>NC_135663.1:39105759-39435378 GCF_964188315.1 Podarcis muralis | reverse complement strand
GCCAGAGACTGTCTATCCTGAATGCAAAGGTCATTATTGTGTAAGTGTCACCTGCTTAGTATTTAAACAAGTTTATGAAAAAAGCAAATAAAGTGAAGAATCCACATGCATGTTAACTCATTTATATCTGATTGAGCATTTTGCTTTCAGCCACCTCTTTTAGTTTCCCCTCAGATCCACTAGATGGCACACTCCAACCTTCTCTGTCCAAGATGTTAAAAAAGATACAGCAAATGACATTGCTAAAAATTAACATGTGATCAGCATACATTGGGGTAACAAGGGCAAAAAATGATCTAAGAATACAACCACTTTTAATTAAATCCAGTAATGGATGAGAGTTATCAGCTGTTTGATGTCATCTGTCTCTTTATGATAACAGCTACAGTTTTGGCTGGGGGGTAGGAGGGGACCCCAAACATTTTTTTTATTATAACAATTCTTATTGGGAGGTTCTAATAACTTACCACTGAAGTGGTTACACAATCATCTGAGGAGGTTTTACATCAATCCCTCTATTATTTCCCCCCTAACTCAGGAGGTCCGATCCACACAAAATAAGAATTTGGCCTTTAGTGTTGTGACACCAATGCTTTGAAATAGCCTCTCGCGGAATATTAGATGAGCACCATCTCTGTTGTCTTTACAGTGCCTTCCTCTTTCAAAAAAACCTTTTTAAGTTGAGATCCTTCCCAGTCTACATATGTACTGGAACTGTTTATAAGATGCTTTGTTATTGTTTTATAAATTATTGCTTGCTTCCCTGCACTCCTCTGGGAAGAAGTGTGGGATATAAATTTGATAAATAAATGTTATATAATTCTAGTGCTAGATTAGACAATAAGCCATTTACAGTGCAGTCTCGCTAATGTCTACTCAGAAATAACCTCAATTCAATAGGACTTACGCCCACATAAGTAATGATTACAGCTGCAAAAGTAGATTTTTTAAAAACAAAACAAAACACCATGCTGAAGTGAAAAAGAACCACTGAGGTTGGTGGTAGCTCATCTCTGGAAGTGGCAGAAGTTCTAACTGAAGACATTCCGCTGATGTTAATATATTTAATACAAGGAAACAGAAGGCACTTTTAAAATTCTACATTAATTACTAGACAGTAAATTTTATTCACAGGGGACACTGTACCCTTTGACGACTTCATCTATAATTTGTCTTACCAGTAATGAAATGATCACAAGTTTCATTACAAACTGGCCTTTTGGACTTTGGTGTTTATTTTTCCTCCTTTCTTCATTTACCAAAGCTTCAGTTAGAAGAAGCATGGGTATTTGTACCATCTGGCCATATAAAATAAAAAAAGTGCTCAAACGTACTTCCCAGAAGTACTGCTCAAATGTTTCTTTTTTCTTTTTAGTAGAACTTAACCACTTAGAACAGGTAGTTCTGGTGTTCAAATCACACAGAATCATGGAAGTGTAAAGTTGTGAGGGATCACAAAGATCATCTATTTCAACTCCCTGCATTTCTGATCCAGATGCAGGGAAGTCCTTTGAAGGTACTGCTAATGCCTCGGTTCACACTCACTCCTAGGATTTATTTATTTTTCCTCATACCCAGAAGGAAAGTTTTGTTTCTCTGCAAGTACATAAACCATTTGAAAACACGTACATAGACATTTAATTTTATTTGTACTTGTTTTGTGCCAACATGGTGATGAGACAAGAAAAGAAAGAGCTCAAAAGTCTTGACAGGTAAAGATGACAGGACACACTGACAAATCCAAAGGAAATAAGGACACTTTTTCGGCAATATTAATAATTCTATTAATTATCTACATGGCAGGCTGAACTGAGAGCCTTTCAAATGCTAATGAGACTGTCACAGCAATCTCTCATTTAAACAGCTGAAGTGCTCATGCTGAAGCAATGCGACAATGCGCTGCCGAAATACCACTCCATGCTTCAGATGTGCTGCCAGGCCCCAGGTTAAGTTCTCCCCCTCGAGTTTGCCAAAGCATAACTTGATAAGATTGATGGATTGCAGTTGGAATATATCGCATTCATTTAGGCAACACATCCAAAACATGTTTAAAATGGGAGGGTGTCATGGATCGATGCTGCAGAGAAAGAAGCTGTGAAGATATAGGGCAGATCCCTGTCCCTGAACTAAATCCCACAGGAAGGGGATCTGAGGAACTGAGGCAAATAGTCACAACAAGAACCATCCTCACAAAATAAAAACGAGCAAAGCAAATACTGACAAATCACCAGGTCCACTCAAGAGTTCTTAAGGAATTCAAATGTGAAACTGGGTGAGTGAGAAGAAAAATGGCAAAAGCAATTCAATGACACCTGCGAGGGAGATCCTAATTTCATGGATACTCTCATGGGGTCTGAACTGGCCATGACTGACAAGGAACAAGACCTTGGGGTCATAGTACATAGTTTGATAAAAACATTAATCCAGTGTATGACAGCTGTGGAAAAGGTGAATGCCATGCTAGGGATCATTAAAACGGGAAAGAAACTAAAACTGTCAGTGCCGTAGTGCTGTTATACAAATCTATGGTGTGACCATGGTTGGAATACTTAGTGTACAGCTCTGGTCACCTGATACTGTAGAACTGGAGAAGTTTCCCAAAAAGGCAACCAAGGGGACAGAGCAACTCCTCTATGATGAAAGGTTACAATTACGCCTGGGCAATATTGATATATCGTCCGGGACCGGTATGTCCCCACAGACTGTGATGACAGCGTCACTCAGTGGTATATCACTGGTGAAACCATCACCACTCTTGAGTACCTCTGCCTCCAGCATCCTGAGGGAGAAAAGAACTAGCTGAGAGCTAGAGGCACTCAAGCGGCAGCAGTTTCACCAGCAATATGCCGCCATCACACTCTGCCCAGGCAGAGGGAGAATCAAGCTGAATCAGCGAGGTGCCGATACAGCTTCTTCCTTCCTCCGCTTCTTTAAACTGCTGCCCTCACCTCAGCCAAGCACTTTTACAGAGCTGCCGACCTGCCATCGGCTCGCAGTGGCAGGATGGGGGCTCCGTTAAAGTGCTCCCCCTCCCCAGCTGGGAGAGCCCTGCCCCCGCTTGCATGTGGGTAGGAGAGGGATCGGGGCTGCTCAGCTGGGAGTACGAAGCCTCCACTTCCCAGCTGAGAGATCCCCAGCCCTGCTTGTACACGAGTAGGAGCGGGATCAAGGCTGCTCAGCTGGGGAGCACTAAGCCTCCAGCAGGATAGGGTGCCTTGCAGACCACGCCTGGGAGGGTGGGCTGTGTCATTCCTCCTGGGGTGAATGACCCCTCACCGGAAGAAAGAGACTGCGCACCTGCACGAGCAAAGGCGACGGCAGTCAAGTGCATGGAGCCTAACAGCTTGGCTACTGCTGCTTGGTAGTCTTCGGGGAGTGGATGGCAAGCGGATAGGGTAGCTCGCCCGTCCCCCATGCCAGCAAAGGCAGAGGGAGCTTGGCAAGGAGCCCCAAGGTCCTTGCTGCTTCAGTGCTGGGGGCAGGAGCCTGTCCATCTCCCCTGGCTGAGCAGCAGGCTGATACCAGCTGTACTGGCCAAAGCCCGCAAAGCACTGGGGTGAAAGCACCTCAGCTCCCACAATGAGAGCTGCAGCAGTTTCACCCAGCATCAATGGAGCTTTCTTCAAACCGCCATGTTTGGTTGGCGATACACCACAATGTTAAAAGCCCAACGTCGCCCAGCCCTAGTTACAAGTTTGGGTGCTTTTTAGTTTAGAGGAAAGGCAAGTAAAAGGTGAGATAGCAGAAGTGTAAAAAAAAAATTGTGCATGATGTAGAAGAATTGGATTTTAGAACTCTGGGACATACCAAAACTTAATGGACCATCAGTGACTACTAGCTGCAGTGGCTATGTTCTACCTCAACTGTCAGAGGCAGAATAGGGAGAGTGCTGTTATGTTCAGGTCCTGTTTACTGGTTTCCCATAGGACTCTGGTTGGCCACTGTGAACAACCATTTTAAGAATTTTATCAGCAAATCAATTTAAAGTCAACTATTCAAATATACTCACTTCGCTAGCCGAACTACCTGCCATGTTTCTCTGAATTACTATTATTTCAGCCAGGCAAACATTTTGTATTTGATTATAGATCAAATAGCAACTTAAGGGATGTGACTTTCTGCTGCTATATCAGCAGATGTCTAATGAGTAATTCAAGTAAAGAAACTAGGCTAAAGTAGTTATGCTTAGACTGGTCCATCTTCATCACACGCGTAATATTCTTAAGACACTGAAAATGGCTGATTTTTTTTAAAAAAAAAAAAACATACGAAAAACACTGACCTTATGCAATGCTGGGGCCATAACTGGTACCAGAAACCCATTATAAATGTAATTCACAAGCTGCATCCGAATCAAAGGATGTGCCACCTAAAGAAGTGAAAGGAGAGTGATCATGGGATTTCAATCAAAAAGGCATCTAGAGTATCAAACTTAAGTTATGATTTAACATATTTTTCTGAAGTTCACAGAAAAATTAAATAGTAATAATTAACCTCTGATAAAAGTCCTCCAACCATCTTTACACAAATGAAGAGATAAACTATAGCTTATATCCTATGCACAGAACCCTATTAAATTCAAGATATGCTTACTTGTGTATATAAGCATATGTAGAACTGGGCAGTATATTTAAGGGAAATTAATTCATATGTAAGCAAAGATCAAAAGGCTCATATCCCTATGTCATACAATTTAATGGTGCAAGATGATAGATTAATAGCCACCCAAGTGTACATTACAGCCTACTGAGGTCATTTTAGAATGGCCAAGCTACTATTAAATTTATCAAATTATAGTGAAGCAACAGAAAAACCATTATTTATGTTTCAGCTTTTCAATACATAGCAACATTATTTCAATAATTCAAACAAACAAGTTTTTCCGCAACTACTATTCTGTAGTGAGAGAAACACAGAAACAGACCACGTGAGGCACCTGGTGACTTTTCTGGCAAATACACTTTTTCAAAAGCCTTTTTATAATACAATACATTTAGTCAACTTCATAATAAATGTTTGCTATAGAACAGACAGCTTTCTGAATTTGGAAGTCAAAAAGAAAGAAAGGCAAAATGAGGACCCTTTCCCCCTAAATGAATCACTTTTGTAAAGAGAATAAAAACAGGAATTTTTCTATATTGCATATACAAACACTTCCATCCTGTATTTTCACTAATGAAACTGAGCAAAGTTGCATAACTCAGATAGAGCTATAGATACTGAACAGCCTTGCTGCAATAAGAATCCTAAGCACAGCATCAAAGAGATATAAAATGTGATTTTATCATTAGACTGGAGAAGAACAAAGACTCAAAAGAGCAAAAATCTAATTAAGAAATAATCAAGAACAAAGAACATGAGAAGACCAAACAGAATTTAATTTAGATTCGTGAAACATACTTAACCTCCTGATCAGCTCAACCACAATGAAAATGGTTCACAGCTATTGGGGTGCATTTGTGTGCATGCATCTTACTGTTATGAGAACCTGATCATAAACTAGCATAATTAGCCCAGACAACCACAATGTTCTGTCTGATAAATGAATCTTTGATTTTAGAATCAATAAAGGGTGTTCAGTCAACCATCTTTAGGAAGAGGGCAATGTTAATAAAAAGAAATATGTATCTGATTTATGAGGAATATTTGTTATGTAAATCACAATTATTAATATTTGCCTATACTCGCAAGAAACTTGCTCTCTCTTGAAATCAAGACCGAGTAATTAATTATATGAACTGTAAGTAATCACAGCATAGGGTTTGATTCAACTATGCCCCTAATGTGGACAGAACGCCTTCTGTTCATCAAAGAGCATTTGATCTTATTAAGACCTCTGGCAACAGAAGGGAATGACAACTATTTCCACCCATTTCTCCTTCCCCCTCCCATGCTAGCTTCCCCACTGTCCCCTATACATATATTTGGAAAGGAAGGAGAGGGGTGCAGGGCGGAAAAGGAATCAGCAAAAATTGCTTTTTGCTCGCCTTTTGCTAGCAGAGGACATGGGGTTAAAAATCCTCCAACAAATGGAAGAGAACAAATGGACATCATCCACATATTTTAAAAGGCTGGTTTCATAAGCAGGCTTGAGTCCAGTACCTGTATTACAGCATTGCAGAACTCGAGGGAGTTCATGAATTGGACAAGAGCTGGAGAAAGAAGCCAGTCGTCTTTCAGCAGACAGTGCCATTCTTCTCCTTTGTCTTCCAACTTTGTAGGCAAAGATGAGTATAGGCCACTTAAGCCCGTGGCTAGCACCTGAATTGAAGAACATAAAGGGAGGGGGAGAGAAAGCAACTATTTAAACATAGTGTTTGCATCATTGATAAGCTTTTCATTAAGACAGAACTGAGATTTCTTGGAATATAAGCAAACAAGTTAAGTAAACAAACAAAGAGAACTAGTTGTTAAGAGCACTAAACATCGAAAGGGAGACACATGTATGTAAACTATCAACAACATGTGGGCAACACACAGGATACTGAAATAAAAAAGTGGCTCCCTTCTTTGCATCTGCTGCAAGCTTGAATGTTTGAAAAGTGTAAGATTCACACTTCCAATGTAAGCACCTGTGTAGATGCAGGAAACACATTTGATGAGTATGATGTAGGTTAGCCGATAGATCAGGTATGGGAAACCTTTGACCGTCTGGATGCTGCTGAATCAGAATTCCTATCAGCCCCAGAAAGCAAGGCCAATACAGCCAATACAGTGGTACCTCAGCTTCAGGTTACAGACTCCGCTAACCCAGAAATAGTACCTCGGGTTAAGAACTTTGCTTCAGGATGAGAACAGAAATTGTGTGGCGGCGGCACAGCAGCAGCAGGAGGCCCCATTAGCTAAAGTGGTGCTTCAGGTTAAGAACAGTTTCAGGTTAAGAATGGACCTCCGGAACGAATTAAGCACTTAACCCGAGGTACCACTGTAGTAACAAGCATTGTAGTTAAACAACATCTGGAGGGCCAAAGGTTCCCCACACCTGCCTTTGTGTTTGTATAGCAGAATTTGTTGCTCTAGATCAGTGTTTCCCAACCTTGGTCCTCCAGCTGTTTTTGGACTACAACTCCCATCATCCCTAGCTAGCAAGACCAGTGGTCAGGGATGATGGGAATTGTAGTTCAAAAACAGCTGGAGGCCCAAGGTTGGGAAACACTGCAGATGTTTATAACAGCTCAGCTTATGTGATATATGGTTGATTTAACACAAAAACGGAAGGTGTGCTTGTTTCCGCAATTTGTATTTTTCATCTCTTTCTAAAATATAAACTGTGGGTGTCAATGAAAACAACGTACTCACAGAAGAGTTTATGTGATTTGTTCTCACAGCCTTACCACCACCTTCTGCCTAGAGAACAGTGCTACTTCTGGAACGGATATACAAAATCCATGCTCAGTACACTAACCATAACTGTATGTTTATACATGTCGATCTATATTACTATGAATGCAATTGACCCTTGGACCGACACAAGCAAGACTTACTAAATAATACTAGGTGGAACATTGCAGGTTTTTCTCTGAATGTAAATACCCAGTCTAGGCAGAAGCCATAAAAGGAATTATGTGGTTGTTGTTTTTTAAAAAAAACCATTATAGTTATTGACGGGAAGTGGTGGATGTAAGTTCTTAGCCTTATTCCAACAATCAATGCAAAGACATGGGAAGAATAAATATTACGAGTCATGCAACTTTAGTTTTACAAGAGCCAGTTAAAGCTATTCTACTTGTAAATCATTTTGAGTACTGGGATGATAAGCCTGATTTTCTAGAGGCACCAAGTTGAAACATTAATTTTTTTTGATTGACAGGCATAAAAAGACTGCCAGTGTGTGTTTCTCTGCATCTATTATGTTCTTTACTCGCTTATTCCATCACCCAAGCTACAATTAACAGAGCTGTGGGGGTGAAAAGAAGCTATAGTCTGTCAGAGTAAACTTTTAGAAAGACTAACTATAGCAACATTCCTGCATGGTTGGGTTGCACGTTAGTCATGTAGACAATCCAATAAATACACAACAATTTTATTCCCCAATGTAGCTAGTGAAGACAGCTACTGTTTGCCAGTAGTGGTATTATTGACAGTTGTCAACTTTCTTCCTATCCTGCCCCAAGTAACCTTTAAGTTATTTCAAAAGGAACAAGAAAAAGTAGAATAAACAAAGAATTATTCCCCAAGTATGATACATTGCTTTTCTCTTCCCTACTCATGCAGTTCCCCAGTTAGGAAAATGCTTCAAAAGTTAAGGTAACCCCCAGCTTGCCCATGCAGCAATTTTGACCTTCCACTCTGCTTATCCTCTGTTTCTTGCATGATGTCAGCTCTGCACAGCTCATCCATCAGATATTTAATATAGTATTGCAGGATGGCTGCAATCCACAGTACTCTAGACGTGCTCAAGGGCATCCCTGCACACAGGGGGCTGCTGAGAAGTCCATAGCATTAGAAGGGCTGCCCTGCTTTTTCAACTAGTTGAAGTTTGCATAAGGGCACACATTCTGGAATGGCCTAAGGTTGAATGCTTGCTTCTGCACTCTAGCTATCATTATTTTAATTACAGGGGAGGGATTTTGACATTCAGTACAATATCACGCCAAGCTTTCTTTTAATTGAATCAGAATTTAGATTATTTTATTACATTCACGGGCAAATAGCAGTGAAAGAAATCCTTTAATCATTCTGTGTTTTTTGCCTGAGTGAACGATGGATGCTAACCAGATCCCTGCGGCATCATTCTGATTTTTCGCGAAGGCAGTATAGAACTCCCTGAACTGCAAAGATCAAACTCACAAGACCAACACATTATGGGTCTTTAAAAAGTGAGCAGCCCTCAGGAGCGGACTCTGATATTTTATTATAGACTTGGGCTAGCTACCTTTTACACACTAAGACAATCATTCTAATTAGGAATGTGTTTTGTCACTCAAGGCCCCCAACTGTTTGAAGGTTAATACAGCTTGCTTTAATCTTCAGAGTAAAAAGTCATTCTAAAAATTAATTGGCAAATGTAATTATGGAAGTTACAGCATGGATCTAATAAGGGTATCTACCTTGGGGACAATTTTAAAAAATGAGTACTCTTTAGATGTATCAATTTAAATGAAGTCAACAAGAAAATGTCTATGCTAGAGACTTATTGCTCAGTGCTTGCAAGTAAAACTGTAATCTTGATATACATTTAAAGAGATTCATTAGAAACAGGGTAGAAAGTTGTTTCATAATGTGCCATTCAATTGTTTACATGCTGTGACCCACGTTGTCACTCTCGACACACACTCTTCCAGGAGGATCTTTAAAATGATGTCAAAAAGGGCTGAGGCTACTATTGTGTTAATTTTAGACTAAAACTTTCCTTAACTATGCAACTTATTTTGAGCCTATCCGATTTCATTTCTTTGTATAACAGGGCAGTGGGGGAGAAAGAAAAGCATTCTCAGATATTTGGACCTACGTGCCCGTTGTCCTGGAATAAAGGGTGCCACCTTCCCTTCCCTACTGCCACTTCCTACCTGCTCTGCCAGTGCCACGTCCTGCTGCATTCGCCAATGGCAGAGAAGCACCACTGTCATTGGCACCAATTTTTGGAAAAATCAGGGTGATCTGGACGAGATCTTGCCCAAAATCACATGAGATATTGTATTCTCCGCAAGACTGGTGCCAATAGTAGTGATGTTTCCCTGCTGCTTGTGGAGGCAGTGGGGCTTCTGCCACCTGAGGCAATGGCCTCACCCTGCCTTATGGCTGGGCTGGTACAAAAAGTACGTGAGAAGGTTTGGATCCAGACATAGTTGAAACGGAAAGCAAATCAAGTCATTACCAATTTGCCCCATTGATTGCAGCATAGGAGCCAACACCTAGGGGACAAGGTCCCTTTGCCCCACCCCTCTAAAATATTTGAAGGGGCCGGGACCCGGCAAAGTTGATGGGCATTACCATTCAGACAGTGTGCATGCACCGCATCTTGTGATCGATTGTGCTTGGTGGGGCCTACCTGCCCCCCCCCAATATTTCATTCAAGTTGGTACCCCTGGATTGCAGTAGGAACAAATTTCAACTAACTTAGCCCAACCTAACGACACTCAGGAACAAGCTGCATCAGGCAGTTGCACCAACTGTTATCATAGCAAGATCAACTGCAAAGGAAGATCAGTCCGGTCTTCACTGGATCATCTTCAGTTCAACACTTTGTTCCAGTTATGTCTAATATGGCCACCACTAGAAACACAGATACACAATTAATCACTTCATTCCAGCATTATCAAAGTGCTCTCCCTTCTCTAGCTCCTTTCCCTGCCTAATTCTTTTTGACTGATATGAACCACTTTCAAAGTATTTGTCTGAAAAATCCAGATATGCATATAATAAATAAATGATGAAGCAGCAGGTCAAAGGATAGCAGGAACTGAATGGAGGCAGGGAGTAGAAGCAGTAAGTGTGAAGTTAGCTTGGTTTGAACGCTGCTAGTTTCTGACTTGAAAGAATAAAAAGGATTCCTTTGGGAATCACCTTCCACGAACTCATAGGAACTTATGCAAGTTGGCATGTGTGTCGTTGTGATAGGTAGGTGGTGGAGCAGAAGGAAAAGAACTAATTCTTGGCTACTGTGAGTTCAGTAAGATTGAGTTGTAGCGAAATAGTTTGATTTGTTTAAAAACAAAATGTAACTAGCTTAACTGAAGCATAACTGGAGAGATTTTTGAAAATTTCAGCACTACAATTTTAACACCTAATGTAAATGTTTTATTCAAAAAACTGTCTGATCTTCAAATGGCACATTATAATACCATGTTAACGTTGGTATACTAATACCAATGTTAATTAGACCCAAATGGCCACCTAAATATCATACTTTGATACTTTGATATTATCCCCACTAAATGGCATGTATTTAGTCCCTAATTTGTTCATTTTGCTCCTGATAAGTTTTCAGTTGAGGAGCAAATTATAGTATAAAAATGACCACAATTAAATACAGACTGGTTCAGAAAGATATATCCTCCTGATGTCACCACTTCCCACTTCTGCAAAACCATAACAAAACGTACCAAATAAATTCAGTTCTGCTTTGTTGGTGGGGAAAATATCAAGGGGGGGGGGGTTCTTTAGAGGGTAGGGTCAGAAGAAGCAACTTACCGGACAGAAGTAAGTGTTTTCTACTATATGATTAGCAACAACATTGTTTTCTGCAGAAAGTGACATTATAAAAAGCAGTGCATCACGAGCCTGTTGGCCCACAGTCCCTTCTCGATGAATGAAAGGAATCAAGAGAGAGAAAATTAGGAAGTTTGCAGCTCCTTGGTCCTCACTGGTATGGAAAAAGAGTTCTAAAATAGATGGATCTTTGGCTAGGATTGAGCACAGCTGGTTGAGAAGAACCACCAGCTCAGCTTCCACGGCTGGTGTAGTAGTTCCTGAGCAAGAGCTCAGCAACATCATCAAAGGTTTCAAGATGGGCTTGTGATGCAGCAAGGGCTGGTGGGACTGAGTGACAAGCATTTCATACATCTTCAACTGTTCGATTTTCATCTCATCAGTGAACTCCCGTCTGAGACTCCAAAGGAAGAGTTTCTCCATGATATTCTCGGTAACAACGAACTCCAGGATAGGTCCCATCGCAGCATCTTTTGCTTGTTCTTCGATTAACAGGAAGAGCATGTGTTCTACGTAATTCTGCACAGTGCTGGCCTCATCAGGAGGAATTGCCCCATATTTTGCCTGAATATTTTTCAAAGGGTCATGCTTCTCTAATATTTTCACCACCTAGAGAAACGTGAAACACATTCTCGTTATCAGAATGAAGAGGTTCTTAACTAACCTTTTAACCGAAATCCTATTTTTCACTAAACTCAGTCTTCAAAATTGCTAGACTGAATCAGTGCTTTAAGCTCCCAATGTAAAAACATCTACTGAACAAAAAATCTATTGAACAAATGCAGCAAAGTGCCTCTCAAAATGGACCTCAAAATGGATTGCAGCGATTAATAATTTAATCAAGTAGCAAACAACTTATAAATTAGCAATAGGAATTAATTTATGAAAACACATTTAAACAGCTCACACACTACTGTATCTAATGGGTTTGTTAAAATATTATTTATTTAACGTATTTATATTCTGGTCTTCAACCCCAATGGTTCTTTAATTGCCTCATAACATTATGTAGCAAGTCATTATGTAGCACTGGTCACAATCCTTGTAAGTAAAAACATTAAAATTGGGAGTGCTGGCCAACCAAGTTACAAATACCAAATTCAGTACTGACAATGTCTTTTCCTAATTCAACTTCTGGGAGAGCTGGGTAGCTGAAGCCATGATTAAGTGGCATCATTTGCTTGTATAAACGCTAAGAGGGTGTGTTAGGTCAATCCCCAACATCACAATGGAAGGATCTCGGGTGACAAAAACAGAGGAAGGCAACTTGACTGTAGACATGTGTCAGTCAATGTGAACAATACTGGATTAAAAGAGATCATTGCCTGGTGCTGTAAAATGCAGCTCCTTAGTCTGCACACCTGCACAAAGCTTGCTTCAATAGGATTTAAGCGGCCTAACCATGTACAGGTTTGCATCCAATACTAATATATAATTGAGCCTTATCTTTAAAATCCACTGGACCGTCAAAGCACGATAATTCAAAGTTATATTCTAAATTTTATCTCCTTTCATTAAATCTAAATCTCCCAGCTCTTCCTCTAGCCTATCCATCAAACAGAGCTATGCCCCTTTATTATTACATGTGATGTTAACTAAATAATGGAGGAGCAAGATTCTACCATTTTCCAGAACAAGAACAGAAAATGTGCTTGAGTGTTAGGGAACAGACTGCATGCTGTGTATTGGCAGTTAAAACCAACTTCCAATCTTTTTGTTGTTTCTTGATTGTTGTTGTTGTTTTGGAATGGATTCTTACCAGTGCAACCAACTTTAAAAACCCATTGAAGAAAAGCTTCCCTGAGCTACTTTACCTGTGCCCAGTGAGTTTTAAACACTATCATGCAGGTTTCTGGGTCAACTCCTTCGAGGCTCACAGCCTGATGCTTTTTCCTGCCACTCGCACCTGTGGACATCATAAACACTCCAAAGTTCAATTCTATGAGGCCATATTCAATTTCCTTTGCTCTCTTCTGCTGCTGATCACTGCATCACAAGTGTCAAGTCTGGAGAGCATCTTTGATCTGCAAAGAAACCAAAATCAAAATTCATAAAGAAAAAAACATATGGGATTTAACAGCAATGTAAAGCAACTTAGATTTTAAAAGATGTACTGGGAATAATGTGATATTATACACATGGTCCTGGATCTCTTGCGACACAAGTCTGCATCTTCTCATTTCTTTATACTATTACATGTCCCTGGCGGAAAACAGCAGAAGAGGGATATTGCATTCATCTCTTGCTAGTGGGCTTCCCATAGACATAGGCTTCCTTCGAAGACAGAGGTCCTGTGGCTGGGACGGGGCGATATGGGATTGGGGGGGCAACTCCCATCTCTTGCGGGGGTGCAATTAGTGCCAGCACCGTCCGTTAAGAGTTTGGGTGTAATCTTCGACACCTCCCTTTCCATGGAGGCGCAGATTGCAGCTATAACAAAGGCGGCATTTTTCCATCTCCGCCAAGCTAAGCAGTTGGCTCCTTACCTCTCTCGCCCTGACCTAGCCACTGTGATCCACGCGACGGTCACCTCCAGACTGGATTATTGTAACTCGCTCTACGTGGGGCTGCCCTTGAGACTGACCCAGAAACTCCAGCGGGTGCAGAATGCTGCAGCGAGACTCCTTACAAGGTCTTCGCTGCGAGATCACATTCACCCGGTGCTATACCAGCTGCACTGGCTCCCGGTGGAGTACAGGATCAGGTTTAAGGTGCTGGTTTTAACCTTTAAAGCCCTATACGGCTTAGGACCCTCGTACCTACGGGACCGCCTCTCCTGGTATGCCCCACAGAGAAACTTACGGTCTTCAAATAAAAACATCTTGAAGGTCCCAGGCCACAGAGAAGTTAGGCTGGCCTCAACGAGAGCCAGGGCCTTTTCGGCTGTGGCTCCGATCTGGTGGAACACTCTGTCACAAGAGACCAGGGCCCTGCGGGACTTGACATCTTTCCGCAGGGCCTGCAAGACAGAGCTGTTCCACCAGGCCTTTGGCAAGGGCACAGCCTGACTCCCTCCTTCGGCAATCTTCGCGGAGCTCTGGCCCAATGGCTGCCAGTGGCTTGAATTAATTAATTTTAGAATGAATGATTTTAGAGTGTTGTTTATGTTGTACTTTTGTACTGTTTTATTGTTGTTAGCCGCCCTGAGCCCGGCTAAGGCTGGGGAGGGCGGGATATAAATAAAATTTATTATTATTATTATTATTATTATTATTATTATTATTATTATTATTATTATTATCTTATTGGACGCTATGGATACAGGATACTGAACTAGATAGGCAGGCCTTTGGTTTGATCCAGAAAGGTTCCTCTTACATACTTTATTGTTTTACTAGATTAACCCATGTTTCTGACAAAGTGATCATTTCTTGATTCTGTGCTCTTTGCAGCACACCATAGTCAGAAGTATGTTGTGGGAAAGGTTATCATTCCTCCCCTGGGGGGGAAAGTATGGTGAAGGATGTTTATAACTAGAATGGGGTCCTTGGCTTAGAAAGGCAAAGAGCTTTCGGCAGGCTTCTGTGGGAGCTACTAATTGGAAGAACACAAAAGCAAATTAATGCTAAATTTGGTACACGTGAAAATACATCATGCCTTTTCCTATATTATCCTTGGTAACTAAGCAATACTAACAACAAAAGCTGAATACATATGCAAGGTTGAGGGCCTTTTAAAAAGATTTCTGACAAAAACAGCTATTCATTCAGAAACACGACCTTTTTTGTTGTTGCTGTTGTTAATAAGAGCAAACTGTGTCAAATTACAGGATGTGAAAGAGCGCAGGGTGCTCACACTGTGGTTTGTACCAATGGTAAAATGCCATGAAAATAAAGAGAAGTTCCTACATGTAATCAATGCATCATTTTGGTCAGATAAATGACAGCATACCACCATCCTGGTCACATTCACACATAATGGGAAACCATGATTTTGCACTAGTTATAATGAGCCTGAGCCAAGCTTTGGGTTAGTGTGCTCCCCTGCTCTCCATTCTCCTCCCACATAGCCAGGAGAAATAGCCAGCGTTTCATTTCACAAAATCTTTGCTTGTTGTGTCATAGTTTATCACAAACTGTTATTGAATAAATCAGCATCATAGCCCATGAAACTGACCACACACATGGTCATGCAACAATAAATTCATTAATCAAAGGTGCTGCAACAGACTAACAAGAGTTAGATTCTTGGACTCAACAGACAAGACAAAACAATATTTATTTATTTGCTTGCTTGCTTGCTTGCTTGCTTGCTTGCTTGCTTGCTTGCTTGCTTGCAATTTTGGTTGTTTGCTGGCACATGGTGCCAACAGTTTTATCTGGTTCTTTGCATTTCAGAGCAATTAATGGGAATGGGTGAGGGATGTGTTTTGCTACCCAAGTAATACATCTTAGGACTCCTGCTCCATATATAGTCCTTGGTAAACCACCTTGGAAGTGGTCCACCTTAATTACTGTGCTGCTTAACAAGTATGGGAATTAAGACAAATTATGCTGATTTCAGAAATGTGCTTGACATTATGAACAAACCAAAAGACCTTTACAACTGCTGGGAAGTAAATATTAACTTGCCTCATCATGCTAATAATCCCCCCAAAATAACTTTTCGCAGCAAAATTGCCCAGCCAACATTTGGTTAGATAATAAAACCATTCTGCAACTAATTCTATATGTCTCTCTAATACAAGTGTGGGAAACCTTTGGCCTTCCAGATGTGGCCACGCTTGCTGGGCCTGATGGGAGTTCTGCTCTCATCTTGGAGGACCATTTCTGCAGTTGATACTGGCACTACTGGTGGCGCTATTGATTTCCACAGGATTCTGTATTGTCCTTTGTGCTCTTTAACATCTAAGATATTGCTGGGATAAGTCATTCTGAAATTTGGGGGAAGATTTTATCAATTTACTGATGGCACCCAGCTCTACTTCTCTTTGTCAGATTAACGTAAGGCAGTGAATGTGCTGAACCAGTGCCTGGAATCAGTAATGAGTTGGATGAAGACCAATAAACAAGCTCAGTTCCGACTAGATGGAAGTTCTGAGAGTATACAGTTCATCTATTCAGGGAGGTGGTGTTCTTTTCTACTATAATAGATTCTTATATGAGCTAAGTGCAACCAGAAATATTTGGAGAAAGAAAGAGGCAGGTAATTTAACAAGGAGTGATCTGGACAGTGGCAGGGTGAGGAAGAATACAATGAGAGAAAAGGTTTTCTTCTCAATAAGTGTTCTACTGAGTGGGATTGTTTTAACAAGTAAATTCAACCTTATCACAGAGGGGCAGAGTGTTTTCACTTATTCAGAACAAAAACAGAGAAATTCCCTTCTGTACACTAGATTCCCAGTTATTTTGAAACTAAATAGAATGTGGATTACAGCCTCCCTTCAGAGTTACCAAAAAGGTTTGCACGATTGTTGCATTTGCTGCAACCAACCAAAAATAAGAGTTGTACGGCACTTCTAGAGATTAACAAATTTATTATAAAGTTTCATGGACTACTGGACTAGAGCCTACTTTATCATGAGGCTGATCAAATGGATTGACACAAAAAATCAACTATACATATTTTCACTTTAAAGGTGCCACAAGACTCTTTGCATTTCTTCACATCACAGTATTTTCTCTTCCTCACAGCTGTTTAACAGGAAACATGTGTTCACTGTAGCCTGTTCCCATCCTGATAAACCATGGTTCGTTGTGAGATCAAAACACAGTAGCAATCAAAAATCTTTTCAATTTATTCAGTCACAACTGCTGAGGAATATTTATTGTGCAAATCAAAATTACAGTCCTGCAGACTCAATTGCATATGGTATGTCCTTTTACCAAAATACTAAGTTTGTTTATTTGGGGGGGGGGGGCAGGTTTCATCCACCAATTTGAGCCACTGCACCTGCTTTAAAATGAATTACAATTTGGTTCACATTTTCAGTGAAATGTTTTTCTCCAACACATTCAAGAATAAAGCAGCAAGCACACACAGATTTTGCAAGGAAATAGCAGCCCCTAGGAGGATAAGACAAGTAACTGCATGAATTCTTTCACAAATAAATCTAAATTCAGAAACACTGTGCCACAGGGGTTAGGAAAACACATGTGCATGTCAAAACTCTCTTTCTCTTCACATTGTCTCACATTCATCTTTGGATATGTGCCTCTTCAAGTTCTTTCCGCTGCTTTCTGTTGTTTGCTTTCTGTATCCACAAAAGCCCTACTGTTTCAGATTGTCCACCCTATAACATAGGTGCTTGTGCCCTTGGTCTTAAAATCGTAGAGTCTCCACACTAGCACTGAATGTCAAAGCTAGCCTCTAAATAATGTCTGATCAGCCACTTAGACTATTGATATAAGAAATGGAGTTTCTTTCACACTCCAACTAAGGAAGGAAGCTGGGTTTAATTGGTTTCAGATTCCTGTCAAGATTTGTGGCATTACTCTCCATCTTGGTCATCCAACAACCAACAACAATAATATCTACTGGGTTTGGGTGACATGAATCCAAAGTTTCAGTCTCTCTTTACTTTTTCTGAGAGTTGGGTTGAAGGGTGGATTCAAACTCCCATCAGTCCCAGATAAACATGGCTGATGCTCAGGTGTGATGAGAGAGTCGAACAATATCTGGAGGACCATTGCCAAGCCTGCTCTAGAGACATAGCACATGTATCTATCTTGAAAGCACAATAAAATGTTATCTAGTCCCATATTGTCATCTTTAACAAATAGCCATAAAGCATTTAATTTTGAACAATGTTCACAATTATGAGATGTGAAGGATTGCTATACACTTCCACTTTTTAAAAGGGCATTGGAATACCTGTGTAAAAGAACAGTTTAACCCTTAGATTCATTTGGAGGCAATTTTAGAGGTATGGTACACTGCTGAAAATTGCCTTCTTTCTTGTTCCAGTTGATTCCCTTCCATCAGTAGAAAATCACCGCTGGATATTATTATATGCTCTTTTGTTCTATCGTCTTTAGGAGAATTACTGCCCAATAGCTTTTAACAGGGTTTTATCTGGAAGTAAGTTAAAATATGCTGGTCAAGAGAAAATAAATTTGAGCAACTGCTGTACTTGTAAACCAGCCTAGAAGTGTTTTAGGGCACAAATTGGTTGTAATTCAAGGACACTCTACCTCATTACTTGGAGGCACTACAAATTCCAGTGGCACAAGAGTTCATTTCTGTTGGAAACAACTATTAAACAAAATCAGAATACAAGTCCTGTATAAATGCAACTGGCTCTGTTACATATTGGCTCTATGATATATTGGGTGGCCTCCTTGTCTGAAGATACTTGCCCTTAGCAAGCTGGCATGTGAATTCGTAAATCTGTGGATATCCGCCTAATACTCCATCTGTACAGAACAACCATTTCTCATGAATGCTGACAAGTTTCAAATCTGAGGCAATCCAGGATACATGCAAGTTCAACGGACACGGGGTTGCCATATGTCGTCTTTTACATGGGAATGTAAAATGACATTCACAATAGCAATCCACATTTAAAAGTAGAAGTCGGCAAATGTGTCTTTTTGGCTCCTCAAAATATGGCAACCCGAAAATGACATGAATGCTTACCCAGGAGTTATGCTGTTCATAAGTTCATTGATGCCGCTAACATTAACTACCCCAGAAGAAGCTTTAAATTTAATAAAGGAATACAATGTTTGTTAAGGCACTCATCTCCTTACTGTATCAAGAGACAGTAGCAGCAGATTATTGGACCATTACAAGCAGCGCACAGCTCTGTTTAGAACTAATAAGTGAAACCTTCAATTCATTATGCTGGTTAAATATGCACATATACCTTCTCTCAATGTTAAGCCTAGAGTGCAGTCACTTCCGTTTTAATGTTAAATTTCAAATCACAGTAACCTTTATTATAAGCACTATTAATAATGCTTGAAAAGTTTAATTTCAAAGGATAACATTAAACTTTATCAAGTGAACAGTATATTAGAATCATGCTTATTTGTGCAACTATTGCTTGAATAAATGGAGCAGTTATTGGAAGGGAGGGAGGGAGGACAGTGTCTTGCTAAAAGTATTTGCTAAGAATGCCCAAGATTATTATACAGAATACAGAACAGCATATATAGTGTATAGAACCAAATAATGTTTGATTTCTTATTACTAGTAGTTCATGTATGGTTTTGCCCTTTCAGAATATGTCAGAAAATACATTATATTTTAATCCCCTTCTGCCCTCCAAGCAGCTAACACTGCTTTTCTCACTCTGAATTCCTTCTATCCTTGTAAGGTAGGTCAACTAGAAAGAGTGAGTGGCCTGTGATTATTTTATGAATAATTAGAACAATTATTTTTTTAAAAAGATTAATTAGTAGGGTGGGGAGGTTAGCTGTGTCTTTTATAGACATGGTCTTTCCTAGGAATAATATTTTTAGTCCAGGATGTGAGTAGATGCAGTAGTCAACAGAGAGGTAGCAGAAACATAGAAGCATGGCCCAAGGCCAGAAGACATGATGTAAGCAAGATTCAGGGGCAAAAACTAGCAGCCAGATAGGATTAAGACCATCCATATAGAAATATTGACACTTTCATGAGATTCTGTTCTTAAAGAGTCTGCACAGAATCAAGGCAAGGATGAGTATAAATCACATCGCAAGTAAAAAAAAAATGAAACAAAAACAAGACAGGACCTAGCCCAGGAAAACTAGGGAAAACATGTAGTAGGCAAGAAAACTGGGCAGGCAGCAATTCAAGGAAAAACCCCCAAAGAGATACAAGACTAAAACGAAACACAAGCTCCATGGACAAGCAGGAAGCTTAAGCCTGCTTTATTATAGTCACTTACCAAGAAGTATATCCCACCGCACTCAGAAGGCTATACTGTGAGTAAACATGCATAGAACTGCACTACTTCTTCTTATATGCTGTGATGGACAAAACCAGGGCACCTAAGTGTCAGCAGGAAGTCTTAACCATCACCATTCTGTATTATACTTGTTTAGGAAAGGCCACATAGCAGTTTGAAGATTGAGATTTTCATTATATATGGTTTCAGCAGTTTGGGGAAACTGCTGAAACCATATACAGTGGTACCTCGGGTTAAGTACTTAATTCGTTCCGGAGGTCCGTTCTTAACCTGAAACTGTTCTTAACCTGAAGCACCACTTTAGCTAATGGGGCCTCCTGCTGCTGCTGCGCTGCCGGAGCACAATTTCTGTTCTCATCCTGAAGCAAAGTTCTTAACCTGAGGTAATATTACTGTGTTAGCGGAGTCTGTAACCTGAACCACTGTATAATGAAAATCTCAATCTTTCCTAAATGGCTTGAGTTTATTTGGCAACAAACCTGAAAGATAGGGGCCTTGCTCGCTGTATTTTGTAAGTATTTTGTAAGTCACCCATTTGTAGAAGTTTTAAATGAAAATTTAATCAGATATGGTGTTGAGGGTGAAAGGTCCACCAAACCTGCTCTCCCTCCCTTCCTGTTTCACTGTCACCAATTTCCATCTAATGTCGACAAAATAAACAGAGAAAACCATTATTGCCAAGGGTAGGAAGTGGCTTTTTTTAAAAAAGAGTGAAAGATTAAGAAGGTTATTCTGAATATAGGCTACCTGCTGTCTGCATTTATGGCTATCAAGCAAATTTGGCTCACCAGAACCAGACTCAACACTGAGCCAGCACGGAAAATGAATCACTTCAGGCTAAATTCTCCATCCTCGCTAATAAATTTCCTGGGTCTAGAGATCCACATAGTCAGAATGACTAATATTTGCATTAAGGAAATGTATTGCCATAGTAACAGAGACACTACACAGCTATCTACCTGCCACAGCCTGCTAAATTATTTAGCATGCCAATACTACAGTGACACTGTGTAAATGATCACGTTCATTAACGTAAGCCTCTGCACTGGAAAACTGTAAACACATGACATCAAGATTGATTGCTATTTATTAAGAGAAAAACCCAATTGCACTGATGATGTTAAAGCAAAAGGTATAGCGCTGGAAAAGGGTCGAGGAGATAATGGAAGGTCAAGCTATCTTAACAGTATGAACCATGTTATCTTAAAGTGCTTAAAACTTGTCATTCCTTCCCCACTGAGCCAACAGTTCTGAAAAATTATAGGAAGTCAGCATCCTGGCCAGCATATATCAGATGCAGTACAAGTGGATTTTTTAAAAAATCTAATTATTATTAAGGACCTATCCACAGCTTTGGGGCAGCCACAGAGAATGCCCTCTCCTGAGCCACCACACCACGAGCCTCTGAAGGTGGAAGGACTACCAAGAGGTCCCCTCTGCTGGTTTCAGCACCCTGGAGGTTCTGTAAAGAAGCCTGAGTCATTTAGTGTTTTAAACACTAATGTGAACACCTTGAATTGGGCCCAGAAATGAACTAGCAACCAAGCGCAGATGTTTTAAAACAGGGGTTATATGAGATCTAAATGGAAGCCCAGCCTGTAACCTGGCGGCTGCAATTAGGACCAACTGAAGTTTCCAAGTCATCTTCAAGGGCAGCCCCAGATAGAGTACACTGCAATAATCCAATCTGAAAGTTAAAAGAGCCTGAAGTACAGTGGTCAAATTATCTCTTTCCCAAAGGCAAGCTGGTAGCTGGTAAACCAACCAGAGCTGGAAAAGGTACTCCTAGACACAGAGGTCACCAGCCAGGAGCACCCCCAAACTACAAACCTGCTCCTTGCAGGGGAGTGCAACCCCCATCCAGGGGAGGCCACCTCTCAGCCATGAGAGTCTGGAACACATAATACCTCTGTCTTTTCAGGATTCTGCTTCAGTTTATTGATCCACATCCAACCCATCACCACCTCCAAGCACTGGTCTAACCCCTCAACCCCCCTGTCGTGATTCAGATGAAACAGAGAGACAGAGCTGGATGTCATCTGCACACTGATGACACTTCAAATCTGATGACAGCTCCCAGAGGCTTCATAAAGATGTTAAATAGCAAGACAGAATCCCGTGGGACAAGATAGAATCCTGTGGGATACCACGGAGCAATTCCCATGGTGCTCCCATGACAACTTTCAGGAAACGACTCTAGAGGTAGGAGTGGAACCACTGAAGTACAGTGCCCATAACCCCCACCTCCCTGAGATGCTTCAGAAGCATACTATGGTCAATTGAGATCATCACTGATGTTCCCAAAGTATGCAAAAATAAAAAGCATTTTAAAGGGGGGGGGGAGGCACCATACCAATAAAAACTGAATGTGATCAGTGGCCTCTAGGGCCAATGGAACAAAAAATGGAAAACCAGAGCTTAGAAAAATGATGTGTCATGCTTGATCCCTCTACAGTTTATAGAATGCTGAGAAAGTCCAGAAAAAAATGGTGACTGGAACCCTGAACAGGGGCACATTTACTTTTAGCTAACACTTCAGAGTTATAAACTTATTTCACACATACTGGTGCTATTATGTCAGTACTCCAGTCAATACATAACTCTGCTATGGAAAGAAGGTTTGTCTGCTGCCTAAGAGCAGATCATGCAAGGCAATTCTTGAACAAGCCACTGATGGACCAATAAATGAGTTTCTGGAATACCATGGCACTGACCTTAGATAACTAATAGAAGCACAGTACGGGACCAGGGATTATTTGCAAAATTGAAGTTATAGGCCTTCGTGGACAAATTAGACAGAGCTTATGGACCATTTCCTCAGTGTACAATGCTAATCTAACTTCAGTGGGACAAGTTTATCTGCGCTGCAGCATCTGAAGTGGCAACAGAGAACCAGATTCAACTAATCTGATGTGCTAGAAGAAACTAGTACAAGGACTTCTGCTAGCACACACCCCACACAACCCCAAAATCTGTTCTGGAGGGTCAGGAGAACCCTCAGAATACTGGATGGGGGAGCAGAGAGGATGTCATTCTGTCAGGTAACGCTTGCAGTGACAGAACTATCGCATTAGCACAACACTGAATTCCACCCTTAGTGATTGATGCTCTCTGATGATGAGCCAAAAGCAATTTCTTGATAGTTCTATCTCTGGTTGAGAAAGGGAGGGAGTACAAAGAAAGGGAGATGCTGTTAGAGCATGGTCTCCACAAAGGCCATGAAGACCAAGAAGTTTGTGGCTGCATTTATGTACAGGATACTTTTAAAAGTACATAAGATAAAAGTCCAATATAATTCTAAAACATCTCTAAAAGGTCTGTGATTATTTAGTTTAGGATTAGCCACAATATGATCTTCCTTTAACTACTTAAATACATACGGATATGATTGGAAAGGATACCTAGGAATGAATTCATTTATATACAAAGAGTCAAAACTCAATACGTTTTTAAATTCTATATATTATTTTAGCACTTTTAAAAATGTACTCCTCTTGGGTTTCCATCTGAGATTAATAGTCCCATTTTGTTCTTTAAATTCAAAAAATCTTTGTAAACAAAACAGGGCAGGGCACGCTTTCTCTTCATCTGGAAGAAGAGTCCTTCTCTTTTAATTGTTCTTCAGGCTGCATGTTGTTTTTTATTCCACTTTTTCTTTCAGTAAGTCTCTCTTAGGGCCTCTCATATGAAAACCTGTTCAAGCAAATAAACAAACTAAATCCAATATGCAGCGTTGGTAACCTGCCAATCTGAGCACTGCTCAAGTGAATGTCTAAATCTAAGCACACAAGTGCAGTTCACTCACTCAGGAATAAGCCAGAAATTAATCTCCTGTAGTCTTCTCCAAAGTTGGAACATTGTTAATTTACGCATGAGAAATCCTATAGACCACCTAACTATAAGCCAGGAATTCACATACTGTTTTTAAAAAGACAGACAATTCACTTCTTGTTTTGTATTTTTAGAAGAGCACTTTGTACCAACCAACTGGGCAGACTGGATCTCAGGAAGACTGAAACAACTTGAAACTTTCGGTCCTAATTTTTATTTTTTTTTAAGATTTTACATATTTGTTTAGGTTTTCATATAGAGTCTGCCTATCACTATACAGACTTTGCATATGGTTTGCTATTTATTTAGTTTGGTTGCCTTACAAGCCTTACCTTCTTTGTTTCATCTATTTAATACTTTTATTTCTCAGATAAGGAGCTGAAATTGATAGCTACTGACCTAGGTCTAACAATTTTTTCTCTCTCTACCCTAAACCCAGTTCATGCCTGAGGCTTGCATGAAAAAACGTGGTGGAAGTGCTATTGATCACATTATCGTCTCTCCTTCATTTTTCACTTTTGTGAACAACTTTGAAGTGTTAGAACAGTGACTCTGTGTCTTAGAATAGAATGCATACCAACAACCAAATCTGCAAGTGTGTGTGAAGAAATACAGGCCATGAAAATACTGAAATGATCTCAAATTGAGCAGCAATATTCAAGAGACACTGTCATCTGACAAAATTCTGTCAACTTTTTATGAGCAAATATTGTTGATCCCTTCCAGCAAATTGTCACAGAGCTCAGGCCCTATTTGATAATTTCTACAATGCAGGTGGCGCTGTGGGTTAAACCACAGAGCCTAGGACTTGCCGATCAGAAGGTCGGTGGTTCAAATCCCTGCAACGGTCCCAGCTCCTGCCAACTTAACAGTTCGAAAGCACATCAAAGTGCAAGTAGATAAATAGGTACCGCTCCAGCGGGAAGGTAAACGGCGCTTCCGTGCGCTGCTCTCGTTCGCCAGAAGCGGCTTAGTCATGCTGGCCACATGACCTGGAAGCTATACGCTGGCTCCCTCAGCCAATAAAGCGAGATGAGCGCCGCAACCACAGAGTCGGTCACAACTGGACCTAATGGTCAGGGGTCCCTTTACCTTTACAATTAATAATTACACACAATCAACACAACTTGGCTGGATTCTCAGTCAGTGCAACGTGGCTAAGAAAGTTTTGGCCAAGGCAGTTAGAGATTCATGTTAAGAATTCAGAAGAATTCTGAATTCAGAAGAATTCATGGGAAATTTGATCACAAGAGTGCTCAAAAACAGAAAAGTTGAATATACAAAAACTCAGTGTCAGGAACTGGGAAAAGGGGGAACAGCTTTCAACTACACTTTAGCCATCCTGACTGCAAGTACAAAATATGTGATCAAAATATACAGTAAGTGCTCCAGAATGAGCTTCTGGATTGTAACATCTCTCAACAGGGCCAACATCTCTTCCACGCTTTCTATGCTCTAGAAGTCTAAATTAATGTTAAACAACATCAGAATCAAAATACAGTGGTGCCTCGCAAGACGATATTAATTCGTTCCGCAAGTCTCTTCGTCTTGCGAGTTTTTCGTCTTGCGATGCACGGTTTCCCATAGGAATGCATTGAAAATCAATTAATGCATTCCTAGGGAAACCGCCTTCAGACCAGGTCCGGGGACAGTCTGTCCCCCGACCTCTTCTGAAGGCTGGGGGGGGCGAAAGTCTTTGCTCCCCCCGCCTGCATTCAAAAGCCCTCCGGGACAGCGGAGAAACGTGCTGCGTTTCTCCGCTCTCCCGGGAAGGCAGGCAGGGGGGGGCAAAGACTTTTGCCCCCCGCTGGCCTTCAGAAGAGGTCCAGGACCTCTTCTGAAGGCTGGCGGGGGGCAAAAGTCTTTGCTCCCCCCCTGCCTTCAAAAGATGTCCGCCCAGGGTTCGCGGACCTCTCCGCAAGCAGCGGCAGCGCTGCCGCAGCTTGCGGAGAGTTGCCGGCATGCCGAAGCCTGAGCGCGCTGAGATCAGCGCGCCCAGGCTTCGCGGCCCCGCCCCCGGCATCGGGGCATGGTCCCGATGGCGGGCGGCGGGGGGAGGCGTTCCCGCCCGTCCACCGGCATCAGGGCATGGTCCCGATGGCGGGCGGTGGGGGGAGGCGTTCCCGTCCGCCGCCCGGCATCGGGGCATGGTCCGGGGCTTTTAAATTGCCCCGGAACAGCGGAGAAGTCCCCCGCTGTCCCGGGGCTTTTTAAAATGCTGGCGGGCGACAGCGGAGGCTTCGCTCCCGCCCGCCAGCATTTTAAGATCGCCCCGGACAGCGGAGAAGTCCCCCGCTGTCCCGGGGCTTTTTAAAATGCTGGCGGGCGACAGCGGAGGCTTCGCTCCCGCCCGCCAGCATTTTAAGATCGCCCCGGACAGCGGAGAAGTCCCCCGCTGTCCCGGGGCTTTTTAAAATGCTGGCGGGCGACAGCGGAGGCTTCACTCCCGCCCGCCAGCATTTTAAGATCGCCCCGACAGCAGAGAAGTCCCCCGCTGTCCCGGGGCTTTTTAAAATGGTGGCGGGCGACAGCGGAGGCTTCGATCCCGCCCGCCAGCATTTTAAGATCGCCCCGGACAGCGGAGAAGTTCCCCGCTGTCCCGGGGCTTTTTAAAATGCTGGCGGGCGACAGTGGAGGCTTCGATCCCGCCCGCCAGCATTTTAAGATCGCCCCGACAGCGGAGAAGTCCCCCGCTGTCCCGGGGCTTTTTAAAATGCTGGCGGGCGACAGCGGAGGCTTCGCTCCCGCCCGCCAGCATTTTAAGATCGCCCCGACAGCGGAGAAGTTCCCCGCTGTCCCGGGGCTTTTTAAAATGCTGGCGGGCGACAGCGGAGGCTTCGCTCCCGCCCGCCAGCATTTTAAGATCGCCCCGACAGCGGAGAAGTTCCCCGCTGTCCCGGGGCTTTTTAAAATGCTGGCGGGCGACAGCGGAGGCTTCGCTCCCGCACGCCAGCATTTTAAGATCGCCCCGACAGCGGAGAAGTTCCCCGCTGTCCCGGGGCTTTTTAAAATGCTGGCGGGCGACAGCGGAGGCTTTGCTCCCGCACGCCAGCATTTTAAGATCGCCCCGACAGCGGAGAAGTTCCCCGCTGTCCCGGGGCTTTTTAAAATGCTGGCGGGCGACAGCGGAGGCTTCGCTCCCGCACGCCAGCATTTTAAGATCGCCCCGGACAGCGGAGAAGTCCCCCGCTGTCCCGGGGCTTTTTAAAATGCTGGCGGGCGACAGCGGAGGCGCTTCCCCGCTGTCCCGGAGATTTCCCTATGGGCTTTCGTCTTGCGAAGGAAGCCCATAGGGAACTTTGTCTTGCGAAGCGCCTCCAAAACGGAAAACCCTTTCGTCTAGCGGGTTTTCCATCTTGCGAGGCATTCGTCTTGCGGGGTACCACTGTACCACTTGGATGTACAAGGAACAGGAATTTTCTGGAAGAGGCAGGAAACGCTAAGTTTCAAACTGACTGATTACTAAATACTTAGAAGTCGTCCAAGGACATGTTTCTCAAGACTACATTATTTTTACTGACAGAATACTTTTACCATTTAAAATGAAATGTTGCTTACAGTACATGCATATTCAGTTTCATAACCAGTGACATTTCTGAAAAGTTTCAGTTTCAATTTCTTTTAACAGCTGTCATCCATAAGGAGCAGGAATAGACAGAACACCAAGTAGGAGTTCATCTGATGATACTTTTGTGAATCTGGAATAAGGAAATTATCAACAGCCTAGCACTTCTTCATCTGCTCTTCTCATATTCCCATGCAGAAGAGTAACATCTGATCCAGCCAAACAACATTTTCATCTGTATCTAGGATATCATGCACAGATCAAAGCAGCATTCAACCAGCAGCAGGTTGTTTCATAAATGTCAAAAGGAGAGCACAGAGCCTCATTGTATATTACTGCATATAGTAGCATGAGCCATTGAACTAGATATCAGATTATAATTGAAAACTGCTGATCTGTGTATTCTAAAAACAAAACAAACAACACATACTACAAATTTCAATCAAGAATTCTCTCTGACAGGAAAAGCATATGGACATCTGACTCACTAAATCAACTTCATCAGAAGACTTTACAGCCAAATTCCTTTATATAATAGATTTTTCTCTTTGCTATGTACAGAATAATCTGTTCTACTTCATAGCTTTTACAGCACGTCTGCAAATATTCCCATAATCCTTGGACAATTTAATCTAGTGTGCAGATGGTTTAAATCTCACCAATCTAACTGCTTTGCTTTTGGAAAACAAAATATATTGTCCTGTGCCAATAGTATAGCAGAAGCACATACTGAACTATCCAATGCATAATTTTATAGCCCTGTTCCACAGCCAGTTTTTGTTGTCATCTATATCATTTAGCAGCAAGCTCTTAGACACTGCCTGTAGAATGCAAACAGTAGGGTCCAAATTTCAACAATTATTCTGCATATCTCAGCAAAGGCTTTAAATGTTAGTTATTGGGGGGCGGGAAGGATTTCATTTTTAGAAATAATACTTAGCATTTATATTTGTTTATTTAATTAATTTCTAAAGCAGCCTTCAATAAGTACGGTGGTACCTTGCTCCTCAAACTTAATCCGTTCCAGAAGTCCGTTCCAAAACCAAAGTGTTCCAAAACCAAGGCACACTTTCCCATAGAAAGTAATGCAAAATAGATTAATCTGTTCCAGACTTTTAAAAAAACCCTAAAACAGCAATTTAACATGAATTTTACTATCTAATGAGACAATTGAGCCATAAAATGAAAGCAATAAACAATGTACTGCAGTCACACAACCAACCAATCAGTAGCTGAACTGGGTTCCACACAGTAACCAAAACAAAACAAAAAAACCGCAGAAGCAAAAATGCAAAATAAATAGCAAAAACAGAGACCTCAGCGTAACACTCAAAACAGAAGAGTGGCACTCAAAATGGAAATGTGGCACTCAAATCAGAAGCGTAGCACTCAAAACAGAGCATGTTTGGCTTCCAAAAAAAGCTAGCAAACTGCAACACTTACTTCTGGGTTTGCAGTGCTTGGGTTCCTAGTTGTTTGAATACCAAGGCATTTGAGAACCAAGGTACCACTGTAATTCCAGAGCCCTAACACAGGCTGCTCTATGCAAGCATAGTCAACACTGGGTCTAGATAGGGGTTAATAAGAAAATAGAAAATAAAATATAGCAGACTGAGTACTGTAAATAAACGTACTGTATATCCAAGACCAGAGATATACCGGTACTTGTATTCAGCAATGCTTGGGAGGAGCAAGGGGACGTGACCAAGCAGGGGTAAGACTGTAAAGTCTACATCATTGGTCACAGCCTTGGAGAAGAGCAGTAGAAGAAGAGCGGCCGCATCTGACATTCATTTGACAAGGATGCGGTGAGCCCCAGGTACCAGCACACAGAAGCGGGCAGGTTCTTGCCCAGTGTGGCACAGACAACACAGAGGCGGCCAGCGTGCAGGAGAAAAGAAGAACCGCTTTCGGGCCACTCATCCCATCTCCTCCGCCGCTGCCCGCCTCTGCCGCTCGCAAAAGCAGGCATAGGAGCTGTGCTTGGGAGAGGCACAGGGCAGCGCAGCGCTTCTCCCAACCGCAGCTCCTGTGCCTGCCCTTGCGAGAGGCGGGCGGCGCCGGTGGGACCAGCGGCGAGAAGGGGCTGCTTTTGGGCTGCTCATCCCTCCGCCGCCCACCTCTGCTGCTCACAAGCGCAGGCACGAGCCACGGTTGGCAGAGCAGAGGGCAGCGCCTCTCTGAAGCCAGCCAGCCCTTTCTCGCCACTGGTCCCGCCGCCGCCTCTCGCACCATAGGTAGGCTGGGGGGAGAGAGAAGCCCCCTCCAGTGCGTGGGGGGGTGCGCCACACGGTCTGGGGGACGGTCAACCCAAAAAAGTTTGCTGACCCCAGGTAAGTGGGACCCTCACCCGAGTATAAGCCGAGGGGGGCTTTTTCAGCATAAAAATGTGCTGAAAAAGTCAGCTTATACACAAGTATATACGGTAATTACTTTTACAATTTAGATACTCCATTGCATCGCAGAGCCTTTATGATAGCTCGTCTAAATGCATTCCCTTCATCTGTTTTGTTCAGAAGGTTTCAAAAAAATCCCCTTCCAGAACAGAAAACACCAGATACAGCACATCACATAATTTTGGATTGCCCTCTTCTCAACACCTTCACAGAAATCTCCTAGTGACTCCTTTACGGCTTAAAATATCGATTCACAAAGAATCTGTAATCCATTATTTGTTGAGGGATGATACTCCTGAAGCTACCAAGATTGTTTCAGGGTATTTAAAGCTAAAGCTAAAGTTGTCTGATTTATTCAATGGTGGCTATCTAGTGTTTGGATTATCAATGTATTTGGATGACTTTCTATGATTTTATTGTTTAAACTTATGCCAATAAAGGCCAATAACAACATATGATAAATCTTTAATCCTTTTCTATATTGGTCCTGTGTTTGTAAGTAGCTTGAGCTTCACCCATGAGCCTTAAAGGATTTGCATACATACATTTATGATTCAGATGGTGAGCCATTAACAGCAATATGCCCAAAAGAGATTGATTGGGAAAACAGTAATCATCATTAGTTACCTCTGCCTTACATCATTCTCCTTCCAATTCCTATGCAAACACTAAACTGTTTATTCCTTGATCCTTCTTTAAAATTCTGGGTTTGTACAGTATGTTGGTTCTCCTTCCTTAGACAATACCCAACTTGCAAATCAGAGAAACGGAACAAGTCATAAGAACAGTGAAAGAAAAACATATGACATGTTTATCCATCATATACGGTATATTATATTTGATGGATAGTTATTTGACAGTATTTCTCCACAGAAAATAGTAAAAGACCCATTAATGCTATTCTCAGGTCAGGATCCAAAGCACTGCTTATTGCTCAGAAATTAATTGGTTAGAGTTCCCATACTATTTGTCTCTGCAGAATAAAACAGAGGACTTGAAGAGATGCAGGGATACTGCTGAAACATAGAAACACCAGCATGCAGAATGCTCCAAAAATACAAGCAATCTAGAATATTTAACTACTTATATTCTCAGGTATTGTTTCAGTATCTTGCAACAGACAGAACTGAAAACCAAAGTACAGGCACCCTTCATTCCCACCCTCAAAATATTGCAGCGCTTGCCTTTGGCTTCAGCTAACAATTCTACCGTACTATGCACCATTAAAATGCAAAGAGCACTCTCTTGTTAATTTTTCACTTCAGGAAACCGCAGCTCTTCTTTGAGAATTCATTTAGCAGAAGCTCTTAGAACAGCCTCTCTTTAATTATATCAATTCATCTTTCATTTCTACCAGATATACAGCGTTCATTTGCAACTCAATTTATAAAAGAATTTGACCTTAAAAAACACAAACCAAAGAAAAGGCTTTCTGGCCCATATATCCTCCTACCTGACCCAATGCCTAAATTGATCACTCATTAATCAAGTTTCTTTTAAGGTAAAAATCTGCCTATGAAATCCATAATTCCAGATCTGTAGCTCCCTACGGAAAATAGATTTGCTATAGTATAATCATGAAAAATATAACTTTATAATAGCCAAAAACATTAGAATCAAACGGACACACAATACACACTTTTCCATTTTCAAGGTAAGCCAAATAAAATATATACCAGCAACTTGAATGAGACAAAATTATCATTATTGTGATGCCACAGATATATATAGCAAAAAGATGCCCGGCTTGAAGATAAATTAATTTTAAAAATGGCATGGAAGGAAGGAGCAAATTAACTACACATCAAGTCTACCCATTCATCTCAATTTTTCCCATGTGTGAGTCACAAACATAAGGCATATCTCATAAACATACATTTCCATGTACAGGTTTTTATCAACATGCTTTGCATAAAAACTGGGAAGGTATCAGTTTCCAAAACAATATTACCTAGATTCTAGAACAATCTTGCCCAACTTTTGGTCTAAGACAGATGGAGGGTACTAACTCCTATCAGACCCAGCCAACGCAGAACAGCCCAAAACAGCTGGAATGTACCAAGTTGGGAAAGGCTGATTTAGAAGTTGTATGAGAAGCATGATTGATTAGGTTGTTGGGCTATTCTGGCAACTTTGCCATTTCACATAAATTCCACCAATTACATTTGTAAGCAATTGAAAAGGCAAATGCCTTCCATGCCACTAACTCTAGAAAATAATGGTGCAGCTACATAGCTTTGTGTTATGCCAACAGGCCTAACTAAACTGAAATCTAATACAAAGCATCATGTGGCCTCATGCCAAGATCATCCAAGCAACAAAATCTGGATTTGGTTTTGCACATGGGTTAGAAGCCCTCATTCGACCTTCCATATGTGCTTTCTTTATTTACTCCACCAATCCTTACATCTAAATCAAGGTAGAGAAAAAATTGATTTGCATTAAAAACAAGTTAAACGCACTGGTTTTTTTAAAAATTTGAAGAACACTGTTCCAGGAACACTTAAATCTGCCTGCAACCAAATACCTATTTCTTTATATTAATTTAGAAAGGGAAATCATGTATGCCTTGTCAATGTTTGTAAACAAGAATGTCCTATGAAATAAAAGAACTTTGGTTTGCTTTATCGGGTCAAAAACAAGACACAACTTTTTAAAATCAACGTGGCATAGTTTTACTACATATGAAACATCGATAGAACATGATTACAAGAGTCCAACAGCACATAGAAACTTGTGAATGATATATTTGTTTAAAAACTGAAAGGACTTAAAAGTTTACTATAATAAATTGATGCTTGGGTGGTGATGGAATGGTTGAATGTTAATTGCTGTTCTTTGTATTAATAAGTAAAAATAATAATATTGGGAGGGGGGAGCTGTGTGTCTGCACATTTCCTCCTCTCTTTCCTTGCCCATTTTAGCAGAAGGTAGGCAGAAAGAGTCATGTTCTCTTTAGCTCTGTACGTGCATAATGAAAATTAGCTTTCATTACTGGACAGAAAAGATACAGATAGGTCTCAACATGTGCATACTCCTTCCTTCAAACAATCAGCTTTGGTGTTGATATTCTGGCTTGTTAAACCAGTTTTCCATTGTACCCAAACCAGAAAAATATGGTTAAACCCCTGCTTCATTGTTCTCTGATGTCCCACAAGAACAGCCAGAAAGGCATCGAAGGACTTGCTTGTGGTTATATACACACACAGAGAGAGACGCATTCATTATATATTTTTAGGCGCCAGGAGACAACCTTCTTCTTCAGGCCTTTGACTAATTAATATTCCACAGCCTTTTAAACGTGTCTGTGGGAAGGGAGGGGTCATTGTTTTGCTACATATTTTGTTTTAATTCTTTACTTGTTTTTATCCTGTATTTTTTCTGTGAACTGCCCTGAAATCTTATTATGAAGGGCAGTATATAAATACAGTGGTACCTCGGGTTAAGTACTTAATTTGTTCTGGAGGTCCGTACTTAACCTGAAACTGTTCTTAACCTGAAGCACCACTTTAACTAATGGGGCCTCCTGGCTGCTACCACGCTGCCAGAGCACGATTTCTGTTCTCATCCTAAAGCAAAGTTCTTAACCTGAAGCACTAGTTCTGGGTTAGCAGAGTGTGTAACCTGAAGCGCATGTAACCTGAAGCATATGTAACCCGAGGTACCACTGTAGTAGTAGTAGTAGTAGTAATAATAATAATAATAATAATAATAATAATAATAATAATAGGAACAGATGAAGAACAGACTACAACTCAGTATCCTAAGAGCTACTCCCCATTAAAAGAAATACAACACATTGCATTCAACCTGCTTTTGCTTGCCATTTTCAGCAAACAGGAAATGGAAAAGCCACATGTGCAATTTAGTGGCAAGGCTTTTCCAAGCAGGAACTGAAGCACTGAACAACTTACACTGGCGGTCCAATCTTTAAAGAGATAGGATGTGTACCTGTAATAGCTGTGGCAGCACAAGACAGATAGGAAAGGAGGCCATGATAGTTTATCTTGTCCTTTCTTAACAAGAAATTCAAGGCACCATACATGGGGATCCCATTTTATCTCACAGCAACTTTCTGAAGTACATTAGGTTGACAGATAGCAACACGCCCAAGGCGACAGACACAATGAGCTTCTTGGGGAAGTGGGAATTTGAACATTAATTTCCACACTCAGGCCAAATATTCTAGCTACTTGCACTAGCAGAGTACCTGTTTTCTACTTCTTCGCTCACCAGGGAAGTAATTGCTATCAGAGACAAACAGCAGTGATGTAATGCATACAATTTTCCATTGAAAATTTGCTAAAACATATAATCTCCAGTGCTTTATTCTGCTGCAGAATTTTCTTTTCATACATTCATTAGTAGCAATGATTAAATGAATGTCAGTTGCAAATACAATATTAGCCAAGCTTAGCAGTTTCAAAGTTGTAATTAATATTTTTCAGGTGATTAATCCTAACCAGTATGTGAGTTGCATATCATGCACAGTTCTTTGGTTACTAAACATTTATTAGTATGTCAACAGTTTTCAGTTGCTGAGGGTTTTTTTCTTCTTCAACGTAAACAATGTAAAGGAAGTAAACGCCAATGTCTTTAAATATTTACAAGCAGTCTTCTAGCAAAAAGATTCTACCTAACACCACATTAAGGATGTTTTTAACTTTGGCCTCACTCAAATATTTCAGGCTGAATATCTGTAGTGTACTGGGACAAAAAATTAACATGAGGTTCCCAAACTGTGATCCATGAGCTTCATTCAGGTGGTCCATGGTGTGTCTGTGAATTTGTGGCTGACAATGTGAGACAGAGCATCCAATGCATTTAATATTTATATTGATCTTATTGTATTTCACTGGTTTTTTATTTCTTATATTGTATTATACCATTTGAGTTTTGTGGAATTCAAATGATGTATTGTATTTTATTGTGCTGCAGTTTAGAATTTAAATTGTAATACCATAAAATAAATAAAAGAAGCTATAAAAAGACATCTAAAATAAAACAGCGTCTAGCACAGAGCGATACAATTGCTACCTTCATTTAGTGGTTTGCTAAAATCCTTAGCAATTTTCCAGTGGCCTGTGGAGAGGAAAGTTTGGGAACCATTGCTCTAGGGCATGAGAAAAATTTCCAGCGAAAGCTGTAATTTTTCATTCCAAATTACACTACCCACACTAACCTACTTTAAATAGTAATACTTTCCACAAAACATTTCAATTCATCCCCCCCCCCCCGCAAGAAAACCCACCTATAGAGCTCAGTAGCAAATTGCATGGCAATATTTTAATTAAACAGATTTGTCCTCTCCTATTGGGTAGGTGGGTGGGATTTTTTAGAAAAAACTCTGCTGAAGCACAAACGAGCTCTCACATGATTGCCAACTGAGCAAAGCAAACAAAGGTTTGTGGATATATCTTAGCATCTTCATGTTCATATTGGTTCATGTTCCTAACTTGTCAGAAGGGCCGGATTTAGGTTTGATGAGACCCTAAGCTACTTAAAGTAATGGGGCCCTTTATATGTCCAGCTGTCCTTTGTCAACAACAAATTGTCACTGTTTCGGAACACTTTGATTTTGGAACAGACTTCCGGAACAGATTAAGTTTGAGAACCAAGCTACCACTGTATATAGAAATGAGCAAACCAGTGATATTTTAGGGAGCAGGCTAGCAGGCGGGGCCCATTACTTACATCATGGGAGCCTACTCCACACAAAACACTGTTGCTGTATGTAGGTTTTATTTTGTTTTTTATCTTATATTTTGGAAATGTACATCCAAGTGTGTTTTTTTATCTTTCATTTTTTGGGGGCCCCCAAGAGAGTGGGGCCCTAAGCTATTGCTTGTTTAGCTTATACGTAAATCCAGCACTGCTTGTCAGCATGGTGGGAAACTCTAGGTTCAGCAGGAATCACCTAGACAACTCTAGTCATTAAGACAGAATCAGGTCCCTCAAAGCCATAACATGCCCTTGAAATCCCTACATTACACCTCCTTGCCAACTAGCTGCAAAAATCAGATTTCTTTCTCTGTACCGGCCACACTTCCTTTTTTACGCACTCTGTTATAATTATTTTAATCTTTCAGTCCCCATCCAGTAAGTTGGTACCTGTTCAATAGCTATCAAACATCAAAGGATGTAAATGCTTATGAAGCACATGTCTTAATCAACCTATACAAAAGCACCTAGAGGTTACTTTGATTACTCAGTGCAATCACTCTAATTCAGTAAGAATGATTACAACATTACAGCCGACATCAGGTTTGGGCTATTATCTTTGGAGGCCGTCTCAAGAACCAACCTACAATGTTGTAAACATTGTAGATGCCAACCAACATCTTATTATAGTAAGTTACAGTTTTGTCCTAAACTTATCTTATGCTCTAGTTTCTGGGGGGTGGAAAATCAGCTTTCGTTACTGCACAGAAAAGCTAGAGAGACGGCTCCATATGCACAGATTCAGGTTACCAAAGATTTATAATTTTTGAAGCACGTGTTGATCTGTTTCATTTTTAAAGGAGATTTGCAGCAAAAGTCATGTTCCAATATAACTTTTCATCTACAGGATATATTGAAGTTGCCATTCCAACCACACATACCAAAAACAGTTTCTAGAAACTGTTGGAAAAGATTCTAGAAAATCGAATTCATATCATAACATTTAAAATAAAAATGTGGTCATACATTTACAATGAAAATCTGCCTAAACTATTCTGAAGGCAATCTTATTTCACACACAGCATTGTACGTACACTGAATAACAGAACTGGTTTTTCTTGAACTTTCTAAGCAAAAACTGAAACTAGACTCGAACCGATATTCACTTCCCTTATTGTCCCTATTGGCTATTCTATTGCAGAATTCTACCGGCAGGCCACACTTCTTGAAATATATTTGTGCCTGCACGTATTATTGATTTAGTCCACAGTTCCCTTCACAGACAAGCTGGTATGCCTTTGCTTGGATGAACCACAGAAGCAGGATGACATCGTCCCTTTTTTCTCCTGAGCAAGAAACCACTTTTATTAAAGAAAGGCTTGACTACAGTCTTCTTCAAGCTCCGGGGAGGGTCTCCTCACAAGCCGGAGGCTAAGCGGGGCTTTGCTGAGGCTGTTCAGCAAACAACACTTTATGACAAATTTATGTGGCTGGATGGAAGGCAAAAGATCTATACTAGTTATGTTACTTTTATAACAGAAATACACCACTATTAAACCAAGAAATGTGGACTAAACTAGGAAACTTACAAATCTCTTGGCTATAACTCCATCAAATCCACACTTTTTTTTTCTTTTCTTTTTTTGCTAACCTAATTACCAGTAAGGCAGCCACAAGATTACTAGCCCATCTGAAAGATTTGTAATATGGACAAGTCCAAGGCCCAGGTATAATACAGTGGTACCTCGGGTTACATACGCTTCAGGTTACAGACGCTATAGGTTACAGACTTCGCTAACCCAGAAATAGTACCTCAAGTTAAGAACTTTGCTTCAGGATGAGAACAGAAATCGTGCTCTGGCAGCACGGCGGCAGCAGGAGGCCCCATTAGCTAAAGTGGTGCTTCAGGTTAAGAACAGTTTCAGGTTAAGAACAGACCTCCGGAACGAATTAAGTACTTAACCCGAGGTACCACTGTATTCGCAATCTATAAAATTATACTCAGTGCATAAGAGGGTTCACTCAACCCTATACATCAACTTGAATGAGGTTTTGGCTATGAACATGACCCAGATCAATGGAACAGACTTTGGACACAAAAAAACCCTTCAGCAATTGAAAATTAACCCTAATACTCATATATAGGTGGTACCCCTAGGAAGCTAGCCATGAACCATCTTGGTGCCTCACCACATTGCTGAAGGGGCTGTTCCAAACCCAGCACACATCTCCACATGTGGCAGGAATGTACAAAACTCCAGCCTTTCTGGAATTTGTAATTCCAAGAAATAGTGAAACAACTGGAAGTCAAACCATAATTAGCTTTATCAAATATATTTCAAGACAACAACCTAGATTTACACAGTGTAGAATTAATAAGCCATTTATTACAAGCAGTGTGATTCACCATAAGCAGACACTGGAAAGATCTTTCTGGCACAACAATAAACAATTGGCACAAAACAGTTTAGGAAACAGCATTCCTTGAGAGATCAACAAATAAACTATGGTGGAGACATGGACGGATCAAGAAAGATGGCTTTACTCCAGTGTGGTTTAATTTTATAATGTGTGCCAGTATTCCAAAAAAAGGAACAAGCCCCCCATCAGCATTTGGCTCAATCTGATTGATCTAAATTTAAATTTAAATTATCTTCATTTGAACCATACGTTTTAGATATTACTGCAAATTTATTGTGCTATTTTTGTGCTATACAAACGACATGAGAAGATTTGGTCTGTTTATTTGCATCATTTATTACTCATATGATCCTTGTTTATAAAACCCAATAAAAAAGGTTATTCAAAAATAAATAAAGGCTATATCTACACAGAATCACAGAGTCATTTTAATTTAGCACATTAGCAACCCAAGTCTAAAAGCACTCCACTATGACCTTCTGAAAAATCAAAGGCTTCTGACTTTAGGCCAAATGACTTAACAATTGTAAATGTCTCATGAGACAAGAGAGGTGATAAAGGAGGAACTTGAAATTGGATCCAAGCCAAAGGTCAGGAATGTACTTATTCCCTCTTGGCTGCACACTTGTCCTGGCAGCATATAGGGAAGCACTGCTTTTTTTAATCCAATGTCAGAGCAGCAGCTTTTTGACACAATGCACATTATCTTTGATAACAGTTTTGAAATAACATTTTTGGTTCACTTTGCCTGGTGACACTTTCCACATTGTTGCAAATGAAGGATTTTAACAGGTATGTAAAAAAGCAGCTCAATTATTATAACTAGAGGCATTAATCAATTCCCTCACCATTATCCTTCTCCAGAAAACCAAGCGTACGTGACTTCACAACTTTAGGTGCTGTATATTTGAAGTTACACACACTTGGGTGACTTCCAGTGCTGTCAGACTGCTTGCAGAATGGAAGGAGAAACTGAAGGTTGCAAGGGGGGGGGGGGAGAGAAGCAGCGAATTTCACAGCATCCACCAGTGTGATGCTGCATATTGCCCAATGGAATAAAGCCACTGTTTTCTATGTACAATCATCATGAGAGATGCCAAGTCACCAACTGAATCAAATCCAGCATGCTGCCTTACTGTGCATTAGCTTCATTATGCTCCTATCATAAATTAAAATTTGACTTAATATGAGTAACTTTACAGTTTTTGTCCATCAGGTCAGTGGGAAGAATATTTTGTACATCATAACCACTTATTCATATATACCGGCAGCGACCATTTTGTGTGGGGATTCTGTTCCTGGCGCCCGCACATATTAGCGGAGTGCATTACACCCCTTTAGATGTCAGCAGAGCACCCAAAAGCCGGTTACGCCCCCATTCGTCCCTCTTCCAGGTCCAAAAGGACCCACACATTGGTGGACGCACCTAAAATGGCCACCACTTGTACTTTAATATAGTCCTGTGAGACATAAGCCATATAAATTCACAAATCAGGGAGTCCTATTTCTTTAATGTCGCATTTATAATGAAACATTGTGCTAATTTAATACATGATATTGTGCTAAGTGAACAGTGTACAAACTGACATATGCTATGATGTCATACATTTAACTCAATAAATTTAGATTAGTGTTAACATTAAAAAAAACCCTTTTAGAACCATTTACTGGTTATGAATAGTAGGCTACATTCTCACAAGTTTATGTAAGCACTGATAAGTGATGCATACATAATATAATTACACTAGTCTTGTACAGTATTAAATTACATTTTAATCACTTTCCCCTCAATACCCATTTGATACAAAGAAATCACAATTTCAATTGAGGAAAGGCTGAATTTTACGGCTATGGATTCAACCAGTGAAGTTCCAAACTATTTCTAAATGTATCAAAAACAATAAACTATTTTTTAATATACTGTAGGTAACATGAAAATATTCTTCATAACTTTCAAATGACTATCTAAATTTCTAGAAGTATCCAAAATTCACCTTGTTTAGTTACAAAGGGATTTCAACCCTGTAAATACAGTATATAGAAATTTACTTGGCAGTCAGTCCCTTAGGGCTTCTGTCTGCGTTGACACACACAGGAATGCACTGTAAATATTTCATATTTTAAAGAGCCAAACCTCTGAACATATATTTATCACTTCCGTAAGCATCTTAAGACTTTGTATTGACAGTTAACATACCACAAACTCAGATAATGAAGGCGTGTTTTAAAGTGCCTTCCCTGTGTGCTGTGTACTAAAATGAAACTTGGTGGAATGACTCAGAATATTGCTAGCTGGAAATTCTGCATGTCTCTATCTTCATTAAATGAGTCAGTAATCGTCCAGTCCCCTCTTGTATGTGGGATACGTATAACTGGCTATTTAGATGGTATGCTTGTCTAGTATTCCAGCTGCAGCGCTGAGACACAACTGACAAATCTCTATAAATCATATTTAATAAGCAACATCTCAAGTGAACTTTTGTTGTCGTTTTCACAGATTTCTCCACATTTTTAAGCTAGGCAGGAGGATGTGTGCAATAGCAGAAACTAACATCCTCAAACTGCCTCCAAAGAAGGTAAGTAAAACATTTCACTGCATACACAGAGAGAGCTGAAATGTGTTCAGCTGTGTACAGAACAGAAGTACAGGCATAATCTTGGAGATACTGTGGGTTCAAGTTCCAGACCACCACAATATCGCAAAATGCAAGTCACACACATTTTCTGGTTTCCCAGTACATATAAAAGTTATGTTTATACTACACTGTAGTCTATTAAGTGTGCAATAACATCATGTACTTTTAATGCTAAAAAAATGTGAACCATCATCTAAGCCTTCAGCAAGTTGTAATCTTCTGGCTGATGGAGGGTACTGCCTTGATGTTGGTAGCTGCTGACTGATCAGACACCTGCATCCTCATAAGGAGCAGCTGGGCAGGCTCCTGTAGCCTCGTCTCCAAGCCACCACCAGCACCAGCTCCAGTGCTTCAATTTGTAAAAAAAAAGTACTATCTATGATGCGCAATAAAACTATGCACAATAAAGTGAGGTATGCCACTATATTTATCTCATGAGCCAAGTTGTGCATATATGGACCAAGTGTACTATCACTTCTGTTTCATTAAGTAAATTCACTTTTTAAAAAAAAAATCCCTGTTAAGGCACAAACCACCCTTAATGTTATTAGCAGCCAAATATCATCAACACTTGATAGCTGTGTATAATGAGAGGTTGTTGTTTAGGTCCAGTAACTGCATGTGGTAGTATTCCCATTAGGCCTGAAGTAATTACAAGAAATTTAAGTGAGAACAGAGGTTAAACAACCTTATACCCTCATGTTTATTCTTCATAACAAGGCAGAAATCAAGCTGTTGCTGTGTTTTATTTGCCCTGTGGTGTAAAAATATATACAGTCTTCACAAAACTTCCATCTTGCACCTACTAAAGACAGAATTTTAAAAGATCTTGGGTGGAAAGTGTTGAATGTATAACTAATATCAGTATACTGAACAATTCTGAGATTCATATTTTAAATGTACAGTGGTACCTTGGTTCTTCAACGTACGGTAATCCGTTCCAGAAGTGCGTTAGACTTCCGAAATGTTTGAAAACCAAGGTGCAGCTTCCAATCGGCTGCAAGAGCTTCCTGCACTCAAGTGGAAGCTGCGTTGGACGTTTGGCTTCTGAAAAACGTTTGAAAACCAGAACACTTACTTTCGGGTTTTCAGTGTTCAGGAGCCGATTTGTTCATAACTAAGCCGTTTGAGAACCAGGTTTCCACTGTATTCAGCTGAAAACCTTTCTACAGTCAAGTATGTGTCATCTTTATTCACCTATATTTTAGCAGATGACAATGCAATTCCCCAGTTGTATCAGATAGAGAAGGATAGGTCTGCCTTACTCCAGACAGTAAGAGTTCCTTTGCAATTCCCCATTTTAAATGATAATGTATTAATGTCAATATTATGCCTCCTAAAACTTTGGAAATATAATAGAACAACAACAACAACATACTCTAAAGGACCAAGCATCTTAGCAGGGTCATAAGATTGCTCTACTGGGATAAAATTATACACACACACATTCTGGAGTAAATCCTACTGAAGTCAATAAGACCTGCTTCTACCTAGTAAAGGTAAAGGGACCCCTAACCATTAGGTCCAGTCGTGACCGACTCTGGGGTTGCGGCGCTCATCTCGCTTTATTGGCCGAGGGAGCTGGCGTACAGCTTCCGAGTCATGTGGCCAGCATGACTAGGCCACTTCTGGCGAACCAGAGCAGCGCACGGAAATGCCGTTTACCTTCCCGCCAGAGCGGTACCTATTTATCTACTTGCACTTTGAAGTGCTTTCGAACTGCTAGGTTGGCAGGAGCAGGGACCGAGCAACGGGAGCTCACCCCGTCGCGGGGATTCGAATCGCCGACCTTCTGATTGGCAAGTCCTAGGCTCTGTGGTTTAACCCACAGTGCCACCCGCGTCCTTACCTAAGGACCCGCTTCTACCTAAACATGCACAAAATCAGAATCCAAGCCCCCGCATCCCAAAAAAGAGAAGTCTCATGGTATTAGTGGCATTATTTATCATTCACTCCTCACATTATATTTAACAATTATTTGACCTTTATACTGCCCAACAGTTTTGAAAAAGCATAGCAGACTATTACCAATCTATATTTCTGTGGATTATTATTATTTTAATGGTTTGGAGTAAATCCTATTAATCTTGTTGGCAAAAATTCCCCAGAGTGCTTTCCCGAAGGGCTTTGAAACGAGAAAGAACTTTGTACTGACTAAAAGCAAACTAGTTATAAAACCCAGCATTTTGTTTCATGAGATCTTCACCCACCTCTGCAAATCTAATTTAAGGTAAGGAAACACGGGGGGGGGGGGGGGGCTCATGTGCTTTCTCCCATTTACAGATTGAAAGCTATAATAATAATATAATATAATATAATATAATATAATATAATATAATATAATATAATATAATATAATATAATATAATATAATATAATATAATATAATATAATAATATTTATACCTAGTCCATCTGGCTGGGTTTCCCCAGCCACTCTGGGTGGCTTTCCCTCAAAATGGCTGCTTTTCTCTTATATTACACCCTTGGGGAATGGTCAAAACTCAGCGGTAAAGGGGATCTGCCTTACATGCAGAAGGTCCTGGGCACAATTCTCACATCTCCAGGTAGTGTTAGGATAGACTGCCTGAAACCCTAGAAAGCTGTTGCTAGTCAGCGTATAGAACCCTGAACTAGACAGTCAAACCAATAGTCTGACTCTGCATAAAGTAGCTTCCTATGTTCCACACTGATGTTAGTAACTCAGACATATAAACTAATCACCAAACGGCACCTTAAACCTAGGTTATGGTCACTACAATGGAATGCCTAGGCATTAGGGGTTTTTTGCAATAACATTTTACTACTACTACTACTACTACTACTACTACTACTACTACTACTATTCATTTCATTTCTATACCATTTATATAAGAAAAAAATTCAAAGTAGTTTACAACACATTAAAACACCAAATAAAAAATTCAGAATAAAACAAATTCTGGAAAATTTTGCTTTCCCCATTTTTTGCTTTACCCATTTATTTACCTACAGTGGTGCCTCGCAAGACGAAATTAATTCGTTCCACAAGTTTTTTCTTCTTGCGAGTTTTTCGTCTTGCGAAGCACGGTTTCCCATAGGAATGCATTGAAAATCAATTAATGCGTTCCTAGGGAAACCGCTTGCCAGGCTGGCGGTGCGGAGAAGGGCTTTTCTCCCCACCGCAAGCCTTCAGCACAGGTACGGGAACAGAGGGGAAGGCGTGCAGCGCTTTCCCTCTGTTCCCGGGGCTTGCGTGGGAGGAGGGTTTTTCCTCCCCACCGCCAACATTCAGAACAGCATTCTGAATGTTGGCGGTGGGAAGGAAAACCCTTCTCCCACCCCAAGTCTTCAGGACAGCCATCCGAAGGCTGGTGCGGGGAGAAGGTCTCTCCGCCCCCCCCCCCACGCCAGGCTTCGGTGCATCCTTCAGAGGCTGCTGCCATAGTCACGCGTCACTTCTCCAGCTGGGAGAGGGTCGCGGGGCTATGGCTTCTTTAGCCCCGCGCGCGCTCTCCCGGCTGGAGAGGTGACGCTCGGCTATGGAGGCTCCTGCCATAGGCGCGCGTCACTTCTCCAGCCGGGAGAGGGTCGCGGGGGGCTGGTTTAGCCCCGCGCGCGCTCTCCCGGCTGGAGAGGTGACGGGCGCCTATGGAGGTTCCTGCCATAGGCGCGCGTCACATCTCCAGCCGGGAGAGGGTCGCGGGGGGTTTATTTAGCCCCGCGCGCGCTCTCCCGGTTGGAGAGGTGATGCGCACCTATGGAGGCTCCTGCCATTGGCGCGTGTCACCTGGGAGAGGGTCGCGGGGGGCTGCTTTAGCCCCACGCGCGCACTCTCCCAGCTGGAGAGGTGACGCTCGGCTATGGAGGCTCCTGCCATAGGCGCGCGTCACCTGGGAGAGGGTCGCGGGGGGCTGGTTTAGCCCCGCGCGCGCTCTCCCGGCTGGAGAGGTGACGGGCGCCTATGGAGGTTCCTGCCATAGGCGCGCGTCACTTCTCCAGCTGGGAGAGGGTCGCGGGGGGCTGGTTTAGCCCCGCGCGCGCTCTCCCGGCTGGAGAGGTGACGGGCGCCTATGGAGGCTCCTGCCATAGGCGCGCGTCACTTCTCCAGCCGGGAGAGGGTCGCGGGGGGTTTCTTTAGCCCTGCGCGCGCTCTCCCGGTTGGAGAGGTGACGCTCGGCTATGGAGGCTCCTGCCATAGGCGCGCGTCACCTCTCCAGCCGGGAGGGGGTCGCGGCAGGCTGCTTTAGCTTCTTTAGCTTCGGAGCATCCTTCCGAAGCCTGGCGGCGGGAAGAGGTCTCTCCGCCCCGCCGCCAGGCTTCGGAGGAGGTCCGAGGACAGTGGGGAAGACGCGCTGCGCTTCCCCGCTGTCCCGGAGATTTCCCTATGGGCTTTCGTCTTGCGAAGCAAGCCCATAGGGAAATTCGTTTTGCGAAGTGCCTCCAAAACGGAAAACCCTTTCGTCTAGCGGGTTTTCCGTCTTGCGAGGCGTTCGTCTTGCGGGGTACCACTGTACTTAATTTATATAGCTGCCCCATAGCAGAAGTTCTCTAGGAACCCAGTGTGCTATAGTGGTGATGAGTATCAGACTAGGACCTGAGAGACCAGGGTTCATATCCCCATTCAAGTCATGAAGCTCATTGGGTGACCTTGGGCCAAGCACAGCCTCTTAACTTACCTCACAAGGTCATGGTAGGGATTAACTATGGGGGGAGGGATGAACCATGCACTCATTGGGAAAAAAGTGGGATATAAATGCAATAAATTAGCTCTTCTGTTTACCTGTTTAAGAAAGCTGAAGGGAACAGCCACATGGAAATGTCAGTTGTCAAACTGGCATCCGAAAATCTCCATGTTGTTGCAACTAGACCAGCACAAGTTGCAAAATGCACCTGGTGAATTTTTTTTTTAGTAATTTTTATTGAGTTTCCCACTAAATCATATTCACATTTTATTACATAATTCTATAACTTAATATATTACTATGTAAGAGCATTGACCTCCTTCCCTCCTTCTTCCACATAACTTTCCATATTCTTTGCATTTCTATAAGCACTTATTTACCCTTTGTCAAATTATAATATTTCACCTTATTATTGGTAAATCAGTTCCTTATATTTACATTACAAAACATTTCAATTCAAGCCTACAAACATTTTCAAATGTTTACAATTTTCTTTCATATAAAATATAAATTTGTTCCAGTCCTTTTGAAACAGTTCGTCACGCTGATTCCGGATCTTCCCCATCAACTTGGCCATCTCTACATACTCCATCATCTTGACCTGTCAATCTTCCAAGCGAATTTCTAACACTGAGCACAGCACATTATAATTGCTACAATAGGCAGAAAAACCATTAAGTGGTCCACCAAGACCCTCATCAACTTTCAAGAGGCCCAATGATGGGGGAAATTGGGAACCACTGTCCTTTGAGAGTGTTAATCAATGTGCAGATGAGGATAATCCAGTAGACACTGTGTACTTGGACTACAAGTCCCATCATCCCTGACCATTTCCATGCCGGCTGGGACTGATGAGACTTGCAACGTCAGAGGGATCAAAAGTTCCCCATCCCTGGGCCTGTATCAATTAAGAATGGCTTCTAGGTAACCAAGTAAGAAAAAACTAGTCTTAGCAACTTGAATAATAAAGCAGGAGAGCTGATGGGATGCTCTGCTGTTCAACGCGCCTTCCATCAGCAGAGGGGTACTAATTGGCTACAACCCCAAGATTCGAGAAGCACAGTTTTAGAGGATGTTATTTGTATCCTGGCTTTGGTCAAATCTATTTTCACAACCTGCCAACCTAGAAGTTCGAAAGCACGAAGTGCAAGTAGATAAATAGGTACTACTCTGGCGGGAAGGTAAACGGCGTTTCTGTGCGCTGCTCTGGTTCGCCAGAAGCGGCTTAGTCATGCTGGCCACATGACCCGGAAGCTGTACGCCGGCTGCCTCGGCCAATAAAGCGAGATGAGTGCCGCAACTCCAGAGTCGGTCACGACTGGACCTAATGGTCAGGGGTCCCTTTACCTTTATTTTCACATCCCAACCATTTTGAAAGACAACTTTGTAGAGAAAATGCTATCCCTATGCAGCTGTTGCTACACAATTATAATACCACTAAGCAAACTTCAGACAATACTGCAGTGAGTATGAATGGTGGCAAACTGTGACAGTTACTCACTGCATTTGCCACAACAGAAAGGTAACATAATATAGCCTCATAACAAGCTGGAAATTTTCCTTTGAACCATTAATGATTTCTGACTAAAAGAAGACTCCATCAAGGAACAGGAGATACATTAAAGAGGTTTTCCATAAGCAGTTGGAATAGCACAATACATAGTCCTATTCTGGTAGGTATCATGGCATGCGAAGCAAGAACATATTATTATTTAGGCTGTGACCGTGGTCGTCGTTCAGTCGTCTTAGTCATGCTCAACTCTCCGTGACTCCATGAACCAGAGCATGCCTTGGAATTTCTTATCAAAGCTTCTTCTTTTGTCCATGGAGTGTTCATGGCAAAATACTGGAGTGGGTTGCCAGTTCCTTCTCCATTAGGCTGTGATACAAAGCAGCAAAGTCCATTTAACTCAGTGGTGCTTACTTTCAATACACTGTTCATAGGATCAAGGAATTAAGCTTGAAATTTCTGTAGCTTTCTTTACATTCCTGATAACATGTCATGGCAGGCAGTTTGGGAGAACAGTCAAAAGTTCAGTAGTTAAAGCGAAGGGAAAGGAGAACTGCCAAAAACACACACCCAGAATTACATTGTATGAAAACTGCTTTTCCCTAAACTGGACAGTAACTTTGGCCTTTTCAACTTACCCAACTTTACTGTGACCCGTACTGAATCACACCAGACAGGTTAAGATTTAACAAGCGAAGCTGCTCACAATGATAAATCTGGAATGCTGCCCGTCTGCAAGGCCATGTTCAGCTGCTGAGTAATATACATTTATTTCCTTTATATTTCAGCATGTAAAGGTTTTGCAAAAGATGGTGTGTGTTGCCATTACAAGTAAGTTTGTCCAAGGCCTCTGCACTCAGGGCTTTTCAAATGCAGGTTACACACCCCATAGACAACAGACAACCATTTTCCTCACTGAGCCACAATTCCAGAGTAGTGTAACTCTGGGAACTGTAGTTCTGTAACATGAATATGGGTCTCTCCTTACAACTCTTACAAACTACACTCCCCAAGATTCTTTGGGGGTAGCCATGACAGCTATAGTGATATAGGATGGCAACACAAGAACAGGCCTTTTCTGTGGTGTCTCCCCATTTGTGGACTGCTCTCCCCAGGGAGGCTCACCTGGCGCTTTTATTACATATTTTTAGGTGCCAGGTAAAAATGATCCTCTACAACCAGGTCTTTGGTGGATTAAACAATCTATGGCTTTGGAAATGTGTTTGTAGGTTGGTTTTGTTGTTGTTGTTATGTTCTGCATCTTGTGGGAGCTTTTTGCGGGGTGGGTTATGTTGCAATCTTCAGATGAAGGGCCATATACAACTTTAATAAATAATTATAATTATAATAATAATAGTGTTTGAAATATATAGTACAGAAAGAGCCTGACAGTGATCATTAAAGTAACACAAAGGTCCCCAAAAGGAGTGTGGAATGGGTGGAATGTCAAGCTGGCTGCCTCCTGAACCAGTCATATGATTGCTTTGTCAGGTAGCCAGCTGCAGTAATGTACCCAACTGACATTTTTGGCATATTGCTCCTGCAAGGGAATTCAGATCACAACTGGAAGTTCCAAGAGGAAGCCTTAGGGATTTCTACATAGTAAATATTGAGGATTAGAGTGGAAGTCCACAGAAAGCACAGGCAAGACAATGGGTGATGAAAACGGTAAGGACAGTGGCTGGCACAGAGGAAATAACTCTGAAATATAAATACCTCTGCACAAGCATAGCAAAGTTTTTACTTTTCAAGATAGTCCTGTTATTGAAAAAAATAAGACACTTAAGACTGGAAGCCCCAGCCATATGAAGTACTGCAAAGAACCAGCAACACATAATCAAACTGCGCTTGCAAGAAAGACAGAATCTAAGAAGTTATAGTAGCATGAGAAAGCAAGGCAATCAGAACAGCACAGCAGGTATTTGTGCTTTCAACAACTTAGATTGACCTTGTTTGACACGGCACTAAACCATGACTTAGTGCTACATGAATGAGCTGTAGGAAACCTCAGGCTCATAGTCTCACCCATCCCTCAACAAGCATGCTTTAGACCGGCCTACATGTCAAATACTAGAAAGTCCTGAAACCTTGTCACAAGGTTTTCTGCATCAAGTAATGATCTCAGATTTACTGTGATAACAACACAAGAATGTCCTGGGAAATCATTAAATCTAGATAACGATAATGCATTCAAAGGCTCAGTTATCATTATTTGAAAGCCAGGTGGCAGAGTAAAGGCACAATTTTAAAAGCTGTGGCTATTCAACGCAACTGGTTCATGACCTTTAATATTCCTATTAATTAAATGCATGACCGCTTAGGAACAAGTTTACAAATACTAAGCTCTTGAAAATATATATATTTTTAGACAGAAAGTAGACAACAACATCTAAACACAATCACGTGTCAATTAGTGGAGAACAACATCACTTATGGATGCCATTATTACTAGTTTCCTTAATCAATCAAGCATGCACCAAGGCACTGGAAACAAGTGATCAGTAAACAACTTCAAGTCAAACAACATTCTACCAGCCAAGAATTGTGATCTGCCAAGTGCTCCACAACTTGCCTTTCTGTACTATAGTTTCAAATAGACAGCAAAAACAGGTGTTTTGTCAAGACTCTGATAAACCACCCTACATGGCTGACTGCTTAGGTTACAGACTTCACACAGGCCAGCCAGTCTGCGACAAATCAGACTACAGGTAACTCTTCCCACCCCCCACCCCCCAGTTTCACAAAATTAAAGAAAGCAGTTAAGCAAGCCTATGTTCATCAATACTTTTTTTAAAAGGCATACTGTGGTTTTAGAAGCTCATTTGCTGAAACAGCTTTTCTATGCCTTCTTCACCCCCACAGTTATGTGCCTAGAATAATAAAGTGACTTAGCTCACATGATTTCCAAAAAACTTATTTAACTATTGTTCCCCTTATCTCTAATCTCCAGTCATACAATATACCCAAAGAAAGAAATTAACAATCAATTTTATCAAAATAAATCAGTGTCATGTACATGTTTACTCATAACCAAGCCCAACTCTGATAGCTATGAATCAGGTTACAGCCTAAACATGTAAGGACCCTTCACTCACTCACACACTTTCTTTTCGCCCAGCCAAACTTATTTGATGGTAAAGATGCTTAAGCTTGTGCCTTAAGATTCATTAGGCATCGAACTGCTTAAAGTAAAACTTCAAGCTTATTTTAAATGTTGTAATGAAGAACTTCACTAAAATGTATCCATTTATCCATTACACTAAAATGTACCTTATACGCGCCTAGAGGCCAGAATCAAGATTCAGAAAGCCAGCCAGAAATCAGTTTTTAGGTACCCATTCTGAGGGAAAGGGAGACAGGGCCACACAACCTGTTGAGCTATATGAGTGAATTTACATGTTTAACAGAATCCTTTTAAGTGTCTCCTACAGAACCCTAGAAACATCAAAGTTTCATACTCAAACCTTAGAAAAATAATTTGGACTGCAGGGGTCTGGTCTGATCACTTGTTCACCTGTATACATGCAAATTTCACATCAGCCTTCACAAACTTAGTGTCCTGGGTTGGGAAAGTCTTCCATACATGGACTCACTGCATCTCTCACCACTATTTGCAGCTCTCCTCTGCTCTCTAAGCCAGTATATCTGCTAGCAGAGGTTCATGCTGCATGCAACTGATGAAACAATATGCATGCATTTTTAAACAACTATCCTGTATATTCTTTGACAAACTACAGGTACTATAAATTATTCCTAGATCACATATTACTTTGCTGTAATTCATACTGGCTTCAAAGGAAAACAATTGTGTAAATGGGATCATTTCTTGCTCATAAAATATTTGGGAAATGTGCATCGGATGTCTAGATCCAGGAAAATCCAAAACAAAGATTGATATAAAAGTGCAAGACATGAGGAAAGAAAGAAAAAATCACTCTAAGCATCATTTCTGAAAAGAGCCTTACTTTGATCAAAACAGCCATCTCTATGGTAAGCGGAAACTCTTTTCCCTCTTAGCCAAAAAGATAAAGGCGATTAAGCTGGAATTATTTCCCAGTGACCTATATAATTTTGTCAGCTTGCCAGTTACTATTAGTGCAGGCCATCTAGGGATGGAATGGCAATAACCACAACCTAACCCTTTTCTGGGGGCAATGGGAAAGGGTCGATCCAATCAATTTTAAAACAGAACAGTGCTGTAATTATTAGCAGCGATGTGAAGTAAACAAGGTTTGCTGTAACGTGTTGCTACCTTCCTCTAGCTAAGAAAGTCGCTTCCTTGTTCGCCCCTCCCACAGCAGCAGCATCCATTCCCCAGTAGGGAGAGGATTAAGTTTGTTAACTCAAGAGAGAGACCGGTTTCGTCTGGGCAGAGTTTGACAGAGAGGGAAGACTTTTGAGTCATCTGCCGCTCGCGTTCTTACAAAACCCGAGGCAAGCAGCACCCAACCCTCCCTCCTGCGTTTGCAAATTGCAATGCTTTGTGCGGGCGCCTCTTGCAACCAGGCACGCTGACAATTCACTGGGGGAGGGAGGGAGAGAAAACTCCCGGGTTCCAAACGTTTTCCGAGAAGCAACAAGTGTTTCAGAAATACTTTCAGGCGCGGGAGGAGGAGGTGAGGGAGAAACCCGACAAAGGCGGGAAGACCTCACAAACCCTCTCCAGACTTTCTTTTCTTCCTCCCTTTTCAAGCTTTGCAACAGGCGCGCCCCTCCTCCTCCGCTGAAACCTGAACTGGCCCATCACCTCTGAGAGGCACAAGAAAACGCCGCACGCAAGCAAGCGCAGCACCCGGCTCCTTCCTAGGCCGCAGTGGTAATTCGAGGTCAAAACGGCGTCATTCCCGGGGGTCGCGACCCACTCCCCATGGGAGCAAAGCATCCTCCAGCCGAGGGCGACCCCTCAGTCCGGAGTGAAGAAACGCGACACTCTCCTGAAGAGGAAAATTCCTCTCGGGAGAAACACGTGGGTGGGTGAGCCGCTGCCACACCAGATTAACACTAAAGAATTAAAAGGAGCGAAGGAATACCTGGGCGGCCTCGAGCGCCTCCTCGGCGGTTGTTTTGCTCGGCGGTGCTGCTTTATCTAGAGTAGTGAGCCTCCCCCATGTCCGGAGAGCAGAAAGTTTTCTCCTCGGCGAGGCGCGAACCGCCCGCTTCCCCCCGACGCGCACACGCTCCCCCGAGCGGGTTCCCTGGGAGTTGGCTCAGCCGCGCGCAATCCTCTGGGCGCCGCTGCGCTGCTGCCTCTGGGGAGAGAGGCGGGGAGGCGCTGCTAACAACAACAACAACTCCAGCAGCAGCAGCAGCAGCAGGTAAATCCCTCCCTTGCGCTGGAGCAGCCGGCTTTGAGCAATAATCCTCCAAGCACTGGAGGGAAGGGCGGGGGAGAAGGAGAGGCTGCTCCGCCGAGTCCCTGCCAGCCCCTCTCCAGAAAACAGAGTTGGAACAACAGCAGTTTGACTGCGGGCGGGCGGCGCAGAAACGGAGAAACTGGGCGGGCGGCGGGGTGCGTAAGGAGGCTGCAAGCGGGCCTCGGTTTTTGGGGCGTGTGAGTCACGAGGAAGAAAGAGCTGGAACATGTAACGTGAGTGTCTTCACGCACCTCTGGGGCTTAACTTCCTGTGCCTTGATTTCCACCCGGTTTTAAGGACCTGGCCTCTGCGGAGTCCCATCATGAGTTGCCTGCTCGCTCTGCTTAGGGATGGGCGCTGAGCTGACCTGAACTCCGCGCAAACGAAGCGCCTTTCTCCTGACGCCTCGGAGCAAGGAGGAGGTGGAGACCTCTCTGTTGTTGCCCCTTCGCTCGCTTAATATTTCTGGTTCCTTCTAAGTCTGCAAAATGTCAAGGAGGTTCCGGGAGGAGTATCGTCGCTACAATAAAAACTCGCATTACACGGACAGATGGGATCCAATCGGACTGCCAAAGCCAGCTGAAATTCGGTCACTAAGGGGCAACAGAAAGAGAGTAAGAAAAAGGGGGAAGAAAAAGGATTGAGCTCTAGTGGTTTAATATAATATGATTCAACAAGTAACTGTAGAGCAGGCATCCCCAAACTTGGCCCTCCAGATGTTTTCGAACTACAACTCCCATCATCCCTAGCTAACAGGACCACTGGTCAGGGATGGTGGCAATTGTTGTCCCAAAACATGTGGAGGGCCGAGGTTGGGGGTGCCTAGTGTAGAGCATAGGATACAATTCAGGCAAAATTAGGAGCTTTCAAATACCACGTAAATCCCCTGGCAGGATTATGTCTACAGAGTTCTCAGCTGTCCATGTGCATGATCCAGAAGTCCTTACAACAACCCTATGAGGTAGGTGGAACAAGAGTCTTTCCTTGCTCACCAGAAAAGAAACTTCTTCACACAATACCAAGCTAAACTATTGAAATTGCTCCCACAAATTGTAAAATGATGGTCACCTACTTGGATGTTTAAAGAGGATAAGAAAAAAAATGGAGTAACAAGTCTATCAACAGCTGCCTACGGCCTTCCCATAGGAATCTGGTTAGCTACTGTAAGAACAGGATCCTGGAGGAAGAGATGGGCCTTTGGTCTGATCCACCAGGACTTTTCTTATGCTCTTAACCTTTTGTTACTGCTTGAGACAAAAAAGGGAAAGTCTACGTCTGCCGTCTTAGCTATCCCTGCTACTTCTGCTACTTTCATTAGCCATAGGAATCCCACTTTGTTTTTCTCATTATTTCTGGTGCCACCTTTGTTGGATGGACCCAATTTCTAGTATTAGGAGTGCCATGGGGGGGGGGAGAGCAAGCCCCCCAAAATGTTCAAGTAGGCCTGGGCCTCCTCAATATTCTGCGGCCTGCAGCAGGCCCTATTGGGCCTTCCCGCGGCTGCAGTTTACCTGTGGCCGTGACAGGTTTCACAGGGCCTACCTGCAACCATCCCCGCCAGGGCTTCCTGCAGCTGCAGTGGCCCCCGCCAAGCCTACTCGCAGCTGCGGCAGACTCTGCCGGGCCTTGCCATAGCAGACACTGCCGGGCCTCCTACGTGTGTCTAGTTTTGTGAGAGAGAAAAGCCTATTCCTATCCTACCCAGTATCTTCATGCCATGCATGAACTTTTAAACATCTATCATGCCCCTCCTTATTTGCCTTTTTTCTAAACTATCAAGCCTCTAATGCAGTGGTATCTCGGTTTTTGAACATCTCCGTTGACTAATGTTTCGGTTTTCGAACGACTTAAACCAGAGGTTTGCTTTTCGAACACACCTCGGAAGTCAAACATGCCACGCAGCTTACGTATTGAGTTTTCCGTTTTTGAATGTTTCGGAACTCGAACGGTCTTCTGGAACAGATTACGTTCGAAAACAAAGGTACCACTGTATAGTGAAAATGTGCAGGTCACCCAATACTGAATAGCAATTGCTCCCTTGCTGTAACCTGCCCTGGGATTGGGACATTATGGTGAAGGACAGGCAAGAAATCTAATACATAAAAATGATGATGTTCGTAATCATAGGCTGTCTTAGCTGCTGGAAGTATTTGGGCATGGATTTGCATAAAAGGTTAATGAAGTAAAATATAAAAATAAGCTTATTCTTTTGAAAATCAGGATCACTTGGCATTCAAATACACAAGAAAAGAAGAAGCAGAATCCTGTGAATATTTCGTCAGAAATAAGTCCCATAGTAAGTAAATGCATAGGATTATAACTTCTAAATTTGGTTAAAAACAAATTTTCTTTGTCCCAGGATGAGGTAAAAGAGACAAGACATAGTTGCCTAAAATAATAATAATAATAATAATAATAATAATAATAATAATAATAATAATAATTTATTTATACCCCCCTTCTGGCTCGGAACCCCAGCCACTCTGGGCGGCTTCCAGCAAAATATTAAAATACAATAATTCATCAAATATTAAAAGCTTCCCTAAACAGGGCTGCCTTCATGTGTCTTCTAAAAGTCAGATAGTTGTTTATTTCTTTGACATCTGGTGGGAGGGCATTCCACAGGGCGGGTGCCATTACCGAGAAGGCCCTCTGCCTGGTTCCCTGTAACTTCACTTCTCACAGTGAGGGAACCTCTAGAAGGCCCTCGGCGCTGGACCTCAGTGTCCAGGCAGAACGATGGGGGTGGAGACGCTCCTTCAGGTATACTGGGCCGAGGCTGTTTAGGGCTTTAAAGGTCAGCACCAACACTTTGAATTGTGCCCGGAAACATACTGGGAGCCAATGTGGTCTCGGCGGCCACTCCCAGTCACCAGTCTAGCTGCTGCATTCTGGATTAGTTGTAGTTTCCAGGTCACCTTCAAAGGTAGCTCCATGCACATTGCAGTAGTCCAATGATTGATGGTTGCTCTTTGATAAATGGAGCAATGAAAGTAGTTACCCTATAGTAGCAAGCTCCATCTTCAATGGCAGACTTTGGGCTCTCAAATTTCAGTGGCACCCTGTGCTAAAGTTCACTCCCTGCACTCTGTTTTACAGCATTGTTTTGGTGCCCCTGCAGCATGATGCCCCATGTGCAACCACACCAGTTGTGCTAACCTAAAACCTTCTCTGTCGTCTCTGTCATCTTCATCTGAATTTTTGAGACTGGAGAATCTTCTATAGTTAGAAAACTTCCTGGTAACATGGACCAATCAGTGTCTCAGGCACATGCTTTTGAAGCCAATTAGAGGGCATTATGCTAACACGATTTCTATTGCCCATGCTTTAAAAAGGACGTGTTGCAATGTCCCCCATGGGTATGGCCAAGTGGGTGCAGGGGGAGCAGCTACCCCCCCATCAAGTAAAACAATATAAATACTTAACTGACCGATCACATAGGTTCTGCCGCCCCAACAAAAGTCCTGGCTATGCCCATGATGTCAGCCAGAACTAGGAATGATATAATGACTAGTCTTGACTGCAATTAGAGAATTCCTGTGTTTGTAGACACTGAAGGTTAAAGGGAAACAATTAACTAGGCAGGGTGGGGAACTGAATCCAGAAGAAACGTGACACAGGCAAAGGTGTCATAAAAGATACCTTATGTACTGTTTTGGATTAAACTACTTAACAAATCGTTCTTTTACAGTTCTGTCAATGGCTCTTTTTCCTTTTCTCAGGGTTTCAGTTATTGGGTTTATTTCCCTTTACTCTTTGTACACTTCCTCTTGGCAATCTGGTTTCTTTTTTTTTTTGACTCTCAGTATCCTACTGACTGGGGATGCGGGATGCGGGTGGCGTTGTGGATTAAGCTACAGAGCCTAAGGCTTGCCGAACAGAAGGTCGGCGGTTTGAATCCCTGTGACAGGGTGAGCTCCCATTGCTCGGTCCCTGCTCCTGCCAACCTAGCAGTTCGAAAGCATGAAGTACAAGTAGATAAATAAGTACCACTCTGGTGGGAAGGTAAACGGCATTTCCGTGTGCTGCTCTGTTCACCAGAAGTGGCTTAGTCATGCTGGCCACATGAGCCAGAAGCTGTTCCCTCGACCAATAAAGTGAGATGAGCGCTGCAACCCCAGAGATGTCCGCTACTGGACCTAATGGTCAGGGGTCCCTTTACCTTTATCCTACTGACAATATCTAGCTCTTCACCCTTCCCGCCCCCGTTTTCCTCTTCTCCTGCTGTTTTTACCAATATGTCTAATCTATTTCTGCCTGGATGTTGGATCATTATCTCAAACTTAATATCTAATATGTTTTCCACGGAGAGCAACAGGAGTTGCATTCCAAGGAACTAAAAACATTTCTACTTGTGGCAGTCGGGCTACAGGTGGCACAAAACTGGGGTGGGTGGGTGTGGAATCAGCAAACTTGCAACTTGCCTTATGGAGGCAAAAGATATGGACAGTGGAATTAATGGAGAAACTTACAAAATATATGAGAGCTCTAAATGGAACTCAAGACTCCAACTATTGCACTTCTTTTATTACTTTCCTGCCTGGCAATCCATCAAATTGGCATCCTCCATCTATACATGTAAAATTGTACTTTCTTCTCCCTCAGTGGGTGAGAGGGATGAGAACTGTATTATTATTTTTGTTACAAATGTCTATTGATATACAGTGGTACCTTGGGTTAAGTGCTTAATTTGTTCTGGAGGTCCGTACTTAACCTGAAACTGTTCTTAACCTGAAGCACCACTTTAGCTAATGGGGCCTCCTGCTGCTGCCGCACCACCACCGCACGATTTCTGTTCTCATCCTGAAGCAAAGTTCTTAACCCAAGGTACTATTTCTGGGTTAGCGGAGTCTGTAACCTGAAGCGTATGTAACCCGAGGTACCACTGTATTAGCACAGTTTTGATGCTTACTTTTGTAAAAACTTAATAGAAACATTTTAAAAACCTTAATATATGCAAGCCTAATGTTGCAATCCTATACACCATTTCCTGGGAGGAAGCCCTAGTGAACTTATTGGGACTTTCTTTTGCGTAAACATGTATAGAAGTGCACTATGCATGTATTGTGTTTCTCCCTAAAACAGGGTGACTCATTTGCGGTCTTCCAACTTTCCCTCAGCACAGTCCAGAGTCGGAGATGTTCAACAACATCTGGAGGACCATAGTTAGGCATTCCTCCTAAAATCTTTGCAGCTTGCTTCTTTTTCTCATTCAGTTGGGAATATTACCCTCTAATCTTCTCAACAAGTGTTTAGGTATTATCTTTTATCCTTCTCTTTGGCTCATATTTCTGCTTTGGACAAAGTTTTATCCCCATTCTTTCTCTAGAACATTCTGAAAATTGATCTGTTGCTCAGCGTAAAACATTATCTCAGTTTTCAACTCTTCTGTTCATTTAGTGTTTGTTTCTTCACTTTTATGTATCTATATTTTTCCCTTTGCTGGATTTCTCTGCTGTTTTTGCAGTAAGTTTTGAACTTCTCTTCATAATATTGCTCCCTTCTTATTTATATTCCTCTATTCTTCCCAGGACCTACATTCATCTAACACTAATCTTTTTGGTAAACTGACACACCCTTACTCTGTTCCTTGTCTTTGTTCTTTCTTTAGTTATCTTGTGGATGGAATATTCAGGTGACAGATCCTCTCTTGTATTTTCCATCTTAATGCGTTGTTTCGATTTTCTGTTTCTTATTCTGAAGTTAATTATTGTATTTTTGTTCCTACTCTCCTTTCACTTTTTCCCAACTTGTTCAAAGTTTTCATTTCTCTTTAACTGCCCTCATGTTTAGATTCCAAGCCTGCAGGCAGGGTCTTGTGGGTTTATAATTATTATTATTTCTGTGTAGTATCTAGCGCATATTAGGCATTCTGTAAATTATAATAAATAATAATGTTCTTTCTCTAAAACTATTAAGACTATAGTAAGATATACATATTGTCCTTTATTTTTAATATTTTCATCCAGCAAACCTATGCTTTGAATATACATTTTCATTATTATTAATATTATTATTAGTATTATTAGTATTATTATTATGCAGGAGGCACTACAATTTACTTCTTTTGAGGGATTCCGAGGTCATAAACAGTCTTTTATGAATGCACAAATAGCTGTCAAGATGTCAGCTCACATATCCTGGATCAACTCATTTAAGAAAGATTTCCCACAACATGGCAAACTATGATCCACCTAAACATTTCACTTTTTATGTCTGTTCTGTTGTCCTTGGCCAGATTTCCCCCCGTTTGGATTACAGCCCTATTTTAAGATGGGTGTACACTACACTAAAAAAATATTCACAATTGTATGACTCAGACCTGAGATCATCTGTGACATAAAGAGTTATTCATGCATTTTTTGTTATTTTGAGTAACAGCGTCTTCCTATATATGTCTATTCAGAAGTAATCCCTGTTAAGTTTGCTAGGACTTAGTCCTAGGTAATTGTGTTTAGTAGTTTGTAGCCTAAGAATTACTCATTTATTCCAGTTAACTCTGGTTCTATCAAAAGTGCTTCTTGTTTCTCAAATATACTGCAGTTGTGTACTGTTTCTTTAAAGCTCATGCCCCTCACTGCTAGCGACATACAGTGGTACCTCTGGTTACATACGCTTCAGGTTACACACTCCGCTAACCCAGAAATAGTGCTTCAGGTTAAGAACTTTGCTTCAGGATAAGAACAGAAATTGGGCTCCGGTGGCGCAGCGGCAGCAGGAGGCCCCATTAGCTAAAGTGGTGCTTCAGGTTAAGAACAGTTTCAGGTTAAGAACAGACCTCCGGAACGAATTAAATACTTAACCTGTGGTACCACTGTACAACATAGATATTGGTATCTTTTGTTGTGTGAAAAAGTGCTAGAGAGGGTAATTTTTGGCTGCGAGGAAAAGGACTAAGAACCAACCAGCTGTGTTTCAGCTTGCAGCTTTTCAAGTGTGTGTCTCATTTTGGAAGAAAATAGAACTGAGGGATTTTGTTACACATATCTGTGTATAATGTATTGTTTGCCCCTAAAGTGATCATCAATTGAACTGAAATAGGAGGAACTTTGGTTAAGTTACAGGCTCTTGATCCACAATTGAGAATAAAACTAAATAGCAATTTTAAAAGAAAGAAAGAAAAAGAAGCTGGCCTCTGAGGAATCAGTTACACAATGTACCTGAATCTGTGCCAGTCACCAGATTCCATGTGCTTTGTGTATATTTTCTTTCTTAAATTAAAATGGCTCTCGGTTGTTTTCAAAATCTTGAGATTCCAACAATGCACAATCAAATTGCTGATTCCAGCAGTGGGCGCAACTAGCATCTTATATGACGATGACTGACCATGATAATATTAACTCTCACTGCTTTTGGGGGTGTTGAATGAAAAGAGTAAAGAACATGGCATGAGAATAAAAAGTAAAGTGTTACATATTTTGCCAATTTATAACTAGCAAGGGCACACTAGGGAGTGGAGATCCCATATTTTTGTACTTGTTTTCTCTAAGCAAAGTATTTAAATCTGTCAATAATTATTTACCGTATTTTTCGCTCTATAACACGCACCTGACCATAACACGCACATCATTTTTAGAGGAGGAAAACAAGGGAAAAAACATTCTGAATGAAACAGTGGATGTATCATTTTTGTGCTTCATGCTGTGGCCACAGACATGTGATCTGATGGTGAATTTGGAGTGACCCAATGCAAAAATCCTGAGAATTCCTGTGGATCCATGCTTTGTAACCACATTTTTGCACCATTGCAGCCCCAGGCAACAGTGGGTGCGTGATTTTTTTGGTGCAGGCTGTAGCCATGGACATGCTATGTGATCTGATGGTGAATTTGGGGTGACCCAATGCAAAGATCCTGAGGATCCATGTGGATCTATGCTTTGTAACCACATTTTAAGTGGGGAGCGAAGGAAAAACAAAGAAGGGACATGAGGGGTGTGCAGAGAAGCAGCTGGCTAAGAATGCAGGAGAGGGATTTAACGGGAGGGAGGAAAGAAAGGCAAAAGTTTCCCCCCACCCAAGCCAGCCATCTCTCTCTCTCTCTCTCTCTCTCTCTCTCTCTCCCTCTCTCTCCCTCCCCCCCTCTCTCTCCCTCCCCCACTCTCTCTCCCTCTCCCCCAGCAGTACCGGAGCACAGAGAGGACACTTTCCCCTCTGCTTGCCTGGAGGGGAGGAATGCAGGGGAGGGAGGAAAGAAAGGCAAAAGTTTTTCCCCACCCAAGCCAGCCATCTCTCTCTATCTCTCTCTCTCTCCCTCTCTCTCCCTCCCCCCCCTCTCTCTCTCCCTCCCCCCTCTCTCTCCCTCTCCCCCAGCAGTACCGGAGCACAGAGACGACACTTTCCCCTCTGCTTGCCTGGAGGGGAGGGGCTTTCCCTGCTCTTTGTTCCATTTCAGCAAACACAGCAAGGAAACAGAGGAGGGTGGGCAGTAAGACCCTGAGGCAGAATGCAGGAAAGCAGCCGCTTCCTCTTTTCAGGTTTCCCTTCTCCGTGAAGCGCGATTTGATTTTTGCCTGATTTTTCGGCTCCAGGGACCACACATTCGCTCTATAACACGCACAGACATTTCCCCTTCCTTTTTAGGAGAAAAAATCTGCGTGTTATAGAGGGAAAAATACGGTATTCTATGCCTTCACAGCTCTCAACCAAGCTGGCATTATTTGATGTGCTTTGGCTATGTGCTTAATAATGTGCTATGTAATTGGCTTTCTGCCTGATGGTTGTTTTAAGGGCACAGTAGAGCCTGTGAGCTCCCGTTGTTCGGTCCTAGCTCCTGCCAACCTAGCAGTTCAAAAGCACATCAAAAGGGCAAGTAGATAAATAGGTACTGCTCTGGTGGGAAGGTAAACTGCGTTTCCGTGTGCTGCTCTGGCCACATGACCCGGAAGCTCTCTGCGGACAAACACCAGCTCCCTCGGCCTATAGAGTGAGATTAGCATGCAACCCCAGAGTCGTCTGCAACTAGACCTAACGGTCAGGGGTACCTTTACCTTTAGAGCCTGCTCACACACACACCAAAACCTTTTTTTAGTCTTAAAAACTCCCATTGACTGCATTCAACTTCACATACATATGGTTCTTATGTACATCGATTGGGTGCTCAGCCTTATTCTGAATGGCGTCACACTGACCCTGAATGAGCAGGTAAGTGGTTTGAATGTGCTCGTAGGTCCATCATTATCACTGGAGGCACAAGTGCTATTCATGATATTGAGTGCCTGCTTTGAACTCTAGCTGGTTCATCAGCTATGGTAGTTCTGGACCAAGATAGCCTGATCACAATCCTGCATGCTCTGGTGATATCCCACCTTGACTATTGTGGTAAGCTCTACATAGGGCTACTGTTGAAGATGAACGAGAAACTAGTGCAGAATGCTGCCACTCAAGAATTTGCTGGGTTTTGGGTGCTATGAGGCCTCACACTACTTGTGTTGAATTTGCACCGATTGCCTATATCTTATTGGAACATATAAACCCTTAAGTGCTTCTTCCTAAAGTAGAGGGGACAGTGTTGCTCAATGTGTGGGGATGCCAAATACAACCTTCTCATTCATTATGAGACCCCAACTTCCTCCTGGAAGCATGGATGAGCACATCAGTGATGCTCTGTCATCACCAAATGAAGACATCATCCTCTTCCTCTCAAGCAGTGCTTTTTTTTCTGGGGGTACTGAAGGGTACACCAGTGCCTTTTTTTCTAGAAGAAAAGTACTGGTTAAATGTGTGGCACTTACTGGCTTCTGGTTCCAGTCTGCCTTCATGGAAGCAGCCCCACGACAGTGGGAGAGCGTAGGAGATGCAAAAACAAGGATGATGGAGGGTAAATCATTCTTGCAAATTCCCCCCAGGGCTGCTTCACTCGCAGGCCATCTCGTTACCTGGCTCTCGCTCCAGCATGGAATGCAGGTGCCAGGGAGGTGCTGAGTGCAAAAGCACTTTGCCTGGCGAAAGCCCTCCTACGCCGCCATTAAGAAGCAGAGGTTTTCCTGTTGATTAGAGCTTAATTGGACTAAAGTACAGGTGCGTGCGAGAAGAGATGAGATCACAAACTGGAACAAACCAATGGCAAGGACTTAAGGTTTGTATTTGAGATAAGACTTCATATGCTGCAAAAGATGGGGGGGACCTATGGTTTGTTTATTTAAAGTTTCCCTCTCTACATTTATGATTCAGCAACCCTCCCCTGAACGTTAGTTCAAATTATACTTGTACAAGTGAGGATGGAAGAAATTGGATTAACAATATGGATTATAACATCAAATGGAACTGTGTGTGTAAAAAGGGGGAGAGCTCTTTTGCAAAAGGTTTTATAAATCATTTAATGTATCAACATAAATAGAAGTTATTAACATTGCAGCTGCTGTATAGGGAATTATTGTTATGACTGGAATGTAATTGAAACTACTAAGATTTTGGAACGCAGAAATAAAATCAGAAAGCCAGCAAATTTAGCACGTGGGGGAGGCACTTTAATTAAATGATATAATTTGGTACTTGAATGATTGGTAGTAATAATTGTATTATAGATTGGCATTGTTATAATGAGGCTATTATTGGAATGTAATCGAAAACTAATAAATCATTATCTACAAAAAAAATTAAAAATGTGACACTTACTGTAACGATTTCATGGTCAGTACCGGCAGCACCGTTTTTCTTGAAGAAAACCACCGATTGTAGTACAGATATTATTTTATTGTTTCGGAAACCGCTTTGGGACAACTGTTGCAGTATAACATCATGAATAAGTACATAAAATAAATACAACCTTATTTGACTAGCCAGATAAAGAGAGGTTTCCAGCAGGTATAGCTTGCATGGCAAAGCCACACCTGTTGAAATTCCTTTTCTACACAACTATTAAAGGTACAAGAGCCCTGTCCTCATTTCACTTTGCCATACCTACTTCATTCATGCCACCTTTGGATTATCCAAGTTTCCATACTTAGAATTTGTGCATACTTGTTCAATAAACTAGAGCGCTGGCAAATCTTACTGTTAAAATTCTGTAATATGAACAGCCACCCAAAAATGGCTGCTTGTGGTTTACAGACTGGATAGCAGACAGCTTGTGTTTATCTAAATTTTGTTTTTGTTTTTCTCAGTTCTTTTTGACTTTTCCAAGAAAATGTGTAAAACTATTTTTTCTCTCTCTCTCCAGTAAATCTTTTGACACCCAATTCCCATGTCTATGGCTACAGGAAGTATCCTAACATAACGTCCACATGGGGTGGGAAATGAAAATGCAGTATTTTTACTACAGTAGTCTTCTAAATTTAGCATACTTCTGTAATATTTAGGCAGATTTCTAGATAATTAGTGCAATTTGTATTTAGCATTTTATATATAATGTAACATATTTGTAGTGTGAAGCAATATAAGATGTGGACGACACATTGCTGAGATAGTGTGCATGATTAAGTGCCATCAAGAGGCTTGCAGCCCTGTTCTATGCACACTTACTTTGGATTTTTGTTACACTGATTTTTAGCTAGGAAGAGATCCTCACTCATGCAGCATGCTCTGTTTTGCAGGATCTCGCAGCATGGTCACAATACATAATCATACTGACTTGAAAGTAAGCACCATTGAAATTAATGAGATTTATTAATTCTCTCTCTCTCTAACACACACACACACACACACACCCTCTGCTGTAAAATACTGATATAAGGTGAGCTGGTTTGTGCTATATTAATGTATTTGGAGAATTTATGCATCAAAAAAACAAACAAAAAAACCCCCACACAAACAGAAAAACTATACAATTTACTTCGAAATTAAAACATGCACCTAAAAATATACTCAAATCAGGTATGAAGACAGAGATATAAAAGTGCACCAGAGAAAATAAGACCAGTTTTAAAACAGAGGCATAAAATACCTGGGCAAATAAAAAAGTCTTCATCTGGCACTGAAGAGAAAACTGGTACCCGAGTTACCTTGGGGAAGGGAATTCTGAGGCCTAGGCGCCACTCCTGAGACTTGCCTGTCGCCTATTATTACCCACCTTACCTGATTGGATTGGGGTTGGAGAGAACAATTTCAATACCTTGGCAGGTTAATCATCCTGAATACATCCCTCGTTAAAACTTTGAATTAATTAACACACTGAGGAGGTTTCATTAATTCTAAAAACAGCCTATTTATGTAATCCACTTCTCCATTTTAGAAATATGGCATTTCATTAGGATATGAGAGGAAGAAACAAATTATAATAAATTAAAGTGACTAAGTACAGAGGAAAGTATATTGGGAATGTAGAGGCTTTAATTAACAGAGGCACTAGGACTGGGCATTACTTATAAAGTCTTAAAATTTAACACTTGTTTCTAAAATGAGCCAGGTTTGTTGTCCTTGAGGCTTTCCCCAACACCACCACAAATAATCAGCTTGAGTTCATGTTGATGGACCTGAATATTTTACTCACTAGCTCTGGCAGATGTGAACTATTAAAATAAAAGCAAGCATCTCTTGCAGTTACAAAAGGCTTATTGCTGAGAATTTATCCCTTGCAGATCAGCTTTGTATACATGATTGTAGTCATGAACTACAGACATGAGCAAACATTAACTGCCACAGAGCTCTGTTATGCACTGCTATTCATAGCTCAGTTCTATACATATTTACACAGGAGTAAGCCCAATTGAATGTAGTAGGGCTTAGCTCATTTCCCGCCTAATCAAGATAATGAGTTTTTAGCTAACTATGGGTGTTAATTAGCTGACAAATGCCAGGATGCTTGCTTATCATCACTTCTTTGTTGATGGTAATTATTTTACATACATTTTAGCTTTAATATAATTATTACAATCTGTATTTTTTTATTTTAAAAATCCCTTTGATCTAACTGTTCAGGCTATAACCCACAAGGCCATGTATGTATATATTTGATCTCTGGATAACATTTAATGAATCTGCTGAAGTGAACTGAAATCCATGGTAGCTGGTGCTTTAACAAATTAGCTCATATTCAGTATATCACAAGACTCATCACTGAACTTGGGAAGTACTGCTGGTTCAAGAGCTACAAACAAGTGGTGTAAAGTATAATGAAAATTGCTTTTCCTTGATTGCTTTTTTGGGGAGGATATTACTTACAAACATTATGAAGTTCAATATTCTCAACTATAGAAGCTTCATTTGGATTAAATATGTACTTTATTTCCAACTAACATATAAGAACTAGTGCAAAATGCATCTGTCAGAGTACTGAGCAGCACATGAAATTGGACCAATAGAACACCAATTGTTCAGAATCTGCCCTGGCTACCTATACACAACTGCCCCTTGTTTAAGGTATTGATACTACCTTATAAAGGTGTTGGGCCACACCCTGAGATCTGCAGGTGAGGCCCTTATCATCTGTATGGATTTTGTCTGCTGCTATATTGATATGAGGGGTTAATTGTATTTCAGTATTTGATTTTTTTTATTGATTTGTGAATTGTAAACTATGCTGTACTTTAATCAATGAAACTTTAATGGGAACTTTTGCCATCCTCAAAGACAAGCAGAAAAAAAATGTAGACAAATATTGTAACAGTGATCTTCTGATGTTTTCACCAACAAATCACTTGTTTGCACTAACTACAGCTCAGAACTGACATATGACTTTTCCTGTATTGATATTTATTTGAAGTATTTATTATTAAAGGTATGTCAATAGAACAGAGTGGCAGCAAAGAACCATGTACGCTGCTTTGAGTTCCTTTGAGGAACCCCAGAATGTAAATGTAGTTAATATTAACAATAAAAACTCTTTTAGGGTTTCCGGGTGAAACAGTTAAATATGATCATGATGGTGCTAAGGGCTACTTGGTAATGGCATGTTCTACCACCAAGAAAAGTTCTTTTTACCATTTTGCTAAACAACTCTAGGGCAAAGCGAGAAAAGTAAAGGCCAATGTTAAAGTAAAGGAACAATTAGAGCAACACATAATCCACTAGCTAGTGTAATTTCACATAAAGTCAAAGAGATGAAAACTCAAGGTCAACAGAAATGTGGTTTAATGTTGAGTGCATTAGCTGACTTGCATTCTGGATCGTTGTAATTAATGTCATTAATGTAGACATGCTGTAGAGATCATTACCATTGATATTTAAACAAAACAGGATCGGTCTCCTTTCCCACCACTGGACATTCCATTTTACAAGTTGTTTTAATTTTGGTGCAGTCACATGATAACGTTTTGTACAGGACAAAATCAATTGGATACATGCCGTTTGTTTACGGCAAGTAACTGCATCATCTGATTTCAATTATACAATCGCACAGTAGCAAACAACGGCAGCCAAACTGAGTTTGCAAGACAACTTTTCTGTTTTTTATTATCGTAACATTATAAGACCATTTTTTATTTATATTTGACATGCAATATATGTGCTTGTATAATGCAATTTTTACTTGCATTAGAGTTACTCTGTTAACAACAGTAGTACAAGCACATTAATAATACATTGCTGCAAATGGTGTGCAAATCAGATATCAAGTGAGTTGAAAGTTTCTGTTTAGTATTTCTAATTAAGGAAGTAATTACTTCATTAAGATGTTTCTGCACCAGGGAAATCCAGCTGTTTTCCTTGAAACAGGTCTCAGGACAAGTGACCATTTACTGTCATTTTATTTCAGCCAGGAGCTACCAGGAAGAGTGGGGGTGTGGCACACCAAGGAAGAAAAGAAGAGCCAAGGAACAGAGGCTGCTAAGTTCCCCACCCATCTCAGTACTTCTGGATACCAAAATGGTTACTAAAGCTGTTCAAATAAAACCAGACCCTGCTTAAACCACGTTTCTGCATTTTCATGGATCCCTGAAGGATCTAACGTCCAGTATTAAATATTTTTGCCAACAGATGATATCATAAACTCTATTCTCATGGTACTTAGTATTTCTTCTACAGCAAGAGCTAATAGAGTATTATGGTTCAATCGAGATGTAAGGCTGCTAAGGAAAGGTCAACCCTGCAAGGAGAATTTTCAAAAGATTCCTCATTAATTAAATCTGTTGTAGTTGGAAAAAAGAGGGGGCTATAAATCTGTGTTGAAAGCCAAAAAGTTCACTGACCAGAGACATATTTGGTTCTGCTTAGAAATTGCAATTCAGGCTAAGAAGTCTGCCAACTTTTGTAAATTAGTTAGTAGAGATTGTAAAGAAAGGACTAATGGTACTAAGTAATGGGTGGCCCTATGTTGTACAAGCGGACTGTTCTTCTCCTCCCACTCAAATCTGCTCTGGAGAATCCTGTAACCATTAGAAACAGATTTGAAGGGATGTGAGAAGGAAGGAAGCATCTACTTGTGAGAGTAGGAGCCTACTATGCTCAAGGACTAACACAACTGGATATAGCCCAATGGGATTGTGTTTGGAAACAGCATTTCTTCGCCATCTTTGTGTTCTCCAAGTTACCGTAGCTCTCTCAGGGGTTTAATAGCAATCTTATGTCTATGACCTCTGGCCTGCTGTCATAGCCCCAGTGTAGGGACACGGGTGGTGCTGTGGTCTAAACCACTGAGCCTCTTGGGCTTGCTGATTGAAAGGTCAGCAGTTCAAATCCCTGTGAGAGGGTGAGCTCCCGTTGCTCTGTCCCAGCTCCTGCCAACCTAGCAGTTTAAAGCATGCCAGTGCAAGTAGATAAATAGGTACCACTATAAGAGGAAGGTAAATGGCGTTTCCATGCCATTCCACTCGTCACCTCCATGCGCCAGTAGCGGTTTAGTCATGCTGGCCACATGACCCAGAAAACTGGACAAATGCCGGCTCCCTCGGCCTGAAAGTGAGATGAGCACCGCAACCCCATAGTCACCTTTGACTGGACTTAACCCCCCGGGGTCCTTTACCTTTACCTTTTTTACCATAGCCCCAGAACCTGTGGCACTGTTCACCCAATTTTCTAATAGCAAGTCTTTGGTAAATGATGGCAGACGCGAGTTATTTAAGAACACCTTAAAGGATGGGCTATGATTATGAGGAACGATTTTTATTTTATCACCCAATTCTGTTGTCTGCCGCATAATAGTTATCATCTACAAGTAGGAGCGAAGGGACGCGGGTGGCGCTGTGGGTAAAAGCCTCAGCGCCTAGGGCTTGCCGATCGAAAGGTCGGTGGTTCGAATCCCCACAGCGGGGTGCGCTCCCGCTGCTCGGTCCCAGCGCCTGCCAACCTAGCAGTTCGAAAGCACCCCCGGGTGCAAGTAGATAAATAGGGACCACTTACCAGCGGGAAGGTAAATGGCGTTCCGTGTGCTGCGCTGGCTCGCCAGACGCAGCTTTGTCACGCTGGCCACGTGACCCGGAAGTGTCTGCGGACAGCGCTGGCCCCCGGCCTCTTGAGTGAGATGGGCGCACAACCCCAGAGTCTGTCAAGACTGGCCCGTACGGGCAGGGGTACCTTTACCTTTACCTTACAAGTAGGAGCACAGCATCAACTCAAATTATAGACATTTATACTTAACATGGAGGCCAACTATGAAAACTCTCTAGTTTTGCACCTTGAGAAATGGTCTGCCAATATATATTTTTTGCCAAGGAGGAGGATAGTTTCAGATCCAGCTATGCCACAATTAATAATTATGTTGTTTGCCTATTTTTTGCATAAATATGTGTCTGTGTGAAAGGCTTCCTAGTTCATTGCTTCTGTGGTGCTTTCAATACCATTCAAATAACCTGTCTGGATCATCACTTATTTTATTTTTTTTTGTTAGTGTGAACTCTTTACAATAGTAATAGCTTGAAGGTTAGATCTGCACCTTCCAGTATTGTTTATAAAACACTGTATCCCTAACCAGTATATAGTAATGTGGAAACATGGATGTGTACTTCATCCATTCCCATGTAACTTCTTTATAAACAATTATGCCTCAAAGACCAGCTATGAGAAATTCATTCCATCTGTCAAAGGGAAAAGAAAGCTCTCTTCACTGCTTTATGCAAACAACATGCAACCCTTTTCCTTCACTAAGCCTCCATCTACTGCTTAGAAGTAGCCTTAAGTTCTTTTTGCAAGGAGAATCTGCTGAACGTTAATTACAATAAAACTAAAGTGGATACCTTAGGGAATAAAACAGCTCTCCACACCTGGTGCTTAAATTCCCATATAATTGAACAAGCAGAATCATACCAATCCTTTGGAGCACTATTTTCTAGCGCTGAGAAATGAGGAAATTATTTCAGTGATCAAATACGGGAGTTCTGAGGCTCATGAATGCCTTTTTCAGGCCATATTGACCCATGGTCAGCCCACTGGGGGCTGCATATCAAACGGGGCATGGCTGAGGTGTAAAAGTAGGTGTGGCTGATTTTAAAATTTTTTTTTTTTTTTAAAGGACACGTTTTGGGGACCATGGGCAGAGTCACCAAAAAACTTCTGGCATCACAGAATCACAGTAGGAGTCATCAGTAAATTATTTAAAATTATTGGTTCAAGCTAACATATTTTGCCAGAGAAAATTACTGAAAGTATGTTTGTTAGAACAGATTCAATCCAGCATGGCTAAATTAGAGTACCTAGTATATATTATTTACTCAAGTTTTGGAACATTTTTCCTTCAATAAACGGCATTCATAGATAGAGGAATTCTGTTCCTAAGCAGGAATTCAAAAACAGCATGATAGATAAATAAACATAGTTTTTCTTAGTCCCCACAAACCTTGCCCCCTAATTTTTGTTTGAATAGCTCCACTCCGGGAAATGCTTTAATCTGGCTTGGATTTCAGTTTAATACACAAACAGTTTCAGAGAGAGAAAAATGCGGTACTCCTTGCGTTCTGTGGCATTGCATGTGCAAAGATGGGAAAACAGGATTTGCCACAATGTTATTGTGCTGATCTATAACATAAAATAGTAAAGGTAAAGGAACCCCTGACTGTTAGGTCCAGTCGTGGCCAACTCTGGGGTTGCAGTGCTCATCTTGCTTTATTGGCCGAGGGAGCCGGCGTACAGCTTCCGGGTCATGTGGCCAGCATGACTAAGCCGCTCCTGCCGAAACCAGAGCAGCACACGGAAACGCCGTTTACCTTCCCGCCAGAGCGGTACCTATTTATCTACTTGCACTTTGATGTGCTTTCAAACTGCTAGGTTGGCAGGAGCAGGGACCGAGCAATGGGAGCTTACCCCGTGGCGGGGATTCGAACTGCTGACCTTCTGATCGGCAAGCCCTAGGCTCTGTGGTTTAGACCACAGCACCACCCACGTCCCTAATAAAATATTAAGTTCATATTCCTTTCTTACTAAATTGCTCAATGAACATGAGGATTGGTTTACAAAAACTGATTATTTGGGTTGTGGTCAACACTAGTCCCACTCTGAGTAGCCCCTTGAAATTAATGTGTTATATCTGTCAACCACCCTGAGAAGGTGTTTCCATGCGCTGCTCTGATTCACCAGAAGCGGCTTAGTCATGCTGGCCACATGACCAGGAAGCTGTCTGCAGACAAATGCCGGCTTCCTCGGCCAATAAAGCCAGATGAGCGCGCAACCCCAGAGTCGTCCGCGACTGGACCTAATGGTCAGGGGTCCCTTTACCTTTACCTTTACTCTGAGAAGGACTACCACCCTTTGCTTTTAGATAAAGTCTGCCAGAAAGTGAAAGAGAACAATGGTTTACGGATTCAGGTGCTTTATTGATATTTAGGCAGTGGGTGCACTCTTATCTGCATATCACCTTGCTCTTTACCTTTTAGACACTGTAGGTTCATATACAGGTATTAAAATGTGGCTAATGAGTGAAACAAATAAAACCGAAAAATCCTTATCTGGAATATTATTTGCATTAAAGTAATCTTTTCCTCTAGGTAGATAAGACAATCAGCATTAGCTGTGTGGACTAAATAAGATAAGCAGATCAGATCAAATATTGTATTTAGAAATGCCAACTCTAGTTTTTCTCTTTTTCACTTCACTGGAATATCCTCATATACTATCTAATCTTAATTAGTTTAACTTGCAGTATCTCATGTCCTCTTATTGTTTCTATTTTGTAACTAAAAACAGAATAGGACTGAGAGCCTAGTTGCAGAAGGGAACGCTTGACCAGCTTGTGCTTGTTTTTGTTGTCGTTCTGCCACTCTCTGGTCATTTCTGGAACTACAGCGTTCTCTACTAAAACCAAGTTTTATTGCAGTCCCTTTATATGGCTTGGTTGCAGCCTACTGTATTTTATTGCTGTATATATTAAGGGTAGCCAACTTGGTACCTTCCGGATTGTAGATTACAGCTCCCATCATCAATATTGGCTAAGCTTATTGGGAGTTTTTGTCCAAAATATTTTATGGAAAACCATGTCATCTACCTCTGCTGTTGATTTTTTAATTTTAGAACTCTACTAATACTACATCACTACCATTATTATTATTATTATTATTATTATTACTATTACTATTACTATTACTATTATTATTACTATTACTATTATTATACCACTTTCCATGTTTTTGTCTCAAGGTGATGCATACAGTATGTTAAAACAGCTAAAACATTTATATAGCTTTGTAATAGCAAAATTGCACTCTGCCGCATTGGTGGATTGACTTGAAAATGGAGGGTCAGATTTCAAATCAGAGGTTTCCCTTGTAGGGTGGGCTGGAGCAGGTAACCGTTTCTCAGCTCTACACCTGTGAAATGTTAAACCCAGCTCAGAGGGTTCTCAGGATGATGAACTACAGTGGTACCTCGGTTTATGAACTTAATCCGTTCTGGAAGTCCATTCTTAAATCGAAACCGTTCTTAAACCGACGTATGCTTTCCTTAATGAGGCCTCCCGCCGCCGGTGGCCTTCCACCGTTTGGATTCAATTCTTAGACAGAGGTAAGGTTCGCAAACCAGGACACTATTTCCGGTTTTGCGGAGCTCATAAACCGAATTGTTCTTAAACAGGACTGTTCTTAAACCAAGGTACAGCTACAGCAGCTGGTGTTTTTAAAGTGCACAATGTGCCACACACTGAATATTCACAATATTTTAACTTGGACTGTCATTTCTGTTTGGGCTTAAAATGAGCATTTTGTGAAGAGTAAAGTACACACTTACAAAAAGCTGAAATTTAGTTAGAGCCTTAGTTACATCTATGTTTTTCAAATGATTATATTTGCCTTTACTATAGTTGCTTGTAATGTTTACTAAGAATAAAATAGTTTTTGAACTAAGTCTAAGCACATATAACTTCGTTTGTGGATATCATTCTCCTATTACTTTTCCTTCTTTCTGTCTTTCCCCCTCTCTCTCTGTTGTCTGGTTATCTACTGAAATTTATAATGTTAAGATCTTTGGGGCAATAATCTTATTTGCTTATGATGTTTGTTATTGTGTCGTGTGCGTACATCAATGATACTTTTAAAATAACAACATTATTGATCTTAGGTGTGGTGTTTATACTTGAAAATACAATGGAAAAAATAATTCCACGGTGCATGTGCAAATATCCTTTCCATTACTGTTATTCATATAACGACAACATTCCCCTTAGGAGCATAAGGAGTTCCAATGCAGAGCAATTAATATCAAGGCAAGATTCAACCCTAGCATCATTTTAAATGTTAAGCACTTTGGTCAGTTTACTGTAATGAAGCTGAAAAACTCTGGCATTGATTTTCATCCTTTTAAGCTAATATATTTATCCAGAAAGAGAGTATAATCTCAAGTTTGTGCTTCAAGGGATGAGTTACTACACAAAGCTGGATCTGATAAATATCATATTTCATTTGAGCCATGATAAGAGCCATTTCTTTCATATAGAATAGCATCACTTTATCTCCAAAGCATCAAGAAAAGGGCTTAAAGTCAAGAATATAATCTGATAAATGCTGGTATAACTTTATATTTAAGAACCATTAATCCTCTGGCCTCAACCCCCCTGAGCAAAATCATCCGAAGCAAAATAATATCCTGCTATATCAAGGGTTCTCCCTTGCAAACTCTCCACCTATATATAATGCCTTGGTAATGTACCTTGTCACATCTTCTTCCTCCTCCTCTCTAGAGTTTGTAAGTTTTCTTCTTGAATATTCATGGACCTCGATTAAGCCTTCAGGCAGAAGCATTTTATAATAGTGTTATTTATAACAGATGTTCTGTGGAACTACTTTGTGCTTGCAATACAGGTAATTTGTTGAACTTTCAAGGCAAGAGGATGTTCTTTGAAGAAATCCACACAATGCAGTCCTCTGCAATCACACTACAGAAATGCTTTCAGCCACAGAAAAAAGGAAAAAGTTATACCATCCGTCAGAAGTGGATTTAATGAGACAGAGGGTGACATGTAGTATATTGAGTCAGGCTTTTAAAGCTGCTTGCTCTCACTGTCACTCCCAGGACTCTGGCTAAATTTGTCTTTTATATATTTGGTTGACTGGCGAAGCAGGAAGACGTCTTGGGAGCCATGGAGTGAATGGAATCCCTTGGGGCGAAAATGGCTGTCTGAAGGTGGCTTAGTCAAGTAGCATCAAGCTAAGATTGTGCTGCCCAATACTGAATGAAATGACCATTACTCTGACTCAGTAGTCAGAGATTCAAAACATTGCATGAGGGCTCAAACTATGAAGCTGCCTTGGGACATGTGTGTTAGCTATGCCTCTCCTGATTTTCATGCCTTGAAGAGTACAAAGGTCATAAGGAGATGCTAACCATGTTTAGCTGAACGTGATTAGGATAGCTTGGAAGAGAATGGTTGATTATACAGGATGGGGCAGATTCTAACCATGGTATTCTCAACCCATGAAGTTATTATCAGTGTGTAAACATCAGATATGGGAGCTGGCATGCAGAGAGATGTTGGAGATGGGGGATTTTTGTGAACCTACTCCTTCCTTTTTTTTTTTTTTTTTTTTGAATGCCTGAAGAGGGCTACTCTGTATCTTTCATATGTTTATATAGCCTTCTCTAGTTCTCTTATGGCCAGAATTTAATGAGTTGGAAAATAAGCTGAATAAAATTCTAAATCCTAAATCCTAAAATCTTTGCAACTCAGCATTTCTCCAGATTTCACACTCATCTTTAAGAAACTGAACAGTCCTGAGTTGTGCAGAGAAGTGTGTATATAAGCAACTAGCTGGGTTGCAAATCAACTTCAAATAGCAGGAGAGAGTTTTAGGTATATGGACACTGCTAGTGATTTTTCTTAAAGGCTTGACATGTATAGCTCTGAAACTACTTTACTGGATAAGAGATTAGTAAACTCCAGTTCTTGTGGATATCATTTTTAAGCGGATTATGTTGGTTCACTGAGGTCTGTTTGCTTCATTTTATGTGCAGTGTATATGTGAAGGGATTACTTCCTCCCTCTTGGTCAACTACTCAGTTTTTGGAAATGCATTGCTTTTTTGGAAAAGCTCCTATTTGCTTTTCAAAAAGTTGTTGGAAAGGCTGAAATGTATCTTTTAAAAAACAACCTGTTGAAATTTGTTGGATCAAGCTACAGAAATTATGATACCAGTGTGTACAGCTGGAATATGTGTCTCCATCAAGTTTCCTGCCTGAAAATGTTTTCCCTTTGGACATTGCAGTATGGATTCAGAACATTACAGTAGTGTATCAACTGGTGAGACCACTCAGCAGAAACAGGCAAGATAAAAATGACCCCCCAAATATCTCTTAATGTTCTGGAGAGTTGTTGCCAATCAGGGGTTGATAGTATCAGGATCAATAATATGACTTAGTGCAGTGCAGTGCTCCTCAGCAGATCGTCTCCTGCCTTGTTTAGGAAGGATTTTGAGGCTAGGGAAGAAAGTGCTATAGAGAACCATAAAGGTGCTACAACCTGGTACAGGTTAAGGCTGCATTGCGAATCAGTCCCCAACCCCATCCTGTGCCTTTCTCAATATATAACAAAGCTGTTTGTAGATATACTCTAGATTTCTCTACTAAACTGATTTAATAAACCTTTTTCTTTCTTAACTGATCTTACCGTTGGGTTGGCTTCAGAGCCATTATCCCTAGAGTAGGGGTAAGGAACCTGCAGCCCTAAGGATGCTGTTGGGCTCCCAGTTCCTATCAGCCCAGGGCAGCATGGCTGATAGCCAGGATTGATGGGAACATCCCTGCAACACTTGATGGGCCACAAGTTCCTCACCTTTGTGCTAGGGTATGTCTTTGAACAGCAGTAATTGACCTCCGCCTTTCACAATTCTGTTTCTACTTATTTATTATTTTCCATTTATCCTCATAATTGTGATGGTGGTGATGATACCAAGATGCTACTCAGATGTCCTGAGACAAAAGGTTGGGAGTACCATGTAGGATCTCCTCTAACATAAGATGTCTGGTTCACTCCAGACATCTAAGTGAGACTGTAACTCTAGATTTGGCTTCTAACCAAGAAGAAATTCCAGGTTCACTGACTCATCCTCCTGCTACACTGCTATTATATTGCCTGCTGCAGCCTTTTGGTAGGTAGCCCCTTGCCAGTGCTTTTTTTTTAATTATCAAACCTTAGTAGGATGATTAGGATGAAGACCACCACCATCTCAACTCCAGAATTAAGGGCCACAGTTTATTATTGGGCAAAAATAGTAGTACAGGCAAAAGTAAAATGCCACTGCATATTGATTCTGCCTTTGGAACAGGACAATGGCAGATGCTCCTATCCTCATAAGACTATAATAAAGACTTAATATGAAGCACCGTTAAACATGAACACTGGACACCAGATTCCAGAAAGGGTGGGTGCCATTTTCCCATTTCCAGCCTCCCTTTCTCTATCCATGCTATTAGAAAAGAAAAGAAAAGCAGGAAAGAACATATGTAACTGTGATTCTTCACTGCAGATGATTTACAAGCAGGGAGAACAATCTGGTCATTCCTGCTAAAGGCTTAGAAACTGGACAGATGTGATTGCAGTTTCTAGCTGCCAATATGTGAAACTTCTGTACTCAGCCCTCTCCCATCTCCATAAAATTTAGGCCTACCTGACCTTTCAAGACTTATCCTACTGCTTTCTACAGGACTTGGGTGTTCTGCACAGTCTTTACAGCAGTGGGTGGGGCATAACTGAATGAATGAATCATTTCGGACTGGAGGCATGACTGGGCAAAAGTATCCATGCATGTGTACACACCTGTGAAAATCAGCCTTTTGTTTCTTCATCCCTTGCTATTTATTTTGTATATAGCATACAAAAGCAAGAGCAGCATTAAGGAATAACAACTGACTCATATAACTGTATAATTATATGTAAGTTCCAGAGGAGTAGCCATGTTAGTCAGTTGCAGGAAAAACAACAACTGAAAAATGTTGTGCGTTGCAGAAGATCACATTTATCAGAGTTCATCAGACGATTAGAAAGTGTGATCCTTAGGCAGTGGGAGCAGATATGTAGAACTTGGGAGTTAAAATGGCAATGAAATGTGAAAAGTGCTGCCTGTACAATAAAGAGCTTAAACGTATGCAGAATAAGCAGAGTGACTCTCCTCAACGGCAGCTATTGGAGATAATTTGTACTCTGCAATGTCAAGAGTAATGTATTAACCCTTGTAGTGGAACAAGAAGGCACAGTCTCTCTTCAGTTCAAAATAAAGAACACTTTTTGATATGTTGTGATTTAGCGGTTTCATGCCAGAATTCCCCTTTGGAGTTCCTTTACTCAAGGATGGTACCTTAAAGTCAGTAACCTCGCGTGTTCTGGTAGACTGAAATCTTCTACTGTTTCTGCATACTGCCAGTGCAGGTGTCAGATTTGTGGTAACAGTATTGCAGGCACATTATAGCATGAATTACATAGGAAGTGCCTGATGTAAACACTTAAGGTCACACCCAGGACTCTACTAGACTGGTAAAGAAAAAGTGATTTATATGAGTTGCATGTGTGATATAACATTGTGCCATCAGATGGCAACGTAGAGTCCCGTTTTCCTCTACCCGTTTTCCCTGTTTAGATTTACGCTTTAAACTGAAACACTACTTTGATGAGTCTAGAGCCAGCCCCACAATGTATATTTAAAGCATTCCTATATCATTTTAAGTTATGGCTTCCTCCAAAGAACCATGGGAACCATAGTTTCTTAAGGGTGCTGGGAACTGTAGCTTTGTGGGCACACTTAAGAGACTACAGCTCCCAGGATTCTTTGGGGGAAGTAACGACTGTCGAGATGGCGTAAGAGTGCTTTAAATGTTTGGTGTGGATGATGTTAGCTGTGAGCTTCTGTGCATAAGCTTCATGTAGAAAGTTGGGATTTGTAAGCAGTAATGCAAAGGCATCAGCGTTGCATCACTGAGAATGAGAAGACTGATATACAACTTTTCCGAAATAAGGGGGGCGGATTTTTAAGTTGCTTTAAAATACCAGATTGGTCTTTCCACTTGTAAGAACTGCATTCCTATTAAGCCATCGTTCAAAATTATCACGTCAGGTCTTAAGGTATAAACTTTGACTGAAACAAACAAACAAACTTGTGTGTTTAATACAAATATTTGGTGTATAAATGTTGTTCTTAGCTCTTCTTGTTGCAATGTATAGGAGAGTTACTCCACAGTGCTTATTTCTACACTACTTTTTGTTTTGTATAAATTTAAAAAGTGGCACACATCATTACTTGGGCACCTATCACCAACCCGGACTTCCTTGCAGTTATTGAAATCATGATCTTATATGATCACATATGAAACCCAGAAATTCTTGGTCTATCCAGCTCAGGAGTGTCTATTCCATTGATGGGGAAACTCTGCCTCCTCCCAGATGTTGTTGGACATGAACTTCCATCCGACTCTGCCAGCACGGCCAGTGCTCAGGGAGGATGAGAGTTGTAGTCCAGAAATATCTGGGAAACAGGTTTAGTTAGCCCAATCTACAGGTTTAGTCACCCCAATCTACACTGATTGGCATCAGTTCTCCAGGGTTTCAGACAGCCCTACCAGGGACTGAACCTGTATGCAAAACGAGCACATACACATGCGCCCTATCATTGAATTAAGGTCTCTCCAAACTCATGCTGCACAGAGTACATGCTACTTCTGAATGGAAACTGGAATCCATGTAGGAAATGTATCATATGAAATAGCTCTAATTTTCCTAACACATCAAACCTCCACTTTAAAGCCTTATTATGGTGTTTCGCGAATCTATAAGTTGTCATAATACATAGGAACCCAGATGATGGAGGAGACAAAAAAAGGCTGAAGACTATAGATATGTCATTGTCAAGTTGTTGGTTTTTTTTAAAAAAAAACCAACAGGATCAGTGAACCCACTGAATCCAAACAAAAATTAAACCATCAGTGCTTGCCCTCCAGGAACCTGAAGTTATTCATATTAATTAATCTGCTGAACCAACCATTCTTCTGGACAGACCTTTGTGTTTAATCAAGTAATATCATAATAGTATCAATATTATTGTCACATTCATAAGTAACATTTTCCATAATGGAAAGGCCCCTCTTATTTCTTGGCTTTTCTACTTTCTTAATCCATTAACCTTTTGTTCCTTTGTGAACAGGGATTTCCCTTCCACTTTTAGATACATTAATTCCAGCCTTGGGCTGCCTCAGAGCCAGAAATTGATTTAATATTTAGGCTACGTAAGCAATTCTTAATCGGTGGCAGCTCAACTCTTCTTGCCATCACTGCTAAAGAGACATTTGCAGCGCTCTGATTTTAGGTCAGCTTTGCAGAAATGCTATTATGTTTGCAAGCTCTCTCAAACAGAAGTAGAATCCTTATTTTACTAATTTCCAATTAAAAGTTAATTTGAGGTGTGACTGCTTATATGGTCACATAAAGTGCCACTATCAACAAAGAAAGCTCAAAAGAGTAAGTCTTAGTAGAACAATGAATCAACAAAGTAACTATTTATACTTCTCAGACCACAGCTTTGTGCATTTTCCTTGTTCAGATGATTGCAAGAACCATCAAAAAGTCCAGTCAATGGATACTGGATGCCCTTTCTCAGAGGAAGAGAGAGCTGCTGCTACAAAGCCATTCCAGCACACAGTAATCTACATTAGGAATGTAGGAAGACATACATCATTACTATCATTATTATCATTATTACTATTATTTATTAAAGTTCTGTACATCCCTTCATTCAAGGATCACAAGGCAGAGTACAATTAAAAATAAATACATGCATACCATAATAGCAAACGAAAACATAACCCTCCATCCAGTTTCAATGGCTGTAGATGAATTAGCCAAAGGCCTGGGAGAAGAGAAACATTTTTGCCTGGCACCTAAAGATATGTAATGAAGGCGCCAGGCAAGCCTCCCTGGAGAGAGCACTCCACAAATGGGGAGCCACCACAGAAAAGGCCCGTTCTCATGTTGCCACCCTCCAGACCTCTTGTAGAGGAGGCACATGAAGAAGGGCCTCAGATGATGATTGCATGGTCTGGGCCAGTTGATATAGGGAGAGGGTGCCCTTGAGGTATTGCGGTCCTGAGCCATTTAAGGCTTTGTAGCTAAAAACCACCACTTTGAATTGAGCCCGGAAACTAATTGGCAGCCACTGGAGTTGGGCCAGGACTGGTGTTATATCCTCAAACCATCTTGCCCCGATGAGCAACCTGGCTGCTGAATTCTGAACTGGCTGAAGTTTCCGAACAGTCTTCAGAGGCAGCCCCCAAGTTTAACATGTTGTAGTAATCTAACCTAGAGGTTACTAGAGCATAGGCAACAGAAATTAGGCTGTCCAGACAGGGGCACAGCTGGGTCACTAGCAGAAGCTGATGGAAGGCACTCTGCACCACTGAGGCCACCTGTACCTCAAGCAACATAGGAAGCTGCCATATACTGAGTCAGACAACTGGTCCATCTAGATCAGTATGTCCTTGCTGAGTAGCAGTGGCTCTTCAGGGTTTCTCTTCCAGCTCTATGCCAGTTTCTCCCATGGAATCGCCTGCCCTTTTTTGGCTGGCTCATCTACTTCTTCTGTTACTTTCCTGCAGTAGGACTAGAATTGGTAGCCCCTGCTCTACAAACAACAGCCACTCTACAAACCAACCACGCAGTCAGCAAGCCACTCCTTGTGGTTTTTATATTCATCCCTTTCCAATGTTCCCTTTTTATTCAGGGCTTTATTTTATTATTCTTTTCTCTTGTTTTCTGCATTTGAAAGCCGTTGTAGCTTTTAGAGACACCTGAACTAACAATTCCTATCTGAAGTACTGCGTAGAAATTCTTAAGCGCAAAGGTTGGTCGAAGGATCAAAACCAGAATAAACAAATTCTGTTTTAACTCTCTGTCTTAGCTAACTCCTGTAATAATGTAAATAGAATTTATTTGCATTACTGCTACGGGTTCAGACAAAGAAAATAGTCTATGAAGACAGAAGCACAAGGTTCCGTGACAATTATAAATGGGAAAGAGCAACTTTGACAATCTCTGTGATCAGTTCTTTTGTGTCACTTTGGAGATTTCTATGGCTTTTATGATTGACAATCTCTGGCATCATTCAAAATCTGGGACTATCTTAATTTCATTTCTGTATTTCAATTTTTCCATCTACTGGAAAACTGAGCTCAATTTTTGTTGCTGAGCACAATGAAAATAAAATTTATGTTGATTTATTGTAATATGCACAACAAAACCCAATAATTCTTTTTCCATATATTGGAAAGACCATTTAGCAGTTTTGGTGATTTCAATGTACTAGTTTTCCTGTCCAGTTTGTGTTAGCGTTAAGAAATTCTGTTTTGTGCTGGAGTGCTTGAACTTGTGTCACCAGGCATAACACTCAGGTCATCTTCAGAGGCCTGCCTGGTTGTGCTACAACCTGCATATGTCCATCTAGCAACAACTAGGAAGAGTGCCTTCTCTGTGGTGGCACCCATAGTCTGGAATGGCCTCCCCAACAAACAAGTAGCAGACCAATGCAATTATAGTGTTGGCACATGCTGAAGGCCTTTGCTAGTTCCTCATAAGAACATAAAAATAATCTGCTGGATCAGGCCAATGGTCCATGCTAGTCCAGCATCCTGTTATCACGGTGTCCAACCAGATGTCTGTGGGAAACCCTGCTATTATGAGTGTCAATGTATTTGGATTACTTGTTATATTTAGATTTTAGTTTTATTGCACATTGCTTTTTTACTGTAATATTTGATACTGTTATTCTACATGCCTAGAGATGCTGGCACGACAAATGATACATACATACTTTAAACAAACACACTACTGCTTTCAAACACAAAGCAAAGGTTGCAAAGCATTCAGACCCACATAGACTTTCAATCTTCTATCTTAAAACTTTTAAAATTGGGGATGCTTACAGATATGTCTTCACATAACTTCATTTGGCAGAGACACACATCTGCCAGAGTGACAGCTAAAATTCAAGGTTCTTGATTTGCAAAGTCTTTCCAGATCTTAGAATCATCACAGAAACATGCAACTCCCTAAAAGAACTCTAGTTTAATGTTACAGCTTGCAAAATGTAATGGCATTTCACTTAGGATTTGGTTATGCTAAATCTGTTCTATTGTATCTAGCAATTTTACATAGTATGCTTATAATTGAAGACAGGAGTGCCTGGCGTGTTCTGGTCCATGGGGTCACGAAGAGTCGGACATGACTAAACGACTAAACAACAACAACAATGCTTATAATTGCCTCCTCCAGACAAACTTTCAGACAAAATGCCTCGTCCAGACAAACCATTAGCCCAAGTTCAGAGAAAATGCTAAGCCAAACCATAGCTTGGCAAATAGCAGCCAAAGGACTGAGGGAGGAGCATAGCAGCTGCAATCTCCTCTCTGGGAGCCCTCATGCTTGTGCATTCACACTAAGCCACAGTTTGTCTTAGAATTATGTTTGAATCAAACAGCAGAAGTTTCCAGTGGCTCTCAGCCAGTATAGTGTAGTGGTTAGAGTGTTGGACTAGGGCCTGGGAGAGCTGAGTTCAAATCCCAACTTAGCCATGATGCTCACTGTTTCCCAGCCTAACCTGATAGGGTTGTTGTGAGAATAAAATGAGGCGAGAACGAGATATGTAAGCCTCCTTGAGCTTTTTGGAGAAAAGGTGGAATACAAATGTAAGAACGAATAAAATAAAAAATAATCTCTATAGACCACTGGGCGGGGAAGCAGGAGACAGGACTTTAGGTCCATCAGAGGAAAATAGGTGAACATGGCCCGCTTCACCTTTTGCACGTTGTGCAGGGGGCAGATAATGTAAGGCTGGGTCAGAAGAGAGATCAGAATGGAGACTGCTTTCCCGCCCCACTGCTGGAATCTTTGGGATTTCTCCCCTCCCACAAGGCTCCTAGCACTTGCTATGGCAGGATCTCAGTTCCACTGCAGTGGGGGAATGAAGAGACAAGGCTATTCTCCCTGCAAGCTAAAGAGAAAAGGCTATCCACCCTGCAAGCTGCATTCCCAGTGAAATTTTGACTGCCTTGACCTGTAATTACTTCCAAGAAGAACAAGAGGCATATCTGCGTGCTACGTAATTAAGTGAACGTCATTATGGCATTCTGAATCTTTTAACTCTACTAAATGAAAACCAAAGTAAACAAAACCTTAATGCTTAGGTAATCGCAAGCTCTTGGAATTTTTATGGGTGTTAGAATCATTGTGTTCATTAGTTTTATCTTAGGAATGTAGACTAAACTTCTACAAATTTGTTTTGCAAATCTATGAGTCTCTGGGTGTTGGCAGCTTCTGTGCTAGTTGTGGAGCGAGTGGTGAAGCTGGGATTTATTTTGCTGTGTTTCCTGAGCCTTTTCTGATTTTCTCTGTATGTTATCTTGTAGGTGTGTGCAGGTACCCACAACAGTAAATCTCACTTTGCCAAGACAAATGGTAATGGAAGCAAGATACTGTATGTGGATGTATAGAAGAATGATACATAAGCTTCTGTTTGCATTTCCTGGTAACTTCTTGTTATCACTGAATGGCTCTGGAGAATATCTCAGAAAATACTACTGTTATCAAAATTTCATTTCTTGATGAGCCTCTTTCAAAGATCAGGAATGCTAGACTGTAGCAACCTGAAAGGCGACTTGCCACCCTCTCAAAAATACTGTTTTCACCCACTGGCAGCTGGTGCCTACTAGACTTGGTAGAGCTGCCAGGTCACAGGGATATGGCCAATGAGGTAATGGAGACACTGCCAAGTTGCTCTGGTTTTCTCCCCATCCTGCTCCCTTGCAAAAAATTGTACAACTACTTGGCACCTAAACTGAAAGGTATCTTACTTTGGTTCAGAAGGCGTCTCTGCTGTCACAGTTGCTCCTCTGCTGGGAGAAAAGTTGTAGGGTCTCCACCTCTTCTGGTTCTCTCCCTATCTTCCTCCTTTGCAAAGAAACAGTGGCTCCTTAAACATTTCCATTTTATTAACACATAACAACTAATATAAGTGTTTTTCCTCAGTTCATGAGGACTGTAATCTCATCAACATTATCCCAAGGAAAATATATCAGTCTACTTAATTTGTATTTATTGTTCACTGGGACAAATACAGCAGCAAATACCATGTTAACCATGGGCTGCTTATTCCTTTGTTTTTCTTGCAGCCATTGTGTGGGCTGCAGGGCTTTGCTTACTCATTTACCACTGGCAGAACTTCACAGTGTTAATAAGTTGCATGATAGCCACCTCTCCTGCTTTGAAATGGCGACTGCCATACTGTAGATCAGGGGTAGGCAGAGAATTGGTCTACTGGTAGTTTTCTGGGTGAGTGAAAGTAGTTTGGCAAGGATTTCTGACTCCCAAATATTTAACAATAGCAACAACAAAATGAGTATCTCACCACCTAATAAAGTTTGGTGTAACAAGGAGCTGATTTTTCCTGTGAAAGGACTGTGAGCTCAGTTCAGTTCAGGTACTTAATATATATATATATCAATCTCTGAACTCAGAAGCCACCATGCTCTTTAATTCTAAGTGTATGTTTTTTCAAACCTGGCTGTAGTTGCCAGCTCTCTGGGGTCTAATAAAACAAAAAGCAAATTCCACAAGCCTGAAGTCTGCCTCTCCATGCTCTGGATACTGGAGAGAAAGTGGTAAAAGGGATAAGAAGCCTCATTGGAAGGAACTATATATTGTTGGAATAAGCTAGAACTGGCGCGATGGCACAAAGAACCTTCTAGGGCACAAAGCCTCTAGGGCACCACCAGTATTTCTAGGTTCTGCGCTTTGCAGTTTAAGAATTACATTCTAGTTTTTTCTTGCAGTGTTACACATGTCTTAGCATTCCAAAAGATCCTGAGGCTGGAGTGGTGCGCTTTTGTGGGGACCTCAACATGGGTTGTACTAACACCGTGGCAAGCAAGATGCCACTGGTGCTGTACATCTTATGGAAAACTACGTTAATTAACTTTGGAGGGTTCTGGTTAACATCTCTTGAGTAGCAAATCCACGGCTCAACACTTGAAAGATGTGAAGGAAAGAGAGCTAGACCATCCCATGAAATCCTGAAGCCTATTATGCCTGGCTTAACCACATTATAGCCAAATCATACCCTTCTGTAACCTCCTTAAAAACAGTAACTGAGGGTTATTGAGCATTGGCGTGTTGGCAGAGGCGGCTTTTGGTGTAAATGTAAACAGCACAGATGTTGATATGACGCCATGATTCCAAAACAGGGAAATTCCTGCTTGTGGACTTCCCATGGGCATCTGGTTGGTCACTAGGAGAACTGGGTCCTGGACTAGATGGACCATTGGCCTGATCCAGCGGCTCTTCTTATGCTCTTATAACAGACAGAAGAACATAGGTCCATCTACCTCAGTACTGTCTACACTATCTGGCAGCTGCTCTATAGGGTTTCAGCCAGGGAACACCCCGTCCTACCTGCCAAGGATTGAACCTGCCTCGAAAGCCAGTCGCCCTACTCTCTACTGCTGTAAACCACCCTTCCGATCTTCAGATGAAGGGCAGTATAAAAATGTGAATAATAATAATAATAATAATAATAATAATAATAATAATAATAATAATAATAATGCCACTGAGCAAGGGCTCTTCCCTGAGAGCCTCTCAAGACAGGAGCCATTCACCATGGCAAGGCCTTGTTTTTCTTCTTCAATCTCTGCTGAGGAGTGCTGTTGTTTTTGCGTTGGGAGGAGCTTTCTGAAATGCCTTTAGGCAGCGCGCCTTGCCAGAAACCAGAAGAGAGAGACGGGAAAGGGGTCCCAGATTATACCATTAACTGGGGTGGGGGGGATGCGCTTCAGAGACCACCTCTCGCTGCCTCTTTCCCTCCCTGCCCACCTCAGCCACGAGGCCGCTCTCCCCTCGCATTCCGCCGCTCTGATTGCTGCTCGCTGCTCCAGGTACCTCCCCCTCTTCGCCTTTTGTTTTAGTGTCAGGCAGCAGCCCAGTTTCCTGTTGATACCGGAATGTTGTGAATGGGCAGGGAAACGCCACCTTCTCCTGCTTCCCTCTGCCTTTCTCTTTCTCTCCCGGCCGCCACAGCTGGGAGAGCCTCTCTTGGCAAGCGCCCTCCCAGCTCCTGCCATTCCCTAGCCGAGACCAGAAAGAGAGCGAGGCCTTCGCAGCCTCCCCGAGAGCGCGCTTGAAACTTTCGAGGAAGGGGGAAAGCAAGAAGCGGCGGCGGCGCAGGAGGGACGCTTTGCCTCCTCTCCAGGCTGCGGTCGGCGGGAGCGGCAGGTGCAGGCGCAAGGGCAGCTCCAAGCCACGCCATGGAGGAGCAGAGGGAAGCCTAAGAAAGGGGTCCTCTTCCTCCTTGTCGTCGATGGCTGAAGCCTGGAGGCTGGAAGAAGAAGAGGAGGAGCTGAAAGAGCTCGGCAGAAGGCACAGGAGACCCAGCTTGAACCCAGCAACAGGTAGGCGCGAGAGGGCAGGGAGAGGTGCGCCGAGGGGGCAGGGGTCCGAAGTGGGGAAGGGAGGCACGTGCTGGAGGGGTGGGGGAGAATTCAGCGCCTATATATATATATATATATATTCAGGAGTTAGGTTCATGCACTTCAAAGAGCTGCAGATTTTACTTCGATGCCCGTTTTTAGGGGTTTTTTTTTATTGTCACTGGTTGCCTTTCCCGACAAGCAACTCCACATGCTTAGGTCACTCTCTCTGGAAACTGAAGGGATTGCAGTGTGACATGGCAAGGGGTTGGGGGACAGTCAAGGTGTCTCTGGTGACAGGATCAAGCATCCTTTCTGATTCTGCCCTCCTGTTTCTGAATGTGCATTTAAGCTCCTTTGACACCTGTGGACGTTCAGTGCAGAACACACTGGTGCTCATGAGGGCCTGGCCCTCAAATCCAGTCAAGACATGGGCTGTTACGTTGCACCTTACCTGTGCCCCAGCAGCATACAGTTTGGACTCTGTCAAAAAGGGAGTGCAGGCGCATTGTCTGGAATACGTACATTTGGGGTTCCCCCACCCCATTTCTCAGTGTATGCAGCGGTTTGACCTAGCGATTGGTTTGAAAACACTGCCTTCCCTGTGGTGCCCTCCAGATGTTTTAGACAGACATCAGCTTCAAGCAGAATGGTCAGGCATAATGGGAGTTGTAGTCCAAAATATCTGGAGGCTCCATTTGGGGAAGGCTGCTGTAATAGATATGCAGAAGTCTTGTGGATGGGCTCAGTATTCAACTGTGGTGTTGCAAGCAACCGAAGGTTATGATGTCTGGGTCAGGGAATATCCTTCCCTGTTGGCTACTAAAGAAAGGGGGAGGAACGTTATTGGGTCTTTGTGGAAGAACATTCTGGAACCACATAAAATCTTATCTCATGGTGAGTCAGATGTAGTCACTCATGGTTCAGTGAAAGGATCATATTCCAATACATTTTTTCTTCCTGGTTGGTGTAGTCTACTGTACACTTGAACATTCCCTTTAGTTCTTTGGAATTCTGAACATTAACTTAAGGCACATCCAATGTATCTCTGGTAGTCAACATTGCTAAGTTTTTCACCAAAGATTTTTGTCCTTAACTATTTCTCTGTTTTAAGACCAGAATGTGGATCTTATGTGAAATAAGTATTCCTCCTAAACTTAGCAGGTGAACACTTAGTGATACATGTTTTGCATGCAGAGAATTTCAGGTTCAGTCCCTGGGATGCAGGTCGGGCTAGGAATCTCCCCTGTCTGAAACCTTGCAGAGCCACTGCCACTTGGTATAGAGAGTAATGAGCTAGATGTGCCATTGGTGTATTTGTGTAAGCTTTCTATGTAACTGCATGCCTGAGCCAAGCCACACATAAAAGGAGAGGGAACACTGAAGGGTCATCTACTTTGCAATTTGGCATACTTCAAGGTTTGCACTCTGTTGACTTTGGACTGCTAACTTTGCTGACTTCCCAGAATTATCAGTAGTTTCTGTGTTTGAACAGTGGTAGACTATTCCATACCCAAAAGGTGTTGTTACTGTATTTTCTTTCCTCACCTCTTTGGCAGGGAACTTCCTTGTCTGATACCCTCAGAGGTATTTAAGAAACCTTCACTGATAGTTATACAGTTGTGGATTCTTATTAAGCTGGAGCAGCGTAGTTGCAGAAATTCATTCTATGGATTGCAGACTTGTAAACAGATTGACATATTTCTACACACACACACACACAGAGAGAGAGAGAGAGAGAGAGAGAGAGAGAGAGAGACTGACTTGGGATCTTTTGTGTTTATGGTGGATTACAGACAGAATCTATTTTATGCTCATGTTGCCTAATTAAACAGCTGCATTTGGAGCATTTTGGGCTCTGTATTGTAGCAGGGCAAATGCAACTTCAGCAAACAAACAGTTTTAATTAATAAGCCTTCTACCCGTACAGTTTACTTTCAGCAGTGGAATCATGTTCTATCCAGACTATTCTCTGGGTTATTAGTGGCATGCCTTGAGGAAACAAAGTCAAGAATCTATGCTAGAAAAAGGTACAATCCAGGAGCTACCTGTAAGTATCAGGTGGTCAGTGACTCATGCCACTATCAGTAATAAGTGAAGAGTCAACTGGCAGGGAAGCAGGCCATGAGTAACCGCTAGACATTAATCTAAAACAGAACTACAGTATGTGTAATGCATGGCTGGGAAAACTCAGGCCAAAGGCAGTTTTCGAGGCTACTCTTCCAGATCCTCAGGACTTTCTTCAGACCACTCCCCAGGTCACACCCCCTTTTCCCAGACCACAACCCACACCGGACTTGCTCCATGTCCCTTCCCAGTAATTTTATATAGCTGGAATGTGTCCTTGAACTGTGATACCGCCTCTTGCTTGCCTAGATGGATTGTGTCTGTGTGTAAACCTCTGGCTTTTTGCATGGCCTACTTTAAAGAGTCATGTTCATTGCTGTCTCAGTCTTCCCTCTGGCCCTGTCCACCACTGACATGTGGCCTCCTGAAGATTGTGAGGAAATGTGGCTCTCAAGCTGGAAAAAAAGTTCCTCATGCCTCAAGTAAAGCTGCCCCATGCTGTTTGTGCAGATGTTCCAGGAGCCCTTTTGCCCTCAGGCTGCAATTCCACAGAAAATTTCCTCAGCATGATACTAACTGCTTGAATGTGTGCAGAATCGTTGCCTAAATGGTTGTAGTCCTAAGCATACTTACTAAGGAGCAATTCATTTTGGCCTAGTATTTATTTATGAGTAAACATTCTTAGGATTGTGAAGTTAAATGTGGATGGATGCATCTGTCGTTTGTTTAATGTCCTGGATTTAGCTCTGGCCTTGTGGTGTCTATGAATGTTGCAAAACAGGCACTTGCTGTGCTTATAAATCCCCTGTTTACGTTATGCTGTTGTTCTAAGGCTGTTCTTTTAAAAAAGTAATTCTTTATAAACTCATCAGTCACCTTTCTGTTGTTCAGTTTTGTAAGGGCTAGAAAACTGGCAAAATAATTTGTGTCCAATTTCCTCTAAAGCAACATTCCGTTCATAGAAGCATTATTTAATCTTAGCTCCCACATTAAACTTGTTCTAACTTGATTTCTAAAATGCTAGCTGGGTTTTGGACAGCAAAACAAGGTTGTATCAGAGAGATTAACTCACCAGTCAAAATATAATCACAGAAATTACACAGGTGAAGGTAAGTTGGCTGAAGTGAAATCAGAGTTGGAATAGAATACAATTTTGAAAAGCAAACTTGCTCTATGTTTTAAGCTACTTGGTAGTGTATTATTCTAAGAAGAATCCTGATTTCTAGATATATGTATTTGGGAGGTGCTAGGTTGTATCTCCTCAGTGACACTTATTTAAAATACACATACTGTATATGTGGAATGTTTTACTCTTTTTTCCTTTCCTTTACACAGACTTTCCTTCTGTGAATAAATATGGCAGGGGCCAATGTTGATGTCTCCCTGTCTCCAATTGATGGGGGCTACTGGGGAGCAAACCCGTGCCATTTTGTGGTTCTGCCTCATTTTATGGCCGCCTTTTTGTTTTACTTTACATTCCATGGCAGCCATTTTGTGACTAGAGCCTTCGTCACTTTATCAAAACTCCAAATGTGCCCACTGGCCAAAAAAAGATGGCACTTCTTCTCTGGAGCACCAGAACCTCCTTCTACCAAGGAATAGGGCAAGGTATTTTGCCAAATAATTTAATTTGGGGGGATTTTGCTTCTGCTTGGGATATGGCTGATCACCAGTCAGACAATGATTAGAGACTCTGTGTTGTGTGCAGTATGCAGTGTGTTGTTGTTGTTGTTGTTGTTGTTGTTGTTGTTGTTGTTACATCTTCACCTGCAGCATGTGACTGAGCCATTTGGATTTGTTCTGCAGCAGTAATAAAAAAAAAGATAGGATCAGAGAGTTGCAGAATACATGATGCACCCCGCCTTCTTTGCTGCTTTGTAACTCCCTTTCTGCATTGCACATGCTCCTTCCTCTTAACATTTATGTGATCCAGATTGTATGGGTTGATTTGTGAGGGGTTGCTTGGTAGATAATCTTCCTTTTAGGCAGAGGATTAGATTATGTGTGCCTTTGATCCCTTTCAGTTCTTCGATTTTATGATCCACAGTTCTCTTGGGTAGCAGTGATTATACATATGTACTGAATACCTGGCTGCATCTAAGCTAAAAGAATTGTACTTGTGAGTCCGCTCCAGAATCCAAGGAAGTCAGTAGGAAGAATCCATTGAAGTCAACTGGCTGCAGACCAAGCACTGTTGGAATAAATTAAGGATGGTAACAGAGGCTCTTTTGCTGTTATCTGTTGCAGCTTGTCCTTGGAAATGAACCAACATCACTAAGCATAAAGTGTGTTTTTATTTTACAGAAAAGCACTTGTCTGCCGACATTTGTACCAGGGCGCAAATGGAACCATAAAAGTTGCATTTTTCAAGCATTTGTAAAAAAAATAAATGCTGAAAAATGAAATATTCTTTAAAAAAAAAAAAAGGTTTAAAGCTTAGTAATTGGGAGAAAGCTATCTTTTTTAAAAAAAGAAAAGAAAATCCAAGTTGGCCTGTCCTATATATAATGAAAAGTATCTTGTGTATCTGGGCAGAGTCAAATGAGTTGTCAGGTTGCCCTTTTGGAAAGTGCTGGACTATGAGGAGTATGACTAGATAAAGTCTTGCTCCCTCCACATGCGCATGCCAATAATTTACATTAGAACGCTCTTGCATCTGTCCACAACAAGTTATTTTAATGCTGAAAAGATAGCATGGAGTATTGAGAACAAGGTCTATTGACGTATATTCGCAAACAGATGCTGCAATACGAATAAAGGAGATATAAACAGTGGTGTAGCATGGGTTGCATTCAACTGCCTAAAGGTGTCTGCATCACCCAGGAGATCACAGCTGCAGAGATAAGAAAAGAGTTGTTCCGTTGTCTGGAGAGGTCACTTCCTAGTTTGCATGAATAAGCCGTTTTCAATGGAGCCTAGAGACGGAAGTGCACAGCTGTATTGCAGCAGCACTGTGTGTTTTGAAATTTTGCACCCCTAAGAATTTTGTGCCCGGGGCAACCGCCACTGTGGCTCCCCCGCATGCTACACCCCTGGATATAAAAGCTCATGAAAATATGCGGTAAAGGTGTTGGTTTACTTAGAATTGATTCTTCTTCTTCCTCCCCCTTCTGAAGCAAGCCATCGGGTCTTGTGCAGGTGTTGGCCGTGATCTAACACTAACCAGGGCTTTCTTTCAACTGGGATCTCTGACCCTTGGACAGGCATTCAGTCAAACATGTAAATACTTACAACAAGGGCCAGCAAACTTTTTCAGCCATGGGCCGGTCCACTGTCCCTCAGACCATGTGGGGGGCTGGACTATATTGGGGGGGGGTGAATGAATTCCTATGCCCCACAAATAATGCAGAGATGCATTTTAAATAAGAGGACACATTCTACTCATGTAAAAACACACTGATTCCCGGACCGTCCACAGGCCAGATTTAGAAGGCGATTGGGCCACATCCGGCCCCCGGGCCTTAGGTTGCCTACCCCTGACTTACAGTGTTCTTAGTTCCAAACTTGGGCTTCCCTGCTAGAACTGGAAGGGACTCCTAAGCATGTTCAGCTGAATGTCCTTAGAACCTTCCTTGCCATCTGGAACCTTGAGTAGGGACCCGTTGTGCATGGAACCATGCCAGTTGCACTGCTTGTGCTCTCATGCATTTGGCTGAATGCCTGATGTCTATTCCAATGTAGCCCCTTGTCATATTTAAAACCAGTTTGGGGAGGTTCATGCATGATATGGAAGACGCTGATAAGAGCAAGCATGCAATAGTACATTTTAAGCCTGATTGCCGTGTGTATTAGATTCGGAATTTTTCTAGTTTCTGAGCTGGTTCAACCTTTGGTACATCACTTAGAGGTGCATTACTTATGACAATCAGCTAAATGTGTGAACTGCTTTTCTTGAAAAGCGCTGTGTGTTACTATGAAGTGATATGTTGGCCTTTTTCAACATGCAAGTTGAAGTTGCTGTCATTGTGTGTAATACTGCATAAACTTGGTGTTTCTCTTCCAGCCCCTCTCCCACATCAACTGCTCCATCATCACCTGCCTCTTGACAGGAGGTTTCAAGAAAGTAAATTATGGGAAGCTTCTTGGTTAAAAATACAGGGTGGATTCCTCTCCCCTTTCTGCCTGCTGCATGGGTTTGGTTGCCAGTTAGAAGCTCAACAGAGCATGTTCCATGCCACTTTAGGAGAAGTCTTGTTAAATAGTTTATTTCAAAGCCTCAGATTGCTTGCTTTTTATAAACCCTTTAAGTGTGTGAACCTTCCTCGTTAATGCATATTCATTTGAGATAGGTGGGAGATTAAGCCTCCCTTGTAGCAAAAGCATAATGAATAAAAGGCTGTTAAAATAACTGTGCATTGTGGACTTGTGCAGCAGCTTTTTCAAAAGATCCCAACATTTTTAGTATACTTCTTTATTTCTCCCTGCAGAAAGAAGTCTGCAATTGTTATTTCAGTATCTAAGTTTGCATACCTCTCTCTCTCTTTCTCTGTTTTTCTGAAATATTTAAAAAGTATGTTTACATTTCTGAAGTTCTCTTGTGGTCAGGAAGATCAATTTCAGTGTTTTATATAGGCCTTTACAATTCACATTCCTGTAAATTCACTTGAAAACTGGTAAGTTAATGTGTTAGGTGCAGGTTTCCAATGTTTCTTTCACAGTGGATGGTATCCATTGTGTTGGTAAGTGGAAAATCTTAAGATGTCAGCAAAAAAATGCACCATAGCTCTATTGCAGTTAAAGATGAATTTTAATACAATTTATTGTATTACAATTTTTTTTACGACGGTAAGTCAGTGATTCTGAAAAGTAGAAAATTAAGGCATTTGTGTGGCTGTCTTCAGGGAGTTCCATTACTGATTGCTGGAAAAAACAGGCTGGTGTTACATTATTCACTTCACAACTTAATCCTCTAGAAATATGGCAGACTATTGTAGCATTTGAACAGATGTAAGAGCAGGTTTGTTTTTGTTTTGAATTTTCATGCTTGTTAAGTATGGCCTATGGCATTGTAACATAGACTGAAAAAAGAAAAGCTGTTAACAGAACACTTTCCCCCTTTTGGCAAGATTGTAGCTTTACTACTTCCATTATTGGCCTCTTTCACACATAAAGTAAACCATAGTCAATATTTTACTGCAAATGTACTGATCTTGTCCACTTTGCTCCTCCCTGCTTACACTGAGAACAAACAAACAAACAAACAACAACCCCTGGCTTAGCATAATGTCCAAACTACAGTTTGCGGTTTGTTTCACTCTCCAAAAACCACAATAGTTCTTGGCTTGCTTATTCTCGTTCACTGCAGCAAAACAAACCATAACCTGTGGCTTGGGTGTAATGCTGAAGTAAGGATCATGAGCTTTCCCACCCCTAAACTATGGTTTACTATTATGTGAGAAATGGGCCATAGTGACTGTGGACTAATTCGCAAGATGCCTGGTGTGGGTGACACTTTCCATTGTACTCATCACAAAGGAATGCCAACTACTGTAGCTACGTAATATCATTGCCCATTTTGTCATGGTAAATAACACTATTGGTCAGCAGCCATACTGAAGCAGCTGTTTAGATATTCTGTGGAGGAGGCCTGCGGAATGCCTGTTTGGGACTTTTAAAGGAATGCCATACTTTTCTTTGGTTTTCTGACGGGTAGGTTGCCAGCTTCTTGGAGGCAACATAATTAGTAAACAATGGGCCTTGTTAGAGGGAGCTGTCGCCATTTATTTAATTAAGGAGTCAAATTCAACGATATAAGCTATGCTAAAGGTCAGTTTTGGATAGTTTCCTTGCTTTTGATATGTTTGGTAGAACATTTTCAGCAGTTCTGAGATAATGAGCAGTTTGTAATCCACAGCTCTGTGGTGCTTCGTTCTTATTAATTCAAGGGGAAACAGCAGTTGGTGCACCATGCTAATAATTGTTCTAAAGCTATCCTTTTATGCTCCTTCACCGTATTGTAGAATTTATTAGGAGGAAACTGAAGTCAGTTGTGAACATTTCAAATATGCAGACTCACTTAATATTGCATCTTAACTCCCTCCCCCCCCCCCCATATTCAAATAACTGTTGTAATAGAGTGCAGGAGTGTAATTGGTTTAGCTTAATCGGCAACCTGTGAGGTACTGTAGCTCAGTGATGTAACTCTAGCACAAGTCCTGCATATGGACAGTCCAGGTCCTGCAAAAACATTTTGGAAAGAGCCCGATCTGAGACCTTGGAACTAGAGCAGCTCCCCTGTGATGAAATTTACAATATTTTGGGCTTTTTAGTCTGAAATAGAGGAGGGATGTGAGTTATATAAAAGTATGAATGGTCTCATCTAATGAAACTTGAATACAGTGGTACCTCGGGTTAAGTACTTAATTCGTTCCGTACTTAACCTGAAACTGTTCTTAACCTGAAGCACCACTTTAGCTAATGGGGCCTCCTGCTGCCGCCACACCACCGGACCCCGATTTCTGTTCTCATCCTGAAGCAAAGTTCTTAACCTGAAGCACTATTTCTGGCTTAGCGGAGTCTGTAACCTGAAGTGTATGTAACCTGAAGCATATGTAACCCGAGGTACCACTGTATAGGACAGATGAAAGGAACAACATCTTCACACACCGGGTAGTTAAGCTGTGGAATTTGCTGCCATGTGGTATAGCGATGGGCACAAACATGGATGGCTTTAAAAGGGGTTTAGAGAAATTCTTGGAGGATAAGACTGTCAATGGCTGGAAGTCAATATTGGAGGCAGTATACCTCTGAATACCAGTTGCTGGGGAGCATAAGTGGGGAGAATGCTGTTGCCCATGGTTGTGGGCTTTCCTTGTGGATCTGGTTGTACATTTTGAGAACAGGAAGCTGAAATAATGGGCCTTTGGTCTGGTACAGCAGAGCTCATCTTATATTCTTATGCTGCCAGTCAGCTGTCTACTCTTAGGCAATATTCAATGGGACCTACTTCTGAGTGGAAATGTATAGCACTGTGGAACCATGAAGTTCCCAATTCAAGTCATGGTTGTGCTATAAATTCACCAGATGAACAAAGGCACCCTATCCTCTCTGTCTCCAAATCCCAATTCCCTGCCACCAATAATAGCACAATATCATATGTGGGACAAAATTTTCATATCTTAAAACCACTATGCAATTAAATGCTAAGCCTGAAGTTTCCCCACCCTGGATTGAGAGTGCTGTCTGCACTATTAACTATGATTCTGTCTCTCCCTGACTGTGCTGCATTTTTCAGCAGAGTAACCCAGTCCCTGATAGTGGTCCATCCAAGTACAATGGTACCTTGGGTTAGGAACTTAATTCGTTCTGGAGGTCCGTTCTTAACCTGAAACTGTTATTAACATGAAGCACCACTTTAGCTAATGGGGCCTCCTGCTGCCGCCGTGCCACCACCACACAATTTCTGTTCTCATCCTGAAGCAAAGTTTTTAACCCGAGGTACTATTTCTGGGTTAGTGGAGTCTGTAACCTGAAGCGCCTGTAACCTGAAGCGTCTGTAACTCGAGGTACCACTGTATTAAGGGGCTACATAAGAGAAGATGCATTTGGTGCCCTTTAAGGGGGAAAATTTGGTGCCCTTTAAGGGACGCGGGTGGTGCTGTGGGTTAAACCACTCAGCCCAGGGCTTGCCGATCAGAAGGTCGGCAGTTCGAATCCCCACGATGGGGTGAGCTCCCGTTGCTCAGTCCCTGCTCCTGCCAACCTAGCAGTTCGAAAGCACGTCAAAGTGCAAGTAGATAAATAGATCCCGCTCTGGCGGGAAGGTAAACGGCATTTCCGTGCGTTGCTCTGGTTCGCCAGAAGCGGCTTAGTCATACTGGCCACATGACCCGGAAGCTGTACGCCGGCTCCCTTGGCCAATAAAGCGAATGAGTGCCGCAACGTCAGAGTCGGCCATGACTGGACCTAATGGTCAAGGGTCCATTTACCTTTAAGGGGGGGGGGGAGATGGGGTCATGCTGCCCTCACAGGGCCAGTGCTGTATGGGTGGGATCTAATCACAGCACTGTTGCAGCAGCAGAGACATCCATCCACTAACAGACGAGGCAGGGGGAATTTTTGCTCAATTTCCTCTACCCCTGTAGCTCCCCCTTCCCTGCAAGTCTTTTCTCTCCTTTCCTCCTTTGTCAGCAGACACTTCTGCTGAGTCAAATTACCAATTGTATATACAGCCCTGTGTCTGTGGAAGCACAGTCCTTGTTGGTTTAAGGCAGGAATTGGAAAGTGCGGAAGTGGGGAAGTCAATTCTTTCTTGAAACAAGCTGTGTTGCGCTGCTATCTGCTTCCCTGCAACATCTTGCTTCTTCACTGGGTGGACTGAACTAATCCTTGCTTGCAGCGAAGGAAGATGAGTGAGGGATGTGCCCTGGGCTTGCATGAGCTGGGTGTTTGGAAGAAGTAGATCTGGTCTCCAAAATCAGACTTATGCAGATCTGTTCATACAGTGCCAAAATGTAACCTACGTCCAGTTTTAGCAGGGTATGTTTTCAGTTGTTTCCTGAAAAGGAACTGTTTTCATGTGATAACTGATTCAAGTCACTGTGTCCTGTAGGGTATACAGTTGTTAAGGTGGGGGGGGGGGGGAGAGAGTGAGTTTGCAAACATGTTATGACAAAGCCTGGTTAAAGTACAGTGTACACAGCATGGTATCAGAAGCATTAGGGAAGTATGCTATAATGTTCCCTTCAGGGCAGGTTTTACACAGGGTTGCCAAGTAACTAATCCTGCCCACTGTTCAGATTAAGATTTTGCAAAACCCCTGTTGGTACACAGCTTTCTAGTACGGTTTTGCTCTTGCAGTATACAAAAACTTACATTTCCCTCTCCTCCACATTAAGTTTTTAAAATGAAAATATTGTTACATACTAATCACTGTAAAACGAAATGTGTAGATGAGCTATACAATTAGGATTATTCCAGTTAATGTTGTGTATAATCTCTTTATTATTTATTTCTCATAATTGCACCGTCTTGCAGTTTGTTATATTTAGGCTTGTCCACTTCCATAACCAAACAGAAATAACTGGTGTCCGAGTTTCTTTTCTGTAAGTAAATTACTCCTAGGTTGCAGCATGCCACTTTAAAGAGGCACTGCAACACATACTTACTCATTGGGGACTAAATGAGATTCATTTGTGAGTAAACATGCATAGGATTGCTCAGAACATAAATTTCTGAAGGATCCAATGTAGTTTAAACAATGAGCCAGATCCAGAGAACCACATGCTATCCCATCCACTTCTCCCCACTGAAGCCCCGCCCCACCTGAAAAGCCTCCTTGGAAGGTCAAATGGAACATAAGATGGTGCATGGGTACCATATATACTTGAATATAAGCTGACTTTTTCAGCATATTTTTTATGCGGAGGGATGAGCGGCTGCTCCTTCCTCCTCCACCACCCTTGCCCCTGTCGGCGGAGGAGGAGTGAGCAGCCTGAAAGCAGCCTTTTGTGGTGGTGTTTGTGGTGTGGTGAACCGGCTTATACTCTAGTCAATAAATTTTCCCAGTTTTATGTCCTAAAATTAGGTGCCTCGGCTTATATTTGGGTCGGCTTATACTCGAGTATATACGGTAACTACTGGTGGAAGGAGTACCGTATTTTTCGCCCTATAGGACGCACTTTTCCCCCTCCAAAAATGAAGGGGAAATGTGTGTGCGTCCTATGGGGCAAATGCAGGCTTTCGCTGAAGCCTGGAGAGCGAGAGGGGTTGGTGCGCACCGACCCCTCTCGCTCTCCAGGCTTCAGGAAGCTATCCGCAAGCCTTGCGAGCCCGGCAGGAGTCCCTGCGGGCTCGCAAGGCTTGCGGGCAGCAGCCTGTTCTGGGGGCTGGGGTCGGGGGAAGCTTGGGCTTCCCCCGCCCCAGCGCCGTGCCTGGGGGGGAAATACCCCCCCCAAAAAACCTAGGTGCGCCCTATGGGCCGGTGTGCCTTATAGGGCGAAAAATACGGTAATTGACCAACATCACAGTAGAGGAACCTTGCATGAACAGCAATAGACATAGAAAGCTGTTGTGCTGAGCCAGACCACTGGTTTGACTGGCTCAGCCTATGATACCTTTCCAGAATTTCAGACAGTAATCTCTCCTGGTCCCTCCTGGACATGCCAGTGATTGAAGGTGGGACCTTCTGCATGCAGAGCTGTTGCACTACCACTGAGCTATAGCCCAAACTTCTTCCATCCTTTTGGACAATTTCCCACTGCCACTTAAGTTACCAATGTCTCATCCTGCACTGTTCAGGAGTATCAACCAACCCGCCTAAAATGAGTTTCAAGGGGCTGCACTTAGCTTTCCCCACCTGCTTTACAGTTCTCATTGCTGGACCAATTATTGAAAACAATAGGGAAACAATGGATCATACTTGTACAGAACAACCTTATGCATTTTTCCTTGTAGAAAATCCTATTTAGATCCCAAGTAAGTGTGCATTGGGACGCGGGTGGCGCTGTGGGTTAAACCACAGAGCCTAGGACTTGCCGATCGGAAGGTCGGCGGTTCGAATCCCCAGCTCCCGTTGCTCGGTCCCTGCTGCTGCCAACCTAGCAGTTTGAAAGCACGTCAGAGTGCAAGTAGATAAATAGGTACCGCTCCGGCAGGAAGGTAAACGGCATTTCCATGCGCTGCTCTGGTTTGCCAGAAGCGGCTTAGTCATGCTGGCCACATGACCTGGAAGCTGTCCCTCGGACAGTAAAGCGAGATGAGCGCCGCAACCCCAGAGTCGGCCACGACTGGACCTAATGGTCAGGGGTCCCTTTACCTTAAGTGTGCATTGGCTTGCAGCTTTAAGGAGCATGCTACAGGCCAAACTAGGTATATATGGTATTCAGTAATTTCTTTACGGAAAGTAAAATTAATTATTTTAATAAGATACTGGAAATAAATGTCGAACTTCCTTCTGCTCCAGGTTCTCTAGATCCAGCCCAATGTCAACAACAAAATGGACTTTGTTGTGAGCTGGCCTTGGAGTTTTATGAACTGAATGTTAACATACAATAACAGAACTACTGGGGTCTGCTTTGTAGGTTGGCACCAGCCCCATCAATTTGCACAGGGAGAGTATTTCGTCTTTTATTAACTGTGTAGTCATTGTTTATATGCTCCATTTTTAAAAAAAAGTACTCAAAGAGGTGTACAAAAAATAACAGTATAAGTACAATAATAACTTACTACTTAATAAACTTTAGCATATTGGTACAGCACTAACAGTTCAACAATTAATTTAAAACATGTCAAAGAAAATTAAGTGAGCATAAAGCTTACTAAAAGGCTGTTTAATTTCCAAAGCTGTCTTAAAACTAATGACAGCAGTAGCCAGCAACCCACCCATTTTATATACCTAGACCATGGGTAGGCAAACTAAGGCCTGGGGGCCGGATCTGGCCCAATCACCTTATAAATCCAGCCTGTGGACGGTCCAGGAATCAGCGTGTTTTTACATGAGTAGAATGTGTCCTTTTATTTAAAATGCATCTCTCGGTTATTTGTGGGGCATAGGATTTCGTTCATTTATTCCCCCAAAAAATATAGTCCGGCCCCCCACAAGGTCTGAGGGACAGTGGACCGGCCCCCTGCTGAAAAAGTTTGCTGACCTAGACTCAAAAGTCCAGAACCCCCCTCACAGTACTTCTGGCAGCTGTTCCCTTATCAAGGCTCCTGTAACAGGTGGATGAGGCATGATAGGTGTAAGCAGCCATTCCCTGCCCCTGCCCTGTAAGGTATGTGTCAGGGGCTGGCAGGACACTGACAAGTGTGCACCAGGAGAAGGGGGGCTGGAGTCTGACTCGGGAGACGAGGACAGTGATCTGTGGGGGGCTGTACAAGCCAAGAGGCAGGAATCAGAGGCAGGGGAAGCTTCAGAGCTGGGGGAAGAGGAGGAAAAGGCAGGCCAGGCAAGTGAAGGACCGGGTGCTTTCCCACCCTTCCCTGCACCACGGTCTCTTCGAACCAGGAGAGAATTGAATGAAGAAGATCAGAAGCAGCTTCCATTCAGGTGTAGTCTCCAACAGTGTACAGCGTATAATCATTTGCTAGGAATGGAAAGATAACATGTGGTATGCTCTGCCAGAACTTAGTGGCATACTGCTAAGATTGGCACATGCCCAATAGAAAATCCTGAAGAATGTTTGCATACCGTTGAGAGATGGTGGTGGTGGTGGTGTATCACCTCCATTGATGTGAAAAATGTCAACAAGAAGCTGTTTGCTAAGTTGAACATGGCATGGTGGTTCCACGAATGGATGCTGCTGTTAAGCAGCATATAAAGAGAGTAACCTATGAGAGGCTGGTCACACCTGGGGCCAGACAGTGCTACCTTCATTCTCCAATACACTGGGTCTGCACTCGGATGATGGGCTTTATAGAAATCAGTCTCTGACGTTTCTCAGATTTGCTATGAGCTGCCCTCTTGTGGCCTCACAAAAGGCTGTCAGAAGTGCTGCAAGGGGGGGGGGGGGAGCTTTCCATGCACAGCTCAGCTCCCTTGTGAGGGGAAATGGTCCGGCAATTAAGTTCAGTAACCTGAAAACATTCAGCATAGATGCTTATTAAATTAAAATCTAATGTCGCATTTTAAATGCCAAAGTTTAACTTTAGCTAATGGGGCCTCCTGCTGCTGCCGCGCCGCCAGAGTACGATTTCTGTTCTCATCCTGAAGCAAAGTTCTTAACCCGAGGTACTATTTCTGGGTTAGCGGAGTCTGTAACCTGAAGCGTATGTAACCTGAAGCATATGTAACCCGAGGTACCACTGTATAGAGCAGTGTTTCCCAACCTTTTTTGGGCAAAGGCACACTTGTGTCATGAAAAAAATCTCGAGGCACACCACCATGCCAGATGGGGAAAGGTCACTTTTTACTTATGTAAAAAAATAATAAAAAAATAGGAACAGCATAGAAGGTAATGGTAGATGACTGTTAGGGTCTCCCCCCAAATGCAGAATTCTATTAATATCTTCCTTAGCGAGCCGCGTTAACCCCTGTAATGCTTTCTATAGAGTAAGCATAGGGGACACTGGGGGATGTGGAACCAAGGGGGCAGTGGGCCAAAAGAGTTCGGGATCTACTGCTTTAAACAGAAATAAGAGCCAGTGGGTTCTTCCTTTTTTAAAGTATCGTTTCAGCGGGGACAGCAGTCCGGATTTCCAAAAAGCGGCGCTTTTTTGCGTCTGAGCAAAGAAGAGAGAGAGGGGAAAAAAGAGAGAGAGATTGATTTGTGGCTGCGCAAAGGGGGGAGGAGCCCAGGAGTAAAAGTAGGAAGGACGAAGGGAGGGGAAAGGAAAGTTAATAGAAGGAAAGGCGGGTGGGAGAGAAAGAGAAAGAAAGAGGGAAGGAAGGGGGGAAGAGAAGTGGAAAGGAGGGAGACCGAGGCGGGGGAGAAGCGTCTGGAGAGTTGCTCCGAAGTTTGGGGGGCCGCGGGGGTGGGCGCGCGCCCCAGGAGGCGGAGGCCAGCCCGGGCTGGGAGCCGCGCCGCGGCCCGGGGGCGGTAGGCGGACCGCAGCTCCTAGGATGTGGAAAGGGGACGGCGGCGCAGGGGGAGGAGACCCGCACGGCTAGGGCAGCGCGCAGGGGGAGGGGAGCGGGCCGGAGGCGGGCGAGGGGGGCCGCTATCCCGCGTGCCGCGAACATGGCCTCCTTCCCCGCGGGCCCCGCCGAGCCCCCCGGCTGGGGAGGGCGGCGCGCCCCCGCCGCCGGAAGAGAGCAGAGGCAGGAGGAGGAGGACGGAAGGCGCTGCCGAGGAGGCGCGCCAACTTCTGCCAACTTCGGCGCCCGCCCCGTCGCCGCAGGCTCCTCCCGGCCGAGAGCCAGAGGACGGCGGCGGAGCAGGAGGAGGAGGATCGGGTTTGGCGACGGCTGCTGCGTCCTCTCCAAGCGCGGGGCTGGCCTCCGCCGCACCCGATCCTCCGCGCTCGCCCGCTTCTCGGCGGAGCAGGTCTCGTGCGGGTGCGAGGCGCTGCTGCAGGCGGGCGACCCCGGCCGGCTGGGCCGCTTCCTGGGCTCGCTGCCGCCCGACGCCGAGACGCCGTGCGACTCGCCCGCCTCCCTCCCACGGCACACCAGGCAACGTCTCGCGGCACAGTAGTGTGCTGCGGAACACCGGTTGGGAAACACTGGTATAGAGAACAGAAATCGTGCTCCGGCGGCGCGGCAGCAGCAGCAGGAGGCCCCATTAGCTAAAGTGTTGCTTCAGGTTAAGAACAGTTTCAGGTTAAAAACAGACCTCCAGAACGAATTAAGTTCTGAACCCGAGGTACCACTGTACTGACTCTCCAGAGCTGTCTGCTCTCAGCACGATCCAAATCCACCAGTGGTGGAGAGGCTACTTATGTATTGTGGTGTACATAGCAGTATCACTATCTAATCCTTTGGACTTGACTTTTGGCACAGTTGTCAAAAACCTTGGCCACTGCTACGCTTCTTGAAGAAGTACATTTCTTTTCCAGATATGGGAAATATTTCAGATTCCAATGTGTCAGACTCACATTTTTATGTGCCTGAGATTTATCTGTCTTCTTTCTGTATATATTAGCAGCAAGTTGTGGGACTAGTACAGCTATAAAAGTTTGGTTTTATAGAATGATTATCCTGTATAAAACTGGAAATCTGTGTGACTTGCCTTTAAAAACATTCTTTCTTGCTAGAATCAAGTTAAGCAGAATGTATATGCATTGTTCTGAATGTATATACTGTATTTAAGCTGCACGGCCTTTTAGTTTCTTGGGTAGTTCTCTTTTTTTAAGCTCCTTTTTTCTTTAAAAAAAGAGTTTGGACACTGTTGTGTTTCACGTGCTGTTCGTCCTCCCGTTTTAAGCAGCAAATTGCAACTCCATCTGAACCATTTCCTGTTTAAACAAAGAATGAAAGGGAAAAGGGAATAACATTAACTTCCTGAATGACAGCATTCCAGTTCTGAGACTGGCCACGATGCAGCTGCCAATCAGAAACAGGCCTCGGAGGGAAGCGCTGGGATGCTGTTTACATGTTCTGTGATTTCTCCTTCTCGCTTCTGATGTCGTCCAACTTGGAAAGTTCTCTTGGTTTGTTGCTGCTACATTTCTGTGTAAATAGCTAGGACTTTAATTCCCACATCAAATGGAAATCGAACTGAAAGGAAAGGGCTGCTCGTACCTCTGTAGCTTCAGGTAAGGCAATTGCCAGGTTAAATTGTTGTGATGAAAGAGAGAGCTTTTCCTGTGTCTCTGAGCAACTTTTTATGATTGTGGCTTGAAAAGTTGTCGTTAAACAGCAATGTTAGTTTTGATGAAATACAGTGAAAAGCATGTCAGAAATAAACGGCAGAAGTGTCGTGTTGCTGTAGTATAGATGTAATAGTGGTGTTTATAAACTGAAAATGTATTGGTTGCTGGGGAATAGGTGGTAAATCACTATATTGTTTTGTCTAGCAAAATAGAAAGACCAAATAAAGACTGAAAACTACAGCAGAACTAGAGGCAATATTTCATCTGTGCAATGTAGATGAATGTGCTTATATGTTGTCTTTGTGCGCATAGTGTCAACATTTATCTTAATGCAAGATAGGGTGTGTTTTTTAAAAAAATAAACCTGGTTTGACATGAACTAAAAGAACTTTTTTTGGTTAAGAATTTCATTCAGTTAGAAAAGCATTTTTAGAAGATTGGTTTTGATATAGAAAAGGAACATTGATTGGTATGTGTGTATATATATTTGTTGCATTTATAAAATATAACATACTTATATAGCCTTCCAAAAAGGAACGGAGGGGGGAAATTGTGGGCTAATGGAAATAAAGGCATTAAAAATAAATGAGCCTTTGTCAATAAACTGAGGGATCCAACCAATCGAATTTGTTGTAATAGAACACTGCGTAATTCTCTTTTGGGATTTACATACTGGGAAGAGTTTCTCCCCAAAATCCCTATCACACTATAGTGATTGGGTGGGTCCAGTTATAATGAAATGAACTACATATTCTGTCGCCTGTGCAATGAAATCATTATTTGGATTTCTGAAAATAAATTTAAAAATGCTTTGAACCACAGTATGCCTATAGAAGCAACAACGGGGCAAGTTAACTGGAAATGCCTGTTAATGGTGGCTGCCTGTGCAGAGATGTTTTTAAGAACATAAAAGGACTTCGGTTAAGGCAGTCTGTCTTTGCAGGAATGGCTGCAGCCACCACTCATTTCTCCCAGCCTTTTAGCAGAGTCTGCCAGCTGTGATTCATGGAATGATATTTTTTTTTTAATGTGCTGACTAATCCAGTGGTTTTCTTTTCCATTGCTCCCTCACTTTCTTTGCGAAACAAAATTCTGTTGCTTTTCAGAATGGCAAATGTTGAGCACAAAAAGTAAAGTTAGTAAACATGGATAAAGTTGCGTTTCAAAAGGCTGCCCTTAACAAATGCTGAGATTGCTGGCCTCTTCTTTGCTCTCAGGCAAACGGCTCTTAAAGAGGGCAAGCAAATTTACCTTCTTCTTTACAGATTTTTTAAAAAATGTAAAGTGAATCATGATGGTGTGCTTTACTTAAGCAGTGCTAAATTTAAACTAACACATTTCCCTGTATGTCTTCTCTCTTCCAGATCGTTCTGAAAGAAATAAGCCTGACCACCGCTCTTCAGGGTGAGATCTTTGTTACTGCTTTTATTTCTTTTTGTGTGCTTTTGAATAGGATGGAAATCTGGAAAGTAAATATATATTGAAAAAAATAAGTTTTCTATTCTAGTTTTCTATTCTGTTCCAGTAATTTAAATAAGTACAGACTGCCACATTGAACCTTTTATTTTTTTTATATAATGGACTAAATGTTTCATAGGGTCCAGATGTGTTCTCTTTCCACTTCCTGCCCCCATTTTAACTTTCTTTTCACTGTACAGGAAAAACAAAAGGCTTACTTTAAAAGGTGCACAAATTTAACAGTTGGTGACCAAAGATTTTTTTGATAATATAAGAATTGAAATAGCAAGTGGACTCTCCTTCCTTGGAGGTTTTAAAGCAGAGGTTTGATGGCCATCTGTCATGTATGATCTCATTGAGATTCCTGCATTGCAGGGGGTTGGACTAGATGACCCCCAGGGTGCCTTTCCAACTCTACAGTTCTGTGATTGCAAGTTCTGTTTTTAAGCAAAAGAGTGAAACTAGGCAGGAATTATCGGGGTTCATCAATAAGGTCCACCACAACCCCAAACCCAATCATTAAGCTATAAGAGGAGTGTGCAAATCAATACCATCTCATAACTTTTGGATTCTCATTTGGGTTACATGTTTACCTCAGAATAATTCAACTAATTGTTTTAAGACCTGAGGTTGTATCTAACGCTGCAGCTCTGCAGGTGCAGGGGACTTTTGTGTATACAGTCATACCTCTGGTTACGTCCGCTTCATGTTACGTTCTTTCAGGTTACGTCCTGCGGCGACCCGGAAGTACTGGAAAGGGTTACTTCCAGGTTTCGCCGCTCGCGCATGCCATGCGCAGACGCACCGCTGCAGGTTGCGCTCTTTTCATGTTGTGAACGGGCCTCTGGAACGGATCCCGTTCACAACCAGAGGTACCACTGCAGTGGCGTAGCGTGGGTTGTCAGCACCCGGGGCAAGGCAAGTAATTTGCGCCCCCTAACCCGTGGATTTGTGCCCCCAACCCGTGGATTTGCGCCCCCTAACCTGTGGATTTGCCCTAACCCCAGATGTTGCGCCCAGTGCGGCCGGCCCCCCCTGCACCCCCCACGCTACGCCACTGTACCACTGTACAATGGAATTTTGTCCCTTTGGGTTTCTTTCCAACTCTACAGTTCTGTGATTCTTCTTCCTCTCCTCCCCACTCCAGACCTGAAACAGATGGGGGCAGGGGGCAGAGCTGGGGAGGGACAAAAACAGTGCAGCACTGGATACAATCCCTTATATTTTATCCTAAACATTCATGTTCTTTCTTTTGCTCCTGCTTCTTACTTTTTGTACAGCATTGCACTTCCTGCCCCCTATTCATTTACTCCTATTTTCATAATCAAACTCTCCCTTTTTGCGAGAGAATAAATGAAACAGTATGAATATGAAACTGAGAAAACTGCACTCACGCAATAGTCAGCTGACATCTGCTCTCTCAGGGCCTTTCCTCTACTGAATTCTGGGGCCGAGTTAAGTTTGGCTTCTTTCCAAAGACTCCAGCAAATTCCTCTTGGCCAAATCTCACAGCCAGCACTCGTCTAAGCTGTGGTGGACAAACAAATTGTGTGTTTTAGGAGAGGGCTGACCTTTGAAAAGTGCTAACAGGGTAATGATGCATGCTTACCACAGGTCTCTGTTGTTGGTGGCAATATTGTCAACAAAGCAGCTGGAGCAGATAGCTGTGCCCCTGTATCCAAATGATGCCCCTTGCTTTCTCTGTCTTGTCATGGAGGTGGAAAGAATAGGAGGAACGATAAAGCAGCAAAGAGATCTAGGTCTGCTGCTCATTCTCCTGCTTTGTACTATCCCTATCCCTCTCATCTTTAGGATTAGGTTTCCATACTTATTCTGTTTCTTATAAATATTCATCCTGATCATGCAGATTTTAATACGGAAAAATGATGGAACACAGTGCACCGTGTTAGAGTCACAGTGTTCGGTTGAAAGAGCCAAGGAACTGTCTATTGCCATAGGCTTAAAAAAAAAACAAAGAGCAGAAACAGGTTGGGGTGACCTGGGGTAGGGATTTGTTTCTGTTTCCAGTAATGGTAGCTAACGAGGTTCTGACTGTGATATGCATGCTATTCACAGGAATGAATGCTAAACATTTTTAATGTATTTATTGTATGTCAGCTATGACGCTTGTTGTTGGCATCATCTGTCTCAGAAGACAGTGGAAGAAGGCACCTTTGAGGGTAGAGTTCAGTGCCTGCTGTGGGTATGGAGACCGATACAGGAAAGACATATTTTGTTGCAGTGGGGGCAGATGAAGGCATCCAATTTTGCTGCTATTGGCGTTTTTTTCTCTCTGTGCTCCTCCCAAGAGTTATTCCTCCTCTGGTTATTGCTATGCATACATGACTTGACTGTCTGCCTCCAGGCACCACAATTGTCTACAAAGGATTCTCATGCATCCGGGTTAATGTTGCCAGCCTTCATGTCACACTTGCAGACATTATTGTAACGCAGAGTTGTTCTGCCAACAGACCTAGTGCCTGAAGCCAGCTCCCTGTCCTTGCTGATCCTGCCATCTTCCGTTCTGTATACATGACCAAGCTGGCATAGACATCACTGAGACAGAAGTGTGAACGTGCTGGGAATGTAGGCTTGGGATAGAACAGCTTTGTTTGAGACTCTCCTGCGATGTGTTGCCCACAATCTTTCTGACCCAGTGCTTGTGGAAGGCATTGTTGCCCACGTCTCACTTCCATAAAGCAGTATGCTCAACACACAAGCCTAGTAGACCTCAGTATAACATTCTCTCATATCCTTTTGGAGATGCAATTTGTCTAGACAATTGGTTTGTGCTTGTAAAAGTTTCTGTCAAGACAAGATACGGCTCATATAAGTGAGAACACCAAAGGCATAAATGGGCAGTCTGCTTGTCTGGCGAGGAGGGTTGTTTTGGAAATTTTTTTGCACAAACTTCAGTCTACATCTGTCAGCCGAAAAGCTAGAATCTTAAAGGAGGGTGGAGTATCCTGTAGGGAGGAATCTATGGGGGGGGGCGGACATGACCAAGCTATAAGGTGGTATTCAACTGAGTAGACCCACTAAAATGAATAAACATGACTAAGGTCCATTAATTTAAATAGGTATATACTGTGAGTAAAACTGAGTATACAAAGCCCTTAACAACTTGTGAGCAGTTTACCTATAAGAGCCGTCTTTCCCATAGGGCTTAGTGGTGCGTTGCACCAGGGCGCTGGCCTCTCAGGGGCGCCCCAGCAAGTGGTGGAGCTGCACGGCTTTGCTGGCGGCCTCCCCTTTCCTTGAACGCCCGCCAGCTGTGCCCCGCCAACCATAAGGCTGGCGGGGGTGCACCTTCCCTCCCAAGCCTCCTTGGGAGGAGAGCGATCCCCGCAGAGGCTTAGGATGGAAGCTGCACCCCACCAACCATATGGCTGGCGGGCACGCAGCTTCCCTCCCAAGCCTCTGCAGGGATTGCTCTCCTCCCATGGAGACTTGGGAGGGGCGCAACTTCACTCCCAAGCCTCTGCACGGATCGCTCTCCCGCAATGGCATGGGGGAGAGTTGCGCCCCCCCCCTTGGCCGGCAGTGCGCAGCTACGGCCACCCCAATACTATCCGTGGTAATTTGGGGGCACTGGGCGGATATTTGCACCCTGGCGCCGCATCTGCTGAAGACGGTCCTGGTGTCTGTCTAGTTGGCTATTTTGCTTTTCTTTTCCACACTGCTTTTCTTTCTCTTCCACATAAGCATTTGCTGCAGAACTTTGGCCTCTTTCCCCATCTTGCCTTGTAGTAACCTCACTCATAATGTGCCATTTAGAAAACATTTTTGAGAGATGAGTGCTCTCTGAAGAAACGTCATCAGGTCATCAGTAAGCAAGTTAAAGCAAAGAGGCCCCCCTTTTCTGTCTTCTCTAACCCGTCCCCAAGAAAATGTTTGTTCCAGAGGGTCTCCCAGTCCATTTGATACAACCCAGCGATTTGTTCTTTTTAAACAGACACTTAAGCTTAGAACTAGAATCTGCTTGCCTTTTGCTTTTTAAATAAAATATATTTGAGTTCTTTTAAAGCTTAACATTTAAAAAATCCCCAAAAGTTTTTGTTTTGGAAAGTGTACTTTCAGAAATCACTTTGTTAAATATAATCTGTGGAGTACTGTATAATCTATGGAAATATTTATTTTTTTAAAAAAAGATAATCTTTGTACCTATTAATCTTATTTAATGTTATTTTCAAAATGCAATTGAGAACTAAGAAATACACAGGAAGGGTGACTTGAAATACTTTTCAGAACACTCAGCTCCATTAAGAAGATGCATACTAAACAATACTGTAGCCTCTTTCCAGTTTGCTTTCAGCATATTATTAGAGATACATGTAGTTTTCCAGAACAAAAAAGAATTGTGATTCCTTGGTTGGTATTTTACCTTATAATACAGTACAGTATATTATTATCTAGTCCAGATGACATTCAAATAACTAGAGTTTTGTTTGAAAAGCATCGCTAAAATGAATGGAGAGCTGTAATTTAGGAATGCATAAATTGGAACAGAAAGAGAAGCGAATTTCCAAGGCAGATTATTTGATGACCTCCTGACACCATAGAATAGAGGCCCTCTCACAGCTAACATTTTAGGAAACTGAAGGCAAAATTACTTTCTAAATGCTGCGTTGAAAGTACATTTAAGTGCTGAAGAGACACCTCTGCTTTGTATATTTTGATACATGCAATTAACATACCGTCTTTTTCTGTGTATAAGACTAGGTTTCCCCCCTAAAAAAATAATGTCCAAAATTAGGGGGGCATCTTATATCTCCCCACATTTTCTTAAATTTGAGTCCCCCCAAATAGGGGGTGTCTTATACATGGGAGCGTCTTATAGATGGAAAAATATGGTAATTTGGCATTTCATTTCCATGACCACTGTAGGTATCAGATGCAGTTCAGGGACACGTTGTTGGTATATTGATCTTCCCATGCCCCCTTCCTCCTCCCAGACAGATGCCTCTGATGCTCATAGGGCTAAAGGTAAAGGTAAAGGTACCCCTGCCCGTATGGGCCAGTCTTGGCAGACTCTAGGGTTGTGCGCCCATCTCACTCAAGAGGCCGGGGGCCAGCGCTGTCCACAGACACTTCCGGGTCACGTGGCCAGCGTGACATCGCTGCTCTGGCGAGCCAGAGCCGCACACGGAAACGCCGTTTACCTTCCCGCTAGTAAGCGGTCCCTATTTATCTACTTGCACCTGGGAGTGCTTTCGAACTGCTAGGTTGGCAGGCGCTGGGACCGAACCATGGGAGCGCACCCCACCGTGGGGATTCGAACCGCCGACCTTTCGATCGGCAAGCCCTAGGCGCTGAGGCTTTTACCCACAGCGCCACCCGCGTCCCATTCTCATAGGGCTACTTCAGCCTAAATATTTCTGGCTGTCCTGCTGTATGTGGAAGTGGAGGAAAGATAGTCAACATTAACAGTTTTGATGACTGCATTTCAAGTTGGGGTGGAAGTGGGTTTTGCTTTGTTAGAGGTATTTTTCTTTCTGGTGAATATTCATTTCTGGTATGGTAGAATTGTAGTCATGGAGAGTTAGCACAGCAAAGTTTGGTGTTTCATTAGTACAGCTCTGCATGCAATGTTGCTGCATCTGGAAGGGCAAGTTTAGAAGAGGTGTGGTTGTATTACACCAATTTAGAATTTCTGAGCCAGGCATCTTCTTCAAAGGTCACACACTTATAAGTTTGTGTTTCTAATGCCATAAAGGGTGTAACTCAACTGAGTCAGCAGCTACTTGGAACAAGTTGTTGCTGTGTGGAGAGATAACTTTTGCTTTTTGAAATACTGGTTCATCTTAAAGTATCACTGGTAACAGATTCCAGAAGGCTAGCTAGGTTAGTCTGTTGCAGCATAAACAGTGTCTCCTTTAAAGACAAAATTCAAAGGCAAGAGGAACTGGTTGCTGGTTTGTTGATTTTGCAAGCTCGTTTAGAGAACTCCTTTTTGCACATGACAAAGACATGTTGGGCTCTGGTGCACAAAACTATGCTTCATGGTATCATAAATCTGTCAACATTTTATAGTGGCATGGGACTTTGTTGCTAAAAATAATTTGTTTGTGTTTTTTTCTTTTCTATTACGCACAAATTGGGTGGAATACCATTTTTGTGTGTGTGATGTTATTGTTTCCAAGACACATCTGTGTTATTGAGGTGATGTTGGTGTGCAACCCATGGTGTCTAATATAAAGCTTTTATCCCAATGATTACTGTTATTGTTGCACGATGTTGAAATGGGTGAGGGCTTATGATTAATGTGAGCCTTTTAATAGTGTGCTGAAACCACAAACTATTCAAGCTTGAACTAGTGTTTAAAAGCTAAACTAATCAGGGTAGATTGCAGCTAACACTCACGAAGGGCAATACATAATTATATACACTCACAGGAATATTGGTATACAATGGAAACAGAAAGTATATAGAATACAGAAAGTAAAAAACGTTTACGACCCTTATTTGCAAACTAAAGTTTAACTGGAGTTATAAATTGAATTGTGCAAGAGGTAAAGGGCCAAGAAACCACCCAATGACTCACTCCTGTGAAAGCCAACTCAAATCAATCACAGGGCTGTTTAACCCTTCGGTCATCATGGGAACATCAACAGATGTTTTGGCATAGTTTTCTCCCCTGTTGCTTGGAAATGAGCAGCTCCGGTTTGTAAGGCTTGTGTGTGTTGTTGTTGAGGGGAAAGATCCTTTCGTCTGCATCACAGGATCTGATTTTTGCCTGGAGCTGGCAGACCGTACCATTTGTGATCGATGGTGAGAATACCATTTTTTGGGGGGTGTGGCAGGAAGGGAATCCTGTAAGAAAATAAGAAAACACATCTGATTCTAATATAGCCTGCTGCCTGTTGTGCTACTTTTCTACTTGCAGGGAGCTGGGGGTTCAATAAAGGAGCATTCAAAAACATTGTCTACTTTCAATGTTCTACCTCCACTGTCAGAGGTAGTTACAGATAGGTAGCCGTGTTGGTCTGCCATAGTCAGAACAAAAAAATTCCTTCTAGTAGCACCTTAAAGACCAACTAAGTTAGTTCTTGGTATGAGCTTTCGTGTGCATGCACACTTCTTCAGATACCTGTCAGAGGTAGTATGTTTCTGAATACCAGTTGCTGGAAACCACAGGAGGGGAGAGGGCTGTTGGATTCTGCTTGCATGCTTCAGCAGAATGGTGGACTCAATTGGTCATTGGCCGGATCTAGCAGAGCTCTTCTTACGTTCTTAAAATGTGCTACTGCACTTTCAGTCTGAAGTGTTGCATTCCATTGTCCCATCTTAAGAATTCTAGCATTAATTCTGTTGCATGAGAGAATAGTGATCTGGCAGACCTTCTGCTCACATTTAGAGCAGGAGATTTTTTAAAAAATCTCTTCCCACGTTTTGGAATACAAAACTGAAGTTTATTTAAAAGGGAAGGCACTGACTGTCCCAGACTCTGTTGCTCTTCACTCTGGCGACAAGGAAATTAAAATACGTTTTGCTTGTGCCTCAGTTGTACAGGGGAAAATGGTTAAGTCTTTGGGATCTGTTATTATGTTTTGGATCTGGTTGCTTTTCTCCTCCTTGAGGCAAAGAAAATAAAAACTGAACCTAGTACCTTAGTACAGGCCTAAAATAGGACTTATATCCTTGTAAGATAGATATGGAATTTAAATTTTAAGTCCTGAAATTACTAGGACATCAAGAACTCATAGGGGTACAGAGGTAGAACAGTGAAAGAAGGATTTTTTTTATTGCCTTCTCCATGTGAGGTCAGGGGGACCTGACACACCAAAAGTTGAGTAATTGTTATTGTAATAATGGGGGGAAATAGCTCTCTATTCCAAATTAAGTAAAGAGACTGAGGCTGCCGGTGCTCATTATCTCAGAGCAATCCCTGCCTTATTCCTAGGATTTATCCCTGAGTATAATGTCTTGTTTCAAGCTGTTGCATACCCCATTAAAATACTGGTTTCCTGAAGCAGCAGGTTTTAAGATTGGATGCATACAGCTTTTCCAGTACCCAATGGAACAATCCCTACATCTTTGCTGGGGCTTTCCATAGACAGTTTTGGTCAGTTTGTGAATTTCGCTCCTATAAACAGGTGTTGGCAAGCTTGAGCTCATAAAGGAGCCTTAGCATAGGGGAGATGGAGCCCATTGTTGGAAAGAATAGTTCTACATAGTTCCATTTTTCCTTGCACCATATCCTCTAGATTTTCCATTGAATACTTTTTTAAAATTTCCCATTAAAGGAATGAGGGCTTTTGAGGGAAGTAGTAAATGGAAAATGTCATCGTAGCTGGAAAAAATGACTTTGAACTGCAATCAACCACACTTGTTAAAATTATCAGAAAGAGATAAGACTGGTCTTCTTTTGGTATTGTGCAATGATTCCACAGTAGTTTCCCTACTTTTATTTACTTCAGTAAATAAACTAGAATTTCACTTCGCTACAAAATGAACAATTTTATAGGTAGTGATAATTAGGGATGTGTGTAGAAGAATTCCCCCCTGTTTTTCTGTTACCTTTTAGGACAATGGGTACTGATATTTTGTTTTGTTTTGTTGTCTTCTCCTTTTCAAGCCAAGGCCCCCTGTCATCCATTAAAGCAGCAATCAAGAGAAGTAAGTATACTTTCAGACTGCTCTCTACACCTTCTGAGCAGGTGTCTTAACTTTTATGACAACGAAAATGATTGTTGTAGCTTCATTAAGCAGATTGCAAATGCATTTGTTTTGTCTTGTAGTTGTTGAGAAGTAGCTGCCAAACTAACATTTCTTTACCTGCACCGTGGCTTGAAGTTGTCTTGCTTCCACAATTAAGATAAATACTCAAAGGACTCGGCCAATTAGTCTGAACTGGAAGTGAAAGTTTCCAAACTCCTCCTCACTGCTGTGCTAGAGAGGGAGGAGAAAGAGGGAGTGTACAAATTCAGGGGTTCTTAAGAACATGAGACTGATGATCTTGTCTCACATTATTTACCCACCATGGCTCACCACTGTGCCTGTGGGAAGCTTAAAGGAGCACAGGCTGCTAAGTTAAAATGGTTGAAAGGAAAGGTCTGTCCCTCCCTGCTAAGCAGAATGGTTGGCTTCTGTTGGGAGTCCAAGAAGGCAAGGGTTGGGTGGTAGCTTGTGTAGGCAAGCTAATGGAATGTCCTTACTTTCTCTCCCCATCCTAAGCGGCTACATTAAAGGCCATTTTCTATTCTTCTCACCAATGCATGACAGAAAGTGGGAGCAATGCTGCTCCACTTCGTTTTGGCTCGACATAAAACTATCCTCCTACTTCTCTATCCTCCTACTTTTGAGACTACAATTCCCACCATCCCTGACCACTGGTCCTGCTAGCTAGGGATCATGGGAGTTGTAGACCAAAAACATCTGGAGAGCCGAGGTTGAGGAAGTATGATGTAGAACTACGTCAGGAGCACTGTTACATCAGTATTTCGAAAAGTCACTCACATACAGGCTAGACCTGTTTGTGGAGTTGGGAGAAGAAGGTTCTTCCAAAGAGAGTTTCTCCTCCTTTCAACTCCTTTCAAGGAAGGAAGGAAGGAAGGAAGGAAGGAAGGAAGTTCTCTAAGTGCCTGCCTGCCACCTCTCCCAGCTGTATGAACAGTACTCTGGCATGAGTAAAGATGAAGCAGCTCTGGCCAAGAAGATTGAAATACGGCCTGTGCCATCTTTAGTATGTGGGATGGGATCACACCCTACTTTGATGAATGAACTGCAGGCTAACCCAAGTCTGGCCAAGTTTGAAATTAAACTATCCCATTTTCTTTCTCCCTTTTCAGTCAACGATTCTGAACTCTCCCGTTCTTTATATCAGTACTTCATTCTCTCTAACTAGCTGGAGTTAATGCTTACCAGGAATTACTTCCCTTGTTTCATTTGTTTTGTCTTGCACTAACCATATTTTGCATGTATCACAAATGTATTCCCCATGACTGATTCCATATAAAAACAACTTTTTCCAAACTTTTTTTTGCCTGTGTCCAAGAGTTACTCTAGTTTTTGGTCCCTATTATTACTCTGTAGATAGGTGGCACTGTGATCTAAACCACTGAGCCTCTTGGGCTTGCCAATCAGAAGGTCGGCGGTTCGAATCCCTGCGACGGGGTGAGCTCACGTTGCTCAGTCCCAGCTCCTGCCAACCTAGCAGTTTGAAAGCACGCCAAAAAGTGCAAGTAGATAAATACCGGTAGGTGCCACTCCGGCAGGAAGGTAAACAGCATTTCCATGCGCTGCTCTGGTTTCAGTGTTCCGTTGCGCCAGAAGCGGCTTAGTCATGCTGGCCACATGACCCGGAAAAAACTGTCTGTGGAGCGGACAAACACTGGGTCCCTCGGCCAATAAAGCGAGATGAGCGCTGCAACCCCAGAGTCGTATGCGACTGGACTTAACTGTCAGGGGTCCTTTACCTTTACCTTTACCTTTTTAGGTGAACTAAATACAGTTTCATAAAATTAGGTATCAAAATAACATATTAAGATGTATAGAAAATCCGGTATTAAAAAACCTATGTTTGCTACAGGATTCCTGTTCTGGATATTGAATAAATTGGCCTGCAAAGAACAATGTTTCACATTCCTTTTATCATGCATCAAAGTTCCTTTCCCCATGGATAATATTATGAACTGCCCTTTAGTAGCAACTGATATTGGTAATACTTAGATGCCACTTGCTTATACACAACTTAATCCATATCCCATAGAAATTAAAGACCATACTGTGCTGCTTTAAGCTAAGATGTGGTTTGGCTTGTTATAAAGTATGTGTCTGGACCCAGTTTTCTGGGAGCAGGTTCAGCATTGATTTGAGAAGGTTTGAATCCAGGAAAAATTGCAAAGTACCTGCTCAGGTCTTAAGGCATACTCTGAACTCCCAGCCTTCATCTCTTGATATCAATGCCAACCAGGCTGCAGAACAAAAACTAGAAAAAACTTCTGCTTCAGAAATAAGAGTATTTATTATTTATTTGAATTCATATCCCACCCTTCCTGCCAAAGGAGCTCAGAAAACAGATCCACAACTTAAAAGAAAAACAAAACAAAATTGCAAGGCAGTTAAAGCATTCTAAAAATGGTTACAGCTAAAAACATTGCCCCATCCAGTGATATTTGGGTTGTGAGGACCAGTATATTTTAGCCACCCAATGCCTGGGTAAACAGAAATGGTTTCAAATACATCCTCAAAGTTAATTATGATGGTGACAGAAGCACCTCACTAGAGATTGTATTCTGCAAATGGGGAACCACCAGAGGCCTTGCCGTGAGTCAGTGTCAACTGGGCAGTGCCTCCAACAAGGCCTGATCTGCTACTCATTGGGTCTGAGATGATTGATACTGGGGGAGGTACTCTTTGAGCCCCGAGTCATTCAGGGTTTTATTCTAACATCTTGAATTGGGCCCAATAGCTCACTGGCAGCCAGTTCAGTGCTTTATAAGTCAACAGGTTCCTAGAATGGGTGATGTACAGTGTCACATCAAGCATAATATAGTCCCATTGGTCAGTGAGTATAAGGTTAAATTGCGGCATAAAAGGAATGTTTTTAAATCCTCATCTAAGGCTTCTTTGAGACTAAAGGTCAATAAGAGAAGGACCTAAGGATCTATTGCTGATACCTGCTTGAAACAATCCTTTTATCTCCAGTGGCCTGTTAACATTCATTTGAATAGCAGAATCAAGCACAGCAATTTTGAATCATACTAGATAACTTTTTTTTATTCCTGGGAACTCCAAAGCAAGGTCAGTTGAACCTGATGAATTCTACTGTTAAACCAAATAGGAAGGTTCTGATTTCTTTTGAGGTGGAGAAAGAAGCCCCATATATATATAAAGGTAAAGGGACCCCTGACCGTTAGGTCCAGTCGTGGCTGACTCTGGGGTTGCGGCGCTCATCTCGCTTTACTGGCCGAGGGAGCTGGCATACAGCTTCCGGGTCATGTGGCCAGCATGACTAAGCCGCTTCTGGCAAACCAGAGCAGTGCACGGAAACGCCGTTTACCTTCCTGCCGGAGCAGTACCTATTTATCTACTTGCACTTTGACGTGCTTTCGAACTGCTAGGTTGGCAGGAGCTGGGACCGAGCAATAGGAGCTCACCCCATCGCGGGGATTCGAACCACCAACCTTCTGATCGGCAAGTCCTAGGCTTTGTGGTTTAACTCACAGTGCCACCCGCGAAATTTTTTTTCTAAATTTTAAAATTGGCAAATGATTGCTGGAGTGTTCCTTGGAGGCAGGGGGAATACTACAGTGACGTCTTTGTGTGACTAACAATAGAAACCCAGTGGATCTTTACTACTAGCATGGTTTATTCTTTCTATCCTCTGCTGTAACCCCTTCTCTTTTTCCTTCAGCACTCATGAATAGTGCACATCAAATATGCCCCGTGGAAGAGGTATGTCTGCGCTGTCCTTTCCCAGCTGCTGCTTTGCTGATTTTTGCTGATCCATCTGCAGTGGCGTAATTAGGGTAGCTTGCTTCTGCACGAGAAGACCAAACTTGCTCTCTTAAATTCCACTGCTGCAGAAGCATCCTCCTGGTTAATTCTTTGTTGTATTATTTATATGAGACCTATGTAAAAGGATGCATTCAAGTACGGTTTAAATAATGCTAATAAAAATAGGTTGAGGTGAGGCTATAGTGCAGAGATGCTTGGACTATGTACAGCTCTCAACATCCTCACCATTGGCTATGATGATGGGCTGATGGAAGTTGTAGTCCAAAACATCTGCATGGTACTATATTGTACCTGTTTTACTTAATAAAAATGCATTAAAAACATAACTATCATTAACTTTGTTCAATAATCGTGATAGAACCTGATATATAATAGAGCTGCAGTGACTGCAGGGCTCCCTCTCTGTCTTTTGAGAAGAAGAATATTAGGAGGAACTTCTGAAGAGTGGGAATGTACAGAGCAACACACACACACACACACACACACACACACACACACTTTTTAAATTTAGAAGTCTGGATTAAAATGTAAGCACCCCAAATTCTGTGATTTCCAAGAGGGAATTGTGAATTTCATACAGATACCCTCCATTTAAAGCATTCTCTCAGTAATTTAAATGATGGAAAGCAGTTCTGGGCACACATACTTTTGCAATTAAAGATTCTCTCTCGGAAATTAATCTGGCTTCCTGACAAGCTCAAGAGATCTGTATGCGCACTGGACTGGAGCGTTGCTTCTGTATTTTTTCATAACCTTGTTGTTCAAGCGTGCAGCCTTGTCTTTTAATACCGCGTTACAAAACCAGTTTCGGATTTAACATTTTTATGTTGTCCTCCAAACCATGAGATGTGCTTTGCGAAAATTCTTTTAATTTCAGTCGAGATGCCATTCAAGGACTAGCCTTAACAAACATATTTTATGTTGAATTTAACAATCTCTGTGAATGATTTTACTGATAAACAAATTTCACTACAATCAGGTTCCCCCCCCCCCAGTAATTTGGCAAGAATTTGGGTATTGAAATATAAATGTTATGCCTGTACTAGACCAAATTAACTGTTGACGTCTTTTCAAACTAGCTTCTCGGACATCTGGCCACAGTGAACAGCAAAGAGAGAGAAGGTAGGATGTGATAATTGATATTTCATTCAGTTCTCCTGGTAATAAAATGTGTTTGAGAATGTATGTCTAATCCTGCTTTTGTTGTCAACTGGTCTCTCTTTCTCTCTCATCTGTGCTCGTGTTTCTTTATCTCTCTCACACAAACACATTTGCCTTGTAAAAATTATTTTAAAACCTGTTACTCTTCCAGTAGAGTATGCACTGGACTGAATTAACTGAAAGTATGCCTCAGTGTGTAAAGAGTTGGCCCTGTTTCCTCTGCTGAGTTCCTTTGGAACTCCCCACCACTCAGATTGTGTTGGCTGCTTCCTGATGCATGCTTCTACAACCTTTTGTTCCAGATTAATGACATGGAATTAACCAGGAAGAACCTCACCTGTTCCTAAACCTGCCACTTGGCAAACATGATTTTAAAAGGTTGTGGAAAATCATCTTTTTATCCATCTTTCTCTTCTGCAAGTACAAAAGTGTGCTAAGGGACAAATAATCTACATTTACATGTTTTGGTTTTGTATTCCCTTGACTTCTCACATTTCCCCCTTTTCTTTTCTTTTCTTTTCCTTTCCTTTCCTTTTCTCTTCACTTGCTACTTTCCTCCTGTTTACTTACCCAAATGTCACAATATAAAAACTTTTCGTTGTAAAACTTGAGCTGTTCGATTGTTGCCTTAGCCTTTATAGCAAGTGCAGGTGGTTTTTTATTTTTGTTTGTTTTTTCCATATGAGTTCATAGGAGGACTTACTATCAGTCAACCAATATTTTAAAGAACAATAATTTTGTAATATTCATAATAAATCATTTTTCTAGCGATAATATTTTAAGCTGCAGTGCAAAGTAATTCCTGTGCTCTTTAACCTGTTAATACCATTATGTGATGCTGTCTGTTTTCATCCTGTAGACTCCGTTACTCTTCTTAAGTATGAAATACATAATTTGAAATGCAAATACTTAATATTATCATGGGTGGTTTATTAGGAGATAAATACTCTGTATATTGCAGGGGTTCATGAGCATGCAATGAATTCCAGTGTGTGAAAAGAAGTACTGAAATCACCCTCCGTAGGCTCTCTTTTGGTAGTGTCTAGATGTATCATTGCCGAAGCCACAAAATAGTTCTCCAAGTACCATAGCAACAGATGCTCTTAGCCCCAGATAATTTGCTTTTAGAATTCTTATGGTCTTTCATGGGTGGACACATCAAAATGTATGGTAATCAAAATGACAGAGGACAAAGATTCGAGAACTCTGTTGATATCTGTGGAGTTCTTGGTTATTTGCAGAAAGTAGGAAACTGTTTCCTGCCAACCTAGCAGTTTGAAAGCACATCAAAGTGCAAGTAGATAAATAGGTACCGCTCCGGCGGGAAGGTAAACAGTGTTTCCATGTGCTGCTCTGGTTCGCCAGAAGCGGCTTAGTCATGCTGGCCACATGACCCGGAAGCTGTACGCCGGCTCCCTCTGCCAGTAAAGTGAGATGAGTGCCGCAACCCCAGAGTCGTCCATGACTGGACCTAACGGTCAGGGGTCCCTTTACCTTTACCTTAGGAAACTGTTGTTTGATAGACTGGGTGCCCAGAGGGGTCCTGTGCTGAAGATCTACATAAAATACATCTCCAAATTACATCAATAGCCATTGGTTTAATCTTTCTTTTTTACCTTTTTCAGGCGCCCTGAAATCACAATAGTTGCAGCTGAGCCGCTTGGGCCATCCTCCTGGTTTCCTGGTGGAAATCATGTCCCTCAGCAAGGGCTAGGTTTCCAGTCGTCTCACACCCAGGCCCCTTGGAGAACAAATGACCTTGTTTCAGCCGAGGTGAGGAAGTTGAGGGTTTCCCTCTAGGCTGATTTTAATGTGGTGACTACGATACGGTGATATGACTTCAGTATCAGAATTAATAATTATCCTCTGCGCTTGGGGCATGGGACAGATTTGTATGCATGCAGAAATGCTCCATTTGCGAAACAAAACCATGCCATGTGGAATTTGCATGTGTTTCTTTTGCAGCCCCCTTCCTATGAGCAGGTAATCAAAGAGATCAATCGAGTGCAAGTCAACACTCCTGGCAACAATAATGCTTCCAGTGCTGTTAATGCTAGATGCACCACTACATCTTCAACACAGACTGACTTTCCAGAAGAGATAATCAGCAACTTGCCAGGAACAAATGTGAAAAGTAATCTGCATGGTCTCTGTGAATGCGAAAGCACTGCAGGTATATAACTCTTAATTGTAGCTGAATTACATTTAAAAGCAGCTGCGTGGGTTCAGCTGTATGAGGCAAATCCTATTATGAAGTGTTCCCTAAAGAGTTGTTGGAGATCCAGTTCAGACCAATGCAGTATCTCTCTATGCGTGTGTTGCATTGCTGTGGTTGAGTTTTCACAACTGGAGCCCATTCACACAAATGACTTGCATGTGAACATGCGCCGACAAGAGCCAAACCACTGCTCACAAAAACGAATTAATGGCATCACAGGGGGGAAAGTGACATAAATAAATGTGATTAGTTAAGATGTAGCAGAATTAGGGATGCCACACAACAAAAGAAAGCTTAGCTGGTTACTATGAATTTATTAGTTGCTAGATTAAATTTGCATATAGGTGGAAAACTATTGTTCTGAAGGAAGAAACCTATTTCTTTGTTTTTATGTCTGTGTTGTGTTAGGCATTTTCTTGAAAGAATAGCCTTCCCTTCCATGTGAGAAAATGCAGAATGCCTCTTTTTAGATGGTGTTTGCAATCTGCAAGTCGCTTTTTAAAAAATAAGATCTTGTATCTTTTCCCCCTCTAAAATTTGTCCAATGAATTGGAGGTACCGTTTTGTTTTGCAGCTGTACCAATTCCTCGAAAGCCACCTAGACCTTCATCATCTCTGCTGATCAGCAATCCTTCCAAAAATGAGGAACTTCTAGTTGTGTTGGAAGAGGAGCAGGCATGTCAGGAGAAGCCTAATGCTGTAATATGTCCTGTTCCAAAACCAAGATCAAAAGGCAATCTGAAACCTGTTGTTAGAGATACTCAAAGCAACGCACAAGACAATCAGGAAGAAGCAAGCCAGTCGAGGACTGAAAAGGACACACCGGCAATTCAGCTGCTGTCCTTACTAGATGACAGCCTTTGGGACACTCATATGGACAGTATGGATAAAGATAAGAGCCAAAGTAGCATACTATCTCGGATTAAAGCTTTTGAATCGCAAGCAAACACCGAAACAAAGAAGCCAGAAATATCTCCACGCTCCTTAGGCCCCAAACCCATAATAAGTGCAAAAAAACCTGTGGTGGCCCCAAAGCCAGTGGCCAACAGAGCTTCAGGTGAGTGGGATTCGTGGACAGAAAGCAAACTAAAGGTCATTCCCCAGGAAAGGCAACCGCAACCTCAGGAAGCTGGGAGCAACATAACCAAGCCTGAATTGCCAAAGAAACCAAAATCAGGTATTGTAAAAAGCAGTAGCAATGGACTGCTTAGTTCAACAAGCCAGTCAGCTTCAGAAAATAGTAATGGACAGAGAAAATCCCCCATTCCTGCTCCTCGGCCACTTGTTCCCAAGAAGTCGGTTTCTTTTGAAAGTCCTGCTCTTCCTATGCTTCCACTGAAGCCAATAAGTGCTACTCCTAGGCTCTCTGTAGCTGCCCAGTCTAATGCCTTTCGATCCCTGGCGGAGCCCTCTGCAAGCAGCCTCTCAGCACCTCCAGGGCAGGGCAAGCCACCTGCGGAAGGAGATCTGATTAGCTTTGATGATGATGTTTTACCCCCTAACTCAGCCGGGACTCCTCAGGAACTTACGCCGTCAGAATCCGGTAAGATTTAAGAAGAGGGAAGGAATTTCCTATAAGAATGATTACAATTCTGAATATGCATGCCTGTTTTTATCACAACATTGGTATGTTTGGGAAACCTATCAAATCAAGGTCAAAATTCATTCATTTGAGCTGTATACAGGTGAGTGTGTCTGCCTAGAATCTGGAATTAAAGTTTGATTCCATAAGCTTGCAGGCTTTTAGGGTAGTGGAACTGAAACATTACCAGTAAAATAATATTCTCCTAATGTATTTCAACTTCATCTCAGGCAATGTAGATATGGACTTGTACCTTTAGTATATGTTTAAAATAATTTTGCTTTACAATTCCCTAAATCATTCTTGTTTTAATTTTTAAATGCAAAAAAGAGTATTTCTGTTCTTTTTCTCTATTTTTATTCCTGTCTTCTTAAATTTTATATGATGTTATTCAATATAATCTTGTGTTTATTTGGCTTCTGGCAGCAATGCTCTTGGTTATAGGAATAGATTTGAAAAAACAGGGCTACTGGAACATTGGCATAACAACTGATCCATGATTGATGGTTTCAAGAATTACATTTATGTAGTAATGTACATTTATGTAGTGGTTATATATAAATTGTACTGAAGGAAAGCTTGAGACCCGAAAGCAAGTGAGAATTTTGCCTTGGGACTGCGAGCTGGTGTTCAAAGAAGTTTAGAGTGTGAGTTGCTAAGTACACTGAATAAATAGCATATATGTGTATTGGGAGTGCCCAATTAAAATTACCCTTGCTTGTAAGAATTATTGTGACATTTTGAGTGGATTTTACACACACACACACACACACACACACACACACACATTTGTAGTTAGAAACTTTAACGAGACATTGGTTTATCTAGCATTTAGCCTCTATAGATTTATAGCACAAGATTTGCAGGCATTCTTTGCATGAGGATACATTTGTGTTAAGTATAAAAGTGTCACTACATGTTGATCTTTTGAGAGATCACTTTCATCACATGGCAACAGTAGTGATCCCTCCATTCAGAGGAACACGGTTGATATGTTTCATAATTTTTATATTCGGTGTGTTTCGTGAATTTTTATGTGTGAAATTACTGCTTTCTGGCTCATACAAAAATCTAAATGCTGCTGAAAGGTTCAATGAAAGGAGAAATATAAGAGATAGGGGGTTAAGACCCCTACTTTTTCCCCAGTGGGTATCCAAATGTGCCTAGTGAGATATGCAGTACAGGAGAGTTCTGCAGTTAATAACAAAACTCCAAACCCTATGGTGGCAAAAGCAAAAAAACAAAAACAAACCGAAAACACAGCCCAATGAAGACTGAGCATGCTCAGAAGCCATTGAATGTTGAGTGTCAGCTGCAAAATAAAAACAGAAAAACTGCCAGGGCTCAGAATGGAAAGTGCTGCTTCTTCCTATTACAGCAGTGGTGGAGAACCACCAATCCACAGCCCAGAGTCCTAATTTGGCCCACTAGTCTGTTTTCCCAAACCACGCTCACCTATATCACAGTTGACATCAGGTATGGGACGGGTAAGGATGTGGCTGCGAAAGAGCAATCAGGAGTTTAAAGTTAGTCACTTTTTGTAGTAAATGACTAATAAATCAAGTAGACAATAGTAGTAGCAGTAGTAGTAGTAGTATGTACCTTCCAAATATAATAATAATAATAATAATAATAATAATAATAATAATAATAATAATATGCACTTCCAATTGTTTCTTGGGAAGTGGCACTCTTTCTTATTTGAAGAAACATACAGGACAAGATCCAGTGTCACGCCAGCAAATGAGAACTTTCCCCACCTCCCAACCTGCTTTGGAGGGTCCCCTAATGCTCTGCAGCAGATTTTAGGGGTGCACAGGAGGGAGGGGACATTCTATTTACACATCAGATGCTGCAATAGGATCTTGCTCATAGTTTTCCAAATACTTTATAGGGGCCATATGGTTCCCCTCCCCCAATAATATTGTGTAGATTTCATGCAGAGAATGTGTTTTCAAAACTGAAGGGGGGAGGCTATTTTAGCTTCTTGCCTCATTTACTATTAAATGCTTTCAGTTGTGTGGGTTGTAAATCTGCGCTGGTAATAGGGTATAGTTGTCACAAATGAGTCTGTATTAATGATGTTTAAGGATTGTGTGTTCTTATTATGTCCTGTGCAGTGAATAAGTAGATGGAATTTTGATGTACTACAACTTCCTTTCCTTATTGCCTTAATGAGGCCTTGGCAGATTACAGCAGGAAATGAACTGTTGATGGTTTTTTGTATATACTTGAAACCGGTACCTTGAGTCTAATGGTGTTTTTTGTTTTGTTTTTATTGCTGTACTTTAAAATCAGATTAAATATAGCTGGTCTACATTTCTTAGGGAAATGAAACATGCATCGCAGAGCAGTGTACTGAAGGAGAAAAGCCATATGCACCTTATCCCATCATAGTCAGCATATATTTTGCAGAGAGATGGTGACTAGAAGTCTTGGGCACCATGGTTGTGAAAAGCTTATATCGTGATATAATAATTATTATAATGATACTGTGGGGTTATTGTTTGTGCTTGTTGCTATGCATAGGGCAGGGAGCTCAGTATGTCTTGCTCAGCGGTGGCAAACATGTGGTCTTCCAGATATTGCTGGACTCAAACTGCCAATAGCCCCAGCCAGCACCGCCATTGGTTGGAGATCATGAGAACTGTAATTCAACAACATCTAGAAGGCTACAGGTTTCTCCATTTCTGATCTAGATAATGGTGCCAAAATAGGAATAGAGCACACTGAAAGATGGTAGGATATTCTGCATCTGTAGTCTGTAGGAAAGATAGGAAGCACCTTAATATCTTATAGAAATGTGGCAAAAAGCATTTGGGGGCGGGGAATACTTCGTAGGAAAATTGCATACTGCCCCTTCTTAGTCTTACACTGTGCTCTCAAAGCTTCATACAGTAATAACCCTTTGTTAGTAAAGGTAGTCAGCTCCAACCTGTGTGAAGTTCACACTCCTAAATAGAATCAGATTATTGCTAGAGAAAAGTCTTTAGCAAGTGCATTAAGCATTTTGCTTTCTCATTTTTATGGATTGTGCTCAAGATAGCACTGAGTATTTATAGGTTGCCAGCCCCTTTGTTTGCAGCTGCATTCGTCTCTCTAATAACACACTTAGATGGCAAGTGCCAACAGGAATGAAGTTTAAAATGGATCCACTGAGAAATAAGGAGATATCTTTCCCCACCCCCAAATATCTTTATTGAAACTTAACATATATACATAATAACCAAAATTCCCAATGATTCTCTCACATAAAATATAATATCTAAATTACAACAGCTGCATAATTATACACTTAATTATAAAACCCACCACCACCCACGAGAAATAAGGAGATATCAGCATGTTCAGAGAAATCCCAAGGTTTGCAGAAATAAACAAAACTCTTTTTAAAAAACACCCCAAAAACCTTGATAAAGCTGCTAGTAAATATAGCACAATGATCCTTAGCCATGGATTGTTAGGTGTCAATTGGAGAAGGAGAACAGAAAGGCGGGGCAGTGGAAATTCCTCTTAGGACGGAAGCCCTGAGCATATCATTCATAATTAATTCAGTGTACATGCTTCCCTTCCTCCCAAAGGCACTCAGAGCGATAGATCTCTTAGGAGGAGCCATAGCTCAGTGGTAGAGCACCTGCCTTGGATACAGGAGGCCCCAGGTTCCATCCTTGGCATCTTCAGGTCAAGCTGGGAGAGAACCCTGCCTGAAATCTTGCAAAGCTGCTGCTGGTCACTTTAGACAGTACTGAGCAAGATGAACTAGTGTCCTGACTCAGGCCCATGCAGAGCTTGTCTGAGGCCCAGCCAGGGGCGGCAGGGTTGTAGGCTTGTTAGAATAAAGTTATAAACTCAACACAAAAATGCAGCCGGTCCCTGGCAAGAGCCCCCAGCCGACTTAGTCCTCCGAGGCCTGGGGCAAGTATACCTAGCTGTCTGCCCGGGCCTGGTCTGGACACACTATAAGACAGCCTCCTATGTTCAACGTTTTGTTTTACAGTGGGCGCTCGGGTTGTGAATGTGATCCATGAGCGACGCATCTGCGCACACGCGGGTTGCAATTTGGCACTTCTGCGCATGCGCAAAGCACGATTGAGCGCTTCTGCACATGCGCAACCGCCGAAACCCAGAAGTAACCTGTTCCGGTACTTTCGGGTTTCGGTGGTCCGTAACCCGAAAAAACTCAGCCTGAAGCGTCTGTAACCCAAGGTATGACTGTATTTAGAGTTGTTTACAAGCCAGTTTTTGTCACTAATCCAGTTCTGGAAATGGAAATGACAAAAGTAAATCAATTAGTTTTTCCCCACAGAATCATTTGATACAGCAACATAGATTTAGTTCAAATGAGAGGGCCATAGGTGACCTTCAGCAGACATTCAGGAACAAAGGGTAGGATTGTCTTCAGGGGTAACTCTCCCCCCATACAAAAACCTCTGCATGTCTTCAGAGTCAAGATGGCTACAGAATTAATGTACAGTAAGGGTACAGATTTATCCTTTCAGCAACATTTCCATAATGAATGAAGTTTATGGCATTTTCTCTGGAACCGGAGCAAGATAACATGCTGAATTTTGTGTTTTCCTTAGACGTTGTCACTTTGCCCTCCAAACAAGAGCCTGCAAAAGAACAGGCGGTTCAACCAGCTGTTGTGCGCAAACCCACTGTGATCCGAATCCCAGCTAAACCAACAAAAGGTAACATCCAAGGGTGAAATCCAATTATATTTGTCTGTGAGCAGAACAGATTTTCTCTTCCCCTACAGGCCCCTATGTCTCCTAAAAAATCTGCTCTGGAGGGTTGGGGGGGGGGACCATCCAGAGCAAATTTGAGTCGGGCACAGAAGGATTGTGGGTGGAAGAGAGAAAGGACTCTGCTGCAGAAGTGGAAGTATGCTAACATTACATTGGATGCCACCCCTAGCACTTAACATTTTTCGGCTGTATTATGCAGTGGTTTAATTTAGGAATTGCACGCCACTGGCATATGCTGAGACTTCTCGCACAGTTCCTTGCACAATGCTAGTTTTCTAACACATGGAGAGATCATTGCTCAGTCACAGAGCGCAAGCTTTGTATGCAAAAGGTCGTAGGTTCAATCTTTGGCATCTCCAGTTTAAGTTTACAGGAAAGACCTCTGCTGAGACCTTTGAGAGCCACTGATTGTCAAAGTAGACAGTTCTGGGCCAGGAGGACAAATAGTCTGGCCTGACAAAAAGCAGCTTACTAAGAGCCGTGCGTCTCCTTTATTCCTTAGTGCACTGCTGTAAAGATTTAGCAAAAGCTTTCTCATAATGACAGAACAGTGAAAGGCTTCTGGGTAGAGATACCTTAAAACATACCTATTCTGTCTTAGAGTTCATTCCATGCAGTGAGCTGTTGCTTAGCAACATGCACATCTGCCTTCATTAGAACGATACCTCCATTTCTAGGGTCTTTAGAGTGACATTTAAACAAAACTCCATTCTTTTTTAAAGTTCAGGTTGACTGAACAACACTATGAATACTGAGTATTTTATTTTTATTTGTCAGGTGTTTACCCTTGCTCTTTATCCAAAGAGTTCAAAGTCACTGCATATATTTGGTAGCATACAACCGAAGTTTGAAAGTGGAATATTTGACCATGTGCCAGTTATGTTTGTGGTTACATTTTCCTTTTTTCCATAAGGGGGAAAAAATCATCCTATATATTTGTCCCTTCAGATCTTGATGATCTACGTTTCTTGCTATAGCTTTATGCCCCTCTTAAAGGTAAAGGTAAAGGGACCCCTGACCATTGGGTCCAGTCACAGACGACTCTGGGGTTGCGGTGCTCATCTTGCTTTATTGGCCGAGGGAGCCGGCATACGGCTTCCAGGTCATGTGGCCAGCATGACTAAACTGCTTCTGGCGAACCAGAGCAGTGCACGGAAATGCCGTTTACCTTCCCGCCGGAGCAGTACCTATTTATCTACTTGCACTTTGACGTGCTTTTGAACTGCTAGGTTGGCAGGAGCTGGGACCGAGCAACGGGAGCTCACCCTGTCACGGGGATTCGAACCACCAACCTTCTGATTGGCAAGCCCTAGGTTCTGTGGTTTAACCCACAGCACCATCCTCGTTACTGTCCTCTGGCCCAAGAAAACAGTCGTGCTCTGATAGCAAGAGGAAACAGGCAGTTCATTTGTGAAAGACACAGTCTTTATAGTTCTGAAATGGGAGGTGTGGAGTACTATCTCTATGACCCACTCCAGCATCTGTTGGAAAGTCTGACATAATGCATCCTCACCAGTGCGTCCGTATCCCTAGTGAAGAGGTCCATACCTTTTTGTACATGGGTCATTGGTTTTGTTGTGGTGTTCATGTGTCATTTCTTGAAATGGTGAAACCCCCTGGCCAGGATGAAGGATCTATCTTTTCAAAGAGATGTTGTGATTCTGTTTGATCGATCAGATCCACTGATGTTTATGTTTTTTAGTGTATCTGTATGATGTTTATGGCGATGTTTATAAAAGCACTAATATTTTTTCAGCTTTAAATGAAGTTCCAGAGAGCCCTCCTCCACTTCCTACAGAAAAACCAATAGGGAACACATCTGGCGTTTCGGCTGGAAAACCCAATAACAACAAAGCAACAAAAAATGTGGTAACTCATTCTTCTTTGTTTATAATCTTTGAATTATCCTTTTGTACATAAGGTGCCATTTTGAGAATTAAGACTCTAAATTGTTTTCTGTTGAACTTTAGGAGAGAATTCTTAATCATAAGAGCAGTTCAACAATTAAACCAATTACTTAGAAAGGGGGTGTGGGCTCCTCCTTGCTGGGGTCTTCAAGTAGAGGGTGAATAGTCATAGCTCTGAAATTCCTCCATATGTATGTATGTATGTATGTATGTATGTATGTATGTATATCCTGTAGCTTACAGGATGACACACACAGCTCCATTATTCCATCTTGGTTTAATTTCTCTTTTACACCCCTCTTATGCTAGACCATAAAGTCCCAAGCTGTGTGTAATGTACTGGTGTGAGATCTTCTATTGTAGGTGTCACCAGCATAGAGCCCCTCCATATGTTGTTGGACTACAGGCCCATCCAAGCCTGACCTTTGGCCATCCTGGCAGGGGCTGATGGGAGTTGGTATGAGAATGAAGGCATCAACTATTTTTACCTCAGAAAAGAAAGGATGCCTTGGCTATCAGCATGGAAACACATTGCTTTGATACAGAAGGCCATTCTCTGTGTTGGAAAAATACAGTTGTATCATTTGTAGTTTCTGTTTCCTTTCTTCAGCGAGGGCTGTCCCCATATCCTACAGTAATACACAAAGTTCTACTAAGCATTTTTATCTCTAATGTGATTTCTTTGAACTAATTCCACTTACCCTTTTGAAAGTGCATCATATCTCTTTAGAAAGAAAGATCTTCTGTCCACCACCCCACCACACTGCCCCACTGGATATCACAAAGATGGAAGATATTAGTCTTTTTTTCACTAGGGAAGAATTTGGCACTAGCTTTTCTTCAGTCACATTGGGTTATTGTACAACATTAGACATATTTGTTGTTGTTGTTTAGTTGTGTCTGACTCTCCGTGACCCCATGGACCAGAACACGCCAGGCACTCCTGTCTTCTGCTGCCTCCTGCAGTTTGGTCAAACTCATGTTAGTAGCTTTGAGTTAGTCCAACCATCTCATCCTCTGTTGTTCCCTTCTCCTTGTGCCCTCAATCTTTCCCAACATCAGGGTCTTTTCCAGAGAGTCTTCTCTTCTCATGTGGTGGCCAAAGTATTGGAGCCTCAGCTTCAGGATCTGTCCTTCCAGTGACCACTCAGGGCTGATTTCCTTCAGAATGGATAGGTTTGATCTTCTTGCAGTCCATGGGACTCTCAAGAGTCTCCTCCAGCACCATAATTCAAAAGCATCAATTCTTCAGCATACTTAGAGACATAGAGTAGACCACATGAAATCAGTGGACTACTTGGAGTATGTCTGACATTGCCATTGTGTATTGAGGCCCCTAGTTTACAGTAAACGGGCTTTCCTACATTTTATTCTCAAATAGTTGCCCTACATCTCTCAAAATACTAATAGCACAAGTTGTGCTAATATTCACCAGGAGTCCCTCGGGGGGGGGGGATAATAAAATCTCTGTAGTGAAATCTTAATTTAAGTTTTCCCTTGAAATAATAATAATAATAATAATGTTGAACTTTCAAATCATGCTGTCCAAATAATAATGCAGATTTTTTATTCCAATAGGAATCTGACCTTTCTAGTTTGAAACAGTCATCAAAGAATGAACCCATAATGCCCCCAAGGTGAGTAAAGTATCAATTTGTCCAATAACCATACAAAAAGGAGTAGAAAGAGATGGGGAAAAGCCTTGGTGTAGTAAAGATGCTGCCTAGTTTGTGTGTGTGTGTGTGTGTGTGTGTGTGTGTGTGTGTAGTTCATACATTGGCCATGGTCACTGATCCATCATAAGAATGCATTCAAATCATTTTCCACACTGCAACAGTTTCATTTCCTTTTAACTGCAATGGCAATGAACTGTTGACACTGCCTCTTGAGTGGAATATGAACTCCTGCTGTTCCTCTCTCTTTTGTCCCCTTACATTAGCAAAGTCAGAGCTATCCCAGGCTCCCTTGAAATGTATAAGGGAATAGTAGACGGAGAATACTGCATGCCCAACTGGTTTTGCTCAGGGGGGACAGGAATAATTAAACTACCTTTTGCCACAACCTCTGGTTCAAATGCAAAACTAAGTCAACATTTTGCAAAGGTGAAACTAAATTCTGGCAGGAATTCCTGCCAGGGAGGAATGTCTAAACCAGAGGCTTTGTTTGGGCTTGTTCCCGTTCATGCACTAGCACTAACCCATGGTTTAGCCTGATACACTTGCCTCTTTCTATAGCTAGGAATAGCAGCAGATTACTATTGGCCAAGTGTGAATTAGACAGCAATAGGAGTGCATCTAATAGTAAGTTGCTCAGTTTGAGAGCAACCCAGAAAAGAACACTCCGGTCATATATATTATTGAAAAACCAAATCATATAAACACTTCCATAGTTCCAGTTACAGATAGGTAGCCGTGTTGGTCTGCCATAGTCAAAACAAAACAAAATTCCTTCCAGTAGCACCTTAAAGACCAACTAAGTTAGTTCTTGGTATGAGCTTTCGTGTGCATGCATCTGAAGAACCCAGGTACCACTGTACTGGTAAATATGTTCCCATCTACTGAAGTATTTAAAACACCATAGGAACAAATAGGTTTTTAGCTCACAAATGTCATTCTGCTGGCCACTAAACAATTTGATTGATATGAGCTACTGGGAAATTGATTGATATGAGCTACTGGGAAAATTTCAGGTATCTGAAGAAGTGTGCATGCACACGAAAGCTCATACCAAGAACTAACTTATTTGGTCTTTAAGGTGCTACTGGAAGGAATTTTTTTTTTGTTTTGCATATAAACACTGTTACACATGGGAAGCTGCTTGCATGAAGCTGCTTCGAAACAGGATCCTCATGATTTCAGCCTTGCCAGTGCAGTCCTCCTTTTTCATGAGCTCCCCACGTGGGGAGCTGCTTCCATACAAAGCAGAACAGCATTTATATGATTCCACTTTCAAACTGGTAACATAGTGCTAGTGCAACATAGGAATTGGGCCCTAGGGAAGCTTTTATGGCGTTCAACTCTGTAGCAGATAAACCGTTTGGCCAGCTATTCCAAGCAAGGATACAGTAAATTAGAAAGTGTACCACTGCTCTTCTGACATAACTATCCTGCATTAGACAGCTTGAACCGATTGTGGAACTGGATCAGTCCAGTCTTGCATAGCAAGAAGACAGAGCTGTCTTTCAGCTCCGAAATCTTAAGTTGCAGGAATGATGATAATAGGAGTAAACCCGAGAGCGTTGTTTCAGGAAGACTCGGCTAATCCCAAAGGAGATGAGTCATTGTTGCTGTTGATATAAGCTTGGCTTTCTCTCTCTCTCTCTCTCTCTCTCTCTCTCTCTCTCTCTCTCTCTCTCTTTTGTCAGCTTTGTTGTATTACACGTTTAACCTGTTGCTTTTGTGTTTATTAAGATCGTCATAAATATATACTTTGCATCTCTCCTTTTTGCTTAAACAGTTTGTATTTAAAATATGTTTAACATGGTGGCAATGTTCTTTTAATATTGTTAGAGAAGTAGTTTTAAATGTTTTAAGGATTATAATGATTTTTTTTTTATGATGTTGTGCAACTCCCCTGGTCAAATATAGAGAATTAGGCACAACAGGTATCATTATTGAAATGAACGCTGTAAAAATACATATCAAAGCCCTGCCAAGTTATTCTTACTTATTACAGTGGTACCTCGGGTTAAGAACTTAATTCGTTCCGGAGGTCTGTGCTTAACCTGAAACTGTTCTTAACCTGAAGCACCACTTTAGCTAATGGGGCCTCCTGCTGCTGCCGCGCCGCCAGAGCATGATTTCTGTTCTCATCCTGAACCAAAGTTCTTAACCTGAGGTACTATTTCTGGGTTAGCGGAGTCTGTAACCTGAAGCATCTGTAACCCGAGGTACCACTGTACTATTTTGACAATTTCCTAGTATCTCATATCAATCAAATTGTTTAGTGGCCAGCAGAATGACATTTGTGAGCTAAAAACCTATTTGTTCCTATGGTGTTTTAAATACTTCAGTAGATGGGAACATATTTACCAGTACAGTGGTACCTGGGTTCTCAAACTTAATCTGTTCTGGAACTCCATTCCAAAACCAAGGCGTGCTTTCCCATAGAAAGTAATGCAAAATGGATTAATCTGTTCCAGACTTTTAAAAACAACCCCTAAAACAGCAAATTCACATGAATTTTACTATCTAACAAGACCATTGATCCATAAAATGAAAGCAATAAACAATGTACTGCAGTCACACAATCAATCAGTCAGTAGCTGAACTGGTTTCCACACAGTCACAAAAACACGCACACACAAAAGAGCTACAAAAATGTAAAATAAATAGCAAAAACAGACAGACCTCAGCGTAACACTCAAAACGGAAGTGTGGCACTCAAAGCAGAAGCATAACACTCAAAATGGAGCACGTTCGGCTTCCGAAAACAGTTCGCAAACTGGAATACCTACTTCCAGGTATTGTGCAGTGTTTGGGTTCCAAGTTGTTTGAGTACCAAGGCGTTTGAGAACCAAGGTACCACTGTATGGTGTAAACATTCTTCCTAACTGTTTATAATCTGATATTCTGTCTAGCTGGTTCAGCAAGCTTGCACATGAGGCAGCTCAGACATGGTGCACATAACTGCCCTCGGCAGCTTCAAACAAAGCTCTTTAATTATGGTCTGCCTTCCTGCAATAGCTGGTTGTCTGTAATCAAAACTGGTCAGCAGAAATTGAATTTTCTGTTTAAGAGACTAGGCTATTGGGGATATTGCAATGATTGTCCACTGCCCCCTCAAAAAATGCTTCTTGCTTTTTTTTCTAGTAGTTTCAGATAATCCAGCCCTGAAGTATTTTTCTACATATCTGAATGAACTATGCTTTCTGTTATATGGTTTATATTCCTTGTTGTCTGTGTAACTTCTAGGCCTGGTGATGGAAAAACCACCCCAGCTCGACCTCCTCCACCTAAGGGTGCCCCTGGAAGGCCACCACCACCAAAGTCTACCAAGGCCTCATCGCAAAAGGGGAGGTTTTCTCGCTCATCATCTGACGTGAACCTCCATAAACAACCAGGCAAATCAGGGCCAGGAGTCAAGAGAACAAAGAATGATACTGCTAAAAATCAAGACCCAGCTTTACCTCCTCGACCCAAGCCAGGCCATCCTCTCTACAGTAAATACATGGTGAGGAAAAGAACAAAATTGGGGTTTGATAGAAGCCACCCTATTGTTTCGTAACTTATGTAAATAGTAATGTTATCTGCTTTTAGGTTGTTTAATGGATCTGTGGGTTTTAAAATAAGTGTTATTGTTCCTCACCCTGAGATCTTATGATGAACGGCAGGATAGACACATTTTTAAGAAATAAGCAAACAGACAAACAATGAATTACCGTATTTTTTGCTCTATAAGACTCACTTTTTCCCTCCTAAAAAGTAAGGGGAAATGTGTATGCATCTTATGGAGCGAATGCAGGCTGTGCAGCTATCCCAGAAGCCAGAACAGCAAGAGGGATCGCTCTTGCTGTTCTGGCTTCTGGGATTCAGAATATTTGTTTCCTTGTTTTCCTCCTCCAAAAACTAGGTGCGTCTTATGGTCTGGTGCGTCTTATAGAGCAAAAAAATACGGTAATACACTGCAGTTTTCGCACAAAAAATTATGCTCCAAAAATATGGTTGATTCTGTATCTTTCAAATGTTTAATGCTTTTAAAATATATTGCATATTTTATTTAAAATGCTTAAAATGTATTTTGATTTTCTTTCTTTACAATATGTAATAAAACATTAAGTTGTGTAGCAAATTGACAGGAGCTATTTTTGGACTGAAACATTTGAGTTATTTGTCTTAAGCTTCCTGTGCCTCATGGAATCGCCAAGGAAGATATCACTCCACAAGATCCCAGCCATCTCTCTTGCAAGGTAAAGCTCTTTCTTGTGGCTTATTCATGCATATGCACATGCTGCTTGCTGAATCATGAACCATCTAATGGCCTTTTGTTAACTTTAAAGCGTGGGGATGTGCTTGTGCTGGTGGACCATGTTGACAACAGCATCATTGAATGTCAAAAGGGTGAAGAAACTGGCAAAGTTCATTCATCCCAGATGCAGATAATAACTCCACTGGATGAGAGTTTGAAAAGCAGACAGAGGGTATGAATTTTAATATACGTATCAAAAACTGCCCAGTTGAAACGAATTAGAAAAAAATAGACAATTATCGAGAGCTGTTCTGCACAGAGCCTATAGCTTCCTATACATTTCTGCAGATCCTAGCATGCTTTGTATTAAAAAAGTTCTTACTCCAGGGCAACACTATTTCACTGGAACAGCAGTTGGTAAATCCTAATCCAAAACATAATTTTATTATCTTAGTATAGGATGTTAAGCATCTCGTGCTATTAGGTTACTCTTAGAAATAGACCAGGATGCCTTTATCTGTGTCTCTTAACAAATTAAAATAGATATTGTGTTTTGAAATGGTCAGCATCTTTTGCTCATACTTCCCAAGGGGATTTACTGTTATTATTGGTGCTGTGGAGTTAGCCTATCTGAGAATTAGTTAGAAAACTTTGCAAATAAGGAAAAGGCTTAGACAGGCACACATCTCATTTACAGTAACAAAGCAGCGGCTTGCAGTTTTCAGAGATGCGATTTTCTTTTCGCTGATGCATGTACTGCGCTGGTTTAAGATCATTGATTTTCAATGAGATCAGGTGGTATTAAAATCCAGATTAAATGAGAAAAGAAGCAGGCCCCACATTTTATGTCTTAACAGCTAACAACATAAATCGGTGGAAGGTTATATTTAAGTCAGTGATGGATGATCCACACAGAAATTAGGGCTCCCAACAAATAACAAACACCAAGCATCACAATTTCCAAATCTACTGTGTTTTAAGGATTCGGACAATATGCGGAAGATTTCCGACCCAGGTGTTCCTCATGCGATAGTGCTGCATGATTTTCTAGCAGGTAAGTGCAGTTCAGTGGTAGCAGTGTAAATGGAAACAGTTAAAATTGTGGGCTCTTCTTTCTTTTTGAATCATGTTTACAGATTTTAGTTTAGTTACAGATTTTAGTTTACTGGTTCTGCTGCATGCCAGAACATATTGACAGTGCTAGGCTGTTTCTTGCTGGGAAACGGCAACATGCTTGAAGCAGTTTCCATTCATAGTTTTCAGTTTATTGCTTATAAGCAAACACAACTAAAGTGATTGCTGCAAGGGACACAATGCAGTGGCTAAGTGAGAAAGTTTAAAGGGGATGAGGATGATGAAGAAGAAATTGAGAGGATACCTGTGTAAGGCAGAAAGTGTACACAGCTCTGCGATGCCCAGAGTCACTCACTGAGTTACCTTTGTAGAAATGGCTAGATAACCATAAACACGGTTACACACCTGGTCGGCCTGTGGGCATCGCAGGTTTGATAGGCTTCTGGGGTTCCTTTGTGGGAAGTTTTCAGAGGGACATGGTGTCAGATACATGGGTAGATGGGAGAACAGGGGAAAGGGCCCAGTATGAATTACTGCAGCTTGCCTCTTGTGCACAACTACTGTTTTGACATACAACATGGGTAGATGTAATGTTCTGGCACTGCCAGAGACACACACAGAAATGGTTCATGGCTTGAATTAAACTGCACACACTCTGGATTGCAAGAAGGTAAGCACAGAAGGACTTGCCCCAAAGTTTCCAAACTCCACCTACACCCCCCATTACCCCCCCCTTTTAAATGAAAATAATTGGCTTCATTTTGTTGATATTAAAATGCCTAGTAGACTATTGGGAGGAAATTTAGAATCATAGGATGACAGCCAAGTAAATTAGACCCATTGATTTAGCAGGCAGGTTTTATGTTCATAGGGAAGATGTAACCTAGCTCCTCTGTGCTATTGTAAGGGGCTGTGCTGACTCCAAACTCCAGTATGTTCCCTACTCCCAACCCTAAGTAGTTTATGTTATAGTATTTTCCAAACTCTGGCTTGTTTTTGCATACAGTGTTTGTTTTAAATGAGGCTTTTCTTAGCGATATTCAATATACTAGGCTACAACATGAACAGGTATAATTTTTTGTTGTCCACAGAACATACTGATGATTTGGACCTCTATTCTGGAGAGACCGTTTATCTTCTGGAGAAAATAGATGACGAGTGGTACAGAGGAAAATGCAAGAATTGCACAGGGATCTTTCCTGCCAGCTTTGTCAAAGTTATTGTAAGTAGGCCACTTCCAGTGAAATATGGTGCATTCCATCTATGTACACATCCCAGTTCTAATTTAATTTCTCCCCTGTGCATTTTATTGAGCATGCCATATAGATAAATCTTGCTTGAGTGCACAAAACCAGATATCAAGTTGCTTGTGAGGTGCAGCAAATCTATTTAATCTCGCAGCTCTGCCTGGCAGTTTATGGGCATCATTTTCATGATAATTTCAAGTTAAGTGAGAACACATCCTTTACTTAATTCAAGTGTGTTCATAAATCACCCAAGAGCATATTGTGCAGTTTCTCACAACAGCAGCCATGTTACTTTGGGGCTTCTTCTTGGTACATCAGATCAGATTGTCTTCCACTCCTACGCTTAAATAGCATGGCCACCCATTACGGGATTCAGTGTGTCTGTACATCTCCTAAAGAAGGAATGGGAATGTCAAAATCTTACAAAACCCGTTCTTTGCAGCTGATGCTGTGGTTGTATCAAGCAGGGTTCCAAAATATGCAGCACTGGGAGAAACAAGATGTAATTTAAGGGACTCTGCGTGTGTTTGTTATTTGTGCAACTATAAAGCAGGAGTGGCTAACCTGTGCCCGTCCAAATGTTTCTGGACTCCAGCTTCCATCAGCTCCAGGAAGTGTGGTCAGTGGTCAGTGGTCAGGGATAATGGGAGCTTGGAATATAAAAACATCTGGAGGGGTTCCAGGTTAGCCACTCCGGCTATAGGCAAAGGAAACCAGAATGACTGGTGGCCAGGGGAACAGAAGATTGCAGCTTGCAAGAGTCTTACGGCTGCTCTATGATTTATCAAGCATTCAGGGACAGTAAACTATTAGCTTTTGCTCCACGATTCACCTTGTGCCTTACCACCACGGCCACACCTTGTGAATCCATTGAAGGATTTAAGAACTTTAGAAAAAAGAGAGGAACAGAAGAGTGCTTCCTGCTTCCTGTAGGACAGCGGTTCTCAACCTGTGGGTCCCCTGCTATACATGTACAGCAGATAAATAAAATATTCATCTGGAGGAGGGGAGGTACCTATTTATCTACTTGTATTTTGACGTGCTTTCGGACTGCTAGGTTAGCAGGAGCAGGGACCAAGCAACGGGAGCTCACCCCGTCACGGGGATTTGAACCGCCGACCTTCTGATCGGCAAGTCCTAGGCTCTGTGGTTTAACCCACAGCACCACCCGCATCCCTTAAATAATGGCATTGACCTCATGGAGCTGCTAATAAACCCATCTCCGTACAATATGTAGGCTTCCAACACAGGTTTTGAGGTAAATGGGTGAACACACCTGAGATTTCGACATGGACTGTTATGATGCCAGTGGAAGTGCAAAATTCCTTTGTGTGTATGTCTAAATATGTATGTTATTTTCCATTTCCAACCGTTTAGATTGAAACTATTTAGGTGAAGATTCATTGATCATTCCAAAATATTTCTATTAGGCAGGTGAATTCAAAACCAGAAATGAACACAGATTTTACATAGATTTCCTGATGTGTGGCAGACGAGATTGCAATTCTGCCATCTAATAAGAAATATTGGTTCTGGAAGCAGTTACTGCTTTGCAGTAAAAGTTTACAACACTCACCCTAGGGTTTCTATGACTGTTTATAGCATATCTCCTTGAGTACAAAACCAAATGCATAGTGGGAGAGCCTCTGGATAATAGATTGTTTCATCCATCTTCTTAAAATTCTGCTTTTGTATGAATAAAGTAGTAGGCTTTGCGACATATGTTTATTTGTTTTGGCTTGCAGATGGTGAGATCCAGGAAATCAAAGTCCTGGAATGGATATGTCTGAATAATTATTCTGACTTTTGTGACACGAACAAGCAGATAATAGACTGTAATATCAATTAGGAGAAGGAGCCAAAGGCAACAGCATGTAATTACTGTACTCTCAGTCCTGATTTCTGCCAGTCGTGTGTGCAGCCAAGAGAGGACTGTTGATACTGAAGTATGGTATTGGGAACAAAAAAAAAAAAGTATAGAACATGGTGTGTCTTCCAGAATATTGAATCAGAGACTGATCCTGCAAGAAACCCCTTTGGTTTTGATCCGTGACCAAAACATTCTAATAACTGAGCATTGCCACATGAAGGCTGCAGGTGGAACTGCAGTTTTATCAAGCAAGTCTGCATTTTTAAGAATTCTGTTTTCAAAGCAGAGCAAACCTCTGAAGCTGGACACTTACATTTTCCTACGTCTTCTTCCTAGGTTGATGTTCCAGGAGAAAGCAACAGGGGGAAAGGGCACTTTTCATCATCCAGTATTGTGTAAGTTTTCACAGCAATATGCAGTAAATGTCTAGATGAAAACCACAAGCAGAGTTCTGCTTTGTCAACAAAGCAGCTGAAGCTCCTTACACTCACACACCCACCCCAAAACCCCTCTATTCTTCTGGGTCATGGAATTATGTGGAATAATGTCTAACGTCTTACAGGGCACCACAGCTAGAGATAGCAATAAGAATCAGACACTCACATGAATAAAAATGCCTTCCACTCACACTAGGGTTTCTGTGAAACCTGCAACTTGATTCTAAAACTTCATGCACCAGCACACAAGTTTCTTAAAATGCCATGGTATTACAAAATAATGTAGCAGGACTCTAGGCTCTCTCATATCGTGTCAGAAGTATGATTAGTGAGACAAATGATACAGTGGGAAATGTTCCACCTGACTTTGTGCTGCTTGATACCTGCAAAGTACTTAAAAAAAAATCAGTATTGTTAATTCAAGATCAATTACAACGTAAGGTAAAGAACAAGACGGTTTTTTGTGTGCAGAATATAAACATTAGTTTGATTTGCAATGATTAAAGGAACTGGCAGATGGCATCATCCCTCAAACGTGTTTTTCCAAGGATTGATGTTAATTTGTTCTAGATGTAGAGCCTGTACTTGCGGAAGATAGGCAATAAAATGTCTGAAGGTAAAAAACAGTAACCTATTTTGATCAAGATTCTCATTAAAGACTGAGTTATGTGAGGAAGGTAACAATTGCAAATTTCTTATGTATCTGTGAGGTCCCTGCTAAATCAAAACATTTGCATATATCCAGTGACACAGTGGATCTGTCATTTGAAATATTGTTACATAGCATTTTAAAATTGCAATTAAGGTACTGGATTGATTACACTCAGTTGTAGAGTGTCTGCCTACTATAGGATTACTTTTTACAATTCTTTTTCATTTTGAACTCTCGAGCTATAATTTATTGTTCTTTGGTAGTGTGCAGAAAATTTATTTATTGTGTACAATAATCATTCAGTAGGTTAATGGGAACATCTGTCTTTTTATTTATTATTAGAATTTTGATTACGGTAGGAAAAATATTTAAGAAGGCTGGACATTTTACTTATATTTCAGACGATAAAAAGTGATTTGAATTATTTCCATTTGTTATCGGTCTGGTGATAAACCACCAGCTGCCAATGTCATTAAAATAATATTTCAGTGTCATCTGCCCTCCAACATGGCTTTAACAATACCTTACTTTGAATTTACTGTGTTGCTAGTCTCACCCCGCCTCACTTTGCAGATATCCTTTTTTGTTCAGCCAGTGATAGAGACTGCAAACTGCACACAAACTAGAGATATCACTGGAACTTTTTTAATTTTCTGGCTTGGAAATAGGTACCTCAGGGCTATAGCGGTCACTTAAAATATCAAACATTATGGCCCAATAATTATTTCCCACCTCAAATTTTATGAGCCAGAGAATTCATGTCCTTCCCAGCCAATCCATGAGTCCTTCCTGCCCACTTATGTGGCTGCTGGCTTGAATGAAGGCAGGAGTGTTTCCTTGGAAACCCCCCCTGGCACAGGTGCATTTATAGTAATTCATTTTTCCAGCCTGGTTATGACCCAAAGTGATGGGTTGTCCCTCTGCTAATAGTACATGCTTTGCCAGCTACGAATTGCAGAAGCAACGTTGATTTCCAGCATATCTGCACTTCCTGTTCTGAGCCAAATAACTGGATGTAATACGAACTGTTTTCTTTGTTTGGGACCATTTTGGAAATCTCACCTTTCCACCCACATTGAGATCATGTAGGCTGGTTTGAAATCACATGCAGAAATGTTAAGTGTTAAGTTGAGCTCTGTATTGAGGTAGTTGCATCAATTCCTGCTGGCAATGTCTGTGCACTACCCAGTTTACATAAATGGATTTCTATGCAGCCACCCACCTGCATCCGTGATCCCAGTGAGAATTTGCATTAGTCATACCTCGGGTTGAAGTAGCTTCAGGATAAGTATTTTCGGGTTGCGCGCTGTGGAGCGCGTTACGTCTGGGTTTCACCACTCGCGCATGCGCAGAGTCAAAATGACGTCACACACATGTGCGGAAGCAGCGAATTGCGACCCGCAGACACGCGGATGCGGGTTGCGTTCACTTCTGGATGCGAACGGGGCTCTGGAACGGATCTCATTCGCATCCAGAGGTACCACTGTATATAAACCAGCTGCTCAGGTCTGAGCATTATGGCCATCTTTACAACCTGGCCTCACCGAAGACTAGATACTGCATTGCTTGACAGCTGTACTGACACAGCACCTACATAGTACCTGTTTGTGTCAGATATGGGTAGAGATTCCCTGGAATGGGCTTAACATCAATGGAAAGAGGCAGGCTGTTTTTTCAAGTCAGCAGTCAGTGCATACATGTGATGAAGGGGGCTCATTTAGAATAAAGCTGTTGCTCCATTCTTAATGTGGTTGATGGTTTGGAGCAAGAGTCGGGGGGGGGGGAGCTATTACTGCTGTTCCTTTGAGCTTTGTTTTGTTATCTTTGTTATTTTAGAGGCCCTAGATGTATAGCTCGATTTGAGTACATCGGAGATCAGAAAGATGAATTAAGCTTTTCGGAAGGTGAAATTATTACTTTGAAGGAATATGTCAATGAAGAATGGGCTAGAGGAGAGCTGAGAGGCACATCTGGAATTTTCCCCTTGAACTTCGTAGAAATTATTGAAGATCTCCCTGGACCAGGTAATACAGAAAGCAATTGTGAGTAACATTACAGTCCAAACCCAAGGTTCACTGAGATGAGAGATGCTGGATTCGCAGAGCTTGGGCTTTCTTAGTTGAGCCAGGGCATAACTCCCCCATCCTGACTCAGCCAGTGGAACATACACTGATTCAAATCTTGGAAGCAGGTACTGCCTTAACTCTTAATCTCTGTATAGGGCTTAGAAAAGTTTAGGTGATTTATAAGTGATAAATAATAATTCCCTTTATCATCCTCTTATGTAGATGGTGGAACATCACTGAATAAGAATTCTGTGTCTGTGTCACAGGTAATCCATTTAACATTTCTGCTCTTCACATGTTTGGTAAATATGCCATTAGGTAGACCTTTAATTAACATGGATGGAATCCAGTTTTCACACCCTGAACAGAAGCAGAGGGTAGGGTCACTGAAAGTGGAAGGGAAATAAAATGCCCTAGTACACATGTGGAATGGAGGTGGTGAAATGGGTGAAGCATTGTGAAAAGAGATGAGGGACATAGGGAAACCCACCCACCTACCCCCATAACTCCTGACTGATTCAGTCCAATTGCTTAGAAAGTTTTAAATTATACAAATTTCAAGGAAATAACAGATTTGCGATTAGCAAGAAAAATCCAAACATTTTTTTCTGGTTTATTTTAAAACACTTTTGTTCCGCCAACAATTCTTTGAGTTGCTTATTTCACTGGCAATTAGATTTTTGTTTCTGATACTGATAAAGATGCCCTAGGTGTGCTTGTAGAGATGAGTAAAAAAGCAGTCTCTCGTTGGTGACAACTGAGAATTTATGGCTGCACAGAAGCACTGGACAATTAATATAAAATGAAAAGAACCGAGAGCTTGGCTTCTAAATCAACAATACCAGTAATAATAGCTTTTATCAAATGAACAAAATGTTATTTTTAGGGGCTGGGTAACCCTCATTATCATATTTTGCAAAATAGAAAGCGTTATTATTCCTGGGCACAGATTCATGCTAAACATGCTCATTTATAAGTAAAGCACACCAAATTCAACAGCTCATTCTTCTGGCATATATGTTTAGGATTAAAAACCTGCAGTGATACATTCTCAAATATGGCCAACATCTTCAGATGCGATCACAAAAGGAAAATGGAGTCAAGAGAAGGAAGCAAGAGCAGACTTGCAGGAAGCCCATTCATTTCAGAGTTTCCTCTTGCTGTTGCATGCCCAGGGGTCTGGGTTGGAAAGCAGTTTTAATTTTGTACTCACTGGGCTTCCGCTTTCTCCATAAAAGTCAATGAAATAAGATGTGTGCACTCAGAATGCCACATTACCTTCTGCCTTTTAGTGTAAGGAGCGCACAGAGAAATAAGCTACTTAAACTGAGCCGAAAGATATGCTATCTTTTCTTTGTGCTTCACAGGCCAGGATTGATAGAAAGCTTTTTTCACCAGTAATCTGCTTTAAGCCTATTAAATATTATGTACATAAGTAATGGGGGCTGGGTTGCTTTCCATACAGTAATAGAAAAGTTCTCTCTTCCATTTTTGCAGCTGGAAGGACGTGCCGGACAGTGGTGTGACGCACTCCATGATTTTACAGCAGAAACGCAGGAAGACTTGTCCTTTAAAAGGGGAGATCACATCTTGATATTGGAACACTTGGACTCAGAGTGGTACAGAGGGAGACTGAATGGAAAGGAAGGAATTTTCCCTGCAGTGTTTGTTCATGTTTGCTCAGGTAGTGCTGAATGGAATGTAAAATGGGAGTTTCTTGATCAAGCTCTGTATAAACTTTTAAGGTTTTTAGAAATGTATGAAGTGGATTCGAACATGAAGGGCTTATAGTTCTTTTAGGCCTTAGTGGGTACGTGGAAAGGGGCTTCAGGACATGGGTAATTTGCATGATCCACTACGATAGATGGACACATGGCAGGTTGCACAAAGACATTTCCTGAAACGCCCATTCTACATGATGCAGTTTGCTGCCAATCAGCTTTCTTCATCAAGATGCTGCCCTTGAAAATTTTGATGCAGAAGCTCCAATGCTTCCAGGGCAGATGAAATCCCTTTGAATTAATTTATAAATACTACCACACTTCATGCTGTTCTAGATTTCTATGCAAATGCCACACTTTAGGTAGCTCGTTCAAAATGGAAGGCAGTTTCCCAACACTCAAATGCGCTCCGTTGCAGTGAGTTTGCAGATAAGCTTCTTATGGCAGCAATTAGACAGGCAGACAACCTCAGTTGGTCCTTGAAGCGTGACACATTCTGCCATGGATCTAACAATTAGTCCATCCCTAGGAGAGGCTTGGTTACATTTCTAAATAAATCACCACTCTCACACACAGGGCTTAGTATTGCAAAAAAGAAAGAAAAAGCAATGAACTCTTAAGGGAAAACATTTGTTTAGACAGAGAAAGCAACTCACTAAATTGACAGAGATGGATGAAGAGTGTGCCTTGGTGATGTACAATTGTCATAAATTCCATGGTATTTTTGGTACCCAGATCCTAAAGCTGCAGCATCATGTGGGATACAAGCAGCGCAGTCCCAACCTGTTGTGCTTATAAAAATGCCACTAACCTGCTGTTTGAGTGTCTTGGGACAGTGCCAGTTACTGGCGCAGTAGCACTGACATAGGCCACAGGTTTGGCATTACAGTGGTACCTCGCAAGATGAATGCTTCGCAAGATGGAAAACTCGCAAGACGAAAGGGTATTTTGTTTTTTGAGCTGCTTCGCAAGACGATTTTCCCTATGGGTTTGCTTCGCAAGACAGTAACGTCTTGCAAGTTTGTTTCCTTTTTCTTAACACCGTTAATACAGTTGCGACTTGACTTCGAGGAGCAACTCATAGCACGCGGTGTGGTAGCCTTTTTTGAGGTTTTTGAAGACTTTGGTGATTTTTGAAGCTTTTCCAAAACTTTTCCGACACCGTGCTTCGCAAGACGAAAAAAATTGCAAGACGACAAAACTCGCGGAACGAATTAATTTCGTCTTGCGAGGCACCACTGTATCTCGATAATGTTTTGGGTACTATCATGTTCACGTCTCTTCAGCTAGGGGGCAACAGGGAAAGAGTGGTTCCTAACCTCACACAATGCCTCAACTTGACTTCAACTAACTGTGCTTTTAGAAACCCTGAACAGTTTCCAAAACTCCCACTCGTACTTGCGTTTCTGCTTGGAAAAAAGATGGGGAACAAACTTTTTTCTTAGGTATACAATATGCATCCTGCTCTCCTCTCCCTTTCCACTCAATCAAATTTTAGACGAAAGTAAGAAATATGGTAGCTAATGGGAAACAGTGTAGTACAATTGCCATCTTTGCGATGAAAGAATAATACTATCTTTCTGTTTTACAGGAGGAACACAGTCATCACAACCTCCAGGTACTAAGAAACAAAAAGCCAAGGCTTTATATGACTTCCATGCTGAGAACGTAGATGAACTCTCCTTCAAGGTATCTTTTTAAACCCATCCATTTTGTTTATTTACGACACTGCAGTGCTAAAGGTGGCACTGTGTGACTCTTAAAAATATTGATCTGCATCTCTTTTTCAGTTGGTAAGTTGAATAAGTATATCCAGAACAATTCTCCACTTGATAGAGCTACTTCTGAAGTATTATTGTTACATCTGAGCCAGGGAGCTGACTTAAGACTTGAGTCAGAATATAGGTCTAGCTAGCTTAGTATTGACAACCATAGCTGAAAGCTGCTCTCTAAGGTTTCAGTCTTTCCCATCCCCATTCTTGACCCCAGGGATTGAACCTAGGGTTTTTCAACCACTAAGCTACAGCCCCTAAAATATGAGGTCATATACTTGCTGTTTATTGTTTAAATGTTTTGGCCTCCCTAAACTGATCCAGTGGCCAGTGGGGTAAGGGACATAAACTTAAATGTGCATGGAGACAGGAATCCTCGGATTTAGTTCCTAGCATATCTTAATAGGGTTGGGTTGTTTGAAACCCTTCAGCACCTCAGCTAATCAATGTACACAATGCTAAGCTAGATATACTGATGGTCAAGGCAGTTCCTATAGTATGCTGAATACAACTGAAGAGAAGAGTGAGGTGCTGTTGAAATTGGTGCCACGATCAGCTACCTCTCAGCTGACAAAGAATATATTGGCAAACAAAATACCGCCTGCAATTTGGCTAGTCAAGGAAAGTCTTTATTTTGTGCAATAAGATTCATTTCATCCAACCTAAAGGAATGGCAAGCGAATATAGAACTTCAGCAGAATGCCACTAGAAGACCATCTATGGGAACTTGACAATACTGAAAAAATGACACCCTTCCAGATTTATATTTACTTTAACTATTCCATCAGGTTGGTGATATCCTAACTGAACTGGAGTCTGTAGATGAAGAATGGGTGACTGGAGAGCTACATGGCAAAACTGGAATATTCCCCAAAAACTTTGTCCAGATTATACATCCCTCCTGAAGATAAAACCCAGTTTTGGACCATCTGCCTACAGAAGCCTATACAAGCAAATACCTTACTAGCACAAAAGCACATTACTGCAGGCAGCAAAGGTTGCCTTCTATGATCATACGATCTACTCTTTGACTATCAAATGCATTTTTGCACTATTTTTATAAAGGTATACTAGAATATACAACATTTTGTAGACTATACAATATTTTGTTTCACGTTTACACTTATTTAGAAGTCTTGCTTACTCATTCTTCCAAGAAACGGAATTTGGTACAATACTTGACTGCTGGCAACTTGCATTTTAGCAAATGCAGCTAAATATTCAAGCTGCGTTCTTCCTTTCCAATGCAATATTATACTTAAATCAGTAAACACTAAATAGCCATTGTGTGAAAACATTAGCCCTGATGTACAGTCTGATCACTGTAAGGTACAGGGTTTGGTGGGTTGGGTTTTTTGTTTCAGAAACCATGTTAAACTACTTATTGCTTACTCCATCACTTAGTGTTAAAGGAATAAAATATCATGAAACATGATTCTAGAACAGTGTTTCTCAAACTTGGGTTTCCAGCTGTTACTGGACCTCACCATTGGTCCTGCTAGCTAGGGATGATGGGAGCTGTAATCCAACAGCAGCTGGAAACCAAAGTTTGAGGAAACGCTGGTCTAGAAGGTTACTCAGTTATATGAGCAGATGAAGGTTCTTATACCAACCCATACCATTGTTCTGTTTAGCCTAGTACTATCTACTCTGACTGCCAGGGGCTCCACATGGGTTCAAGCAGTAGTTTCTTGGTTGCTATCTGATCTTTAACTGGTCATATAAAGGACTGAATGTTCACCACTAAATTATGCAGACAAGTGGCTCGTTATCTAGTAATTACAGTATAAAAGGTTCTCCTATTCAGAATGCTGCCTTCAATTCAACCTGGTGCTTTATACCCTTCATTCTTTCATATTGTATTCAATTTTTTAAACCTTTTGCTTCCCTTGTCATCTTTTCACCATATATTCTTGAACTAAGAGTACTTTTGTGTTCGAAATAATGTTGCATGTGAAAATATGCCTCGCTATAGGTGACATCCAACTAAGACATACTCATAGCAGATCTGCAGAAATCAATGACTTATTTCATTGAGTCAATGCTATGGCTTAGTTGGATACCACCCTATATGACCGCTTCTTTATAACAAGTTAGACATACCATAGTTTTGTCAAAAATCTGTATTGCTGCCCATGGATTTTGTCTTCCTGTGTGTCTCTAAAAAGTGTGTAACTTGCATCTAAGCTGCATGCTGGTTTGTTCTTGCCTGCCTTTTTCAGAGTTCTAAGATGAATCTAGTTAAGATGATAAAGGAAAAATAGCAATTCGGTGGCTGTATTATACTTATCCTACATCTGTAATGCAGGTCTGTGCTGAATAATTTTCATTACACACCCACACCCAAGTTAGTGTAGGAAACAGCACTTTATGCATATACATTAAAAATCTGATTAAGCTAGATTAAACTGATTAAGAAACCGTGAAACTGCAAAAGCAATTACATAAAGATTTCAGTCAATTCAACCATCCTAAGTCTTTCCCTGGGCAGTTCACGGACACTCCAAAATTGTATCTTCAAAAGAAGGAACCTTCCAATTGCATCCCAAGCAGGTACTAGGCATTTGAATTTTAACAATGTTTTTCAGAGACTGACTAGAACTTTTGACTACTTTTTCATAACATCTTGCTCATAAAAAGTTGAGTTCTACATAAATTAATGTCTTCACTTTCTTCCAGCCAATTGGGTAGTTGTATGACATAGGTACAAATAATTCATTTCTGTATGGGCAGTAGATACCCAGTCTTCTTCAGATCCTTGCTATATTCAGCTTCAGATTTTAAAACCAAAACTTTGTTAAACACGAGGATACTGAAATTACAAATACCCTCCTCTGAACAATATGAAACAGAATTAACAGTGCCTGGAACTGCAGGAGGCTTGCTTCTCATCCAAGTATACAGAAAGCTTCAAGCAGCTACAGGTTGCTTTTAATTGCAATTCTTTTGCAATCTGGTCAGTAGAGGACTGAGGTGATTAATGCTGATCAAGAACTTACTCAAATTGACTTTGTAGGTGGCTTTCTCCAAATTTTATCTCCTAATCCATTTCAAAGTTCCCCTTTAAAAACAAGTCAAATGTCAACTGGTTATTTTTACACAGGACTGTCCCTGGACCCAGGATAGTAAACCTTGTTGATATTAGATGAACAGGTCTGGAGAAACCCCATGCTTACTGTAAATTTCTTCCTACTTCCCTTGAATAAGGCAGTAAGCTGAAAAACTGTTCATTCTGATAGAGAAGTGACTTTAGGCTTAGCACTGTACTAGGAAAGGTAAGGTAGGCAAGATTGTTTAATTGTACCTAATATGTCACAATTGACCACTTTCCATCTCATGGAAAGTTTTATGTATGCTACCTAAAAGGTGTGCTTAAAGAAAATTCGGGTTATCTAATCTTTATAAGAACAAACTTCCTCTGTGCCTTTTCATAGATGAGTCATACATACTCACCCAACTTGCTTTCAGTGCAAAATGTATATGGACTACTATATGAATTCTCACACCTAAAACAGTATATGGGGCTTTGCTAGTATGAAGACAATACAGTGGTACCTCAGTTTAAAAACGTACCGCCTTTTTATGAACGATTCGGTTTACGAACTCCGCAAAACCAGAAGCAGTGTCCCGGTTTGCGAACTTTACCTCGGACCAAGAGCAGAATCCAACGGTGGAAGGACACTGGCAGCAGGAGGCCTCATTAGGGAAAGCACACCTCAGTTTAAAAACTGTTTTGGTTTAAGAATGGACTTCCGGAACGGATTAAGTTTGTAAACCGAGGTACCACTTTTCATCCAGCTATTATGGATTCTCTAATAACAAAAAAATTATTATTTATACCCCGCCCATCTGGATTCTTAGTTGCTTTCATACTTTAGCGGAGCAGAATATGTCCTATGCAAAAGCCACCTTTTTCACCATATAGCCCTGGCTGTCTTATAACAGCCATTAGCAGATTCTCATTCTATCAAAACTATATCCTGTGCAGTTACTAGCTAAGTTACTGAAGGTCACTTGAAGTGCCCACTGAAAATCAATTCCAGATTCAGGGTAATGTTTATTTATTTGTTGAAAATGCCTGCTTTTCTAATGATTTCAAAGAAATATTGCCAACAAATAGAGATTTAAGTATTAAGGCAGTTGGGAATTGCTGACTTTTTTGGCCTCTTTAATGAAAATGCATTAATTGCTTTTTCCTAAATGGGTATTATATCTATTAGCATCTCATTAATTTAAATAGGCAGCTGGCTGAGCGTTCTTTTATTCTCATCGTTCTGCATACCAAGATTGCCAAATGCAACAATCTCATCCCAACAGTGCCATCTAAGAGGGTCATAATACAGCTTTAATGATTCAAACTTGAAAAATACTCATTAAAAATTAAATGCATGACTAGTTGACATCACTTTCCAGAATGAGACTATGAAGTATTTTAGATAATGATCTAAACTCCACAGCATACCATTCCATGGGAAAGCAGGATAGGGCAAATTAGTCTAAAATATATATGCAATCGTAAATGTAAACCAGGGACTGTTAAAGTATACGAGTTTATTTTAAGCCTGCAGGGATTTTTAAACTTACAAAATCTGCATACAAAAGCCACTTTACCTCTGGACATTCAGTGTACTCCCCCTCCACTTTATGGTACCCCATGTTTGTTTAACCAATAAACTTTTCTGTTTGACTGAAACGGTGTAAAGTGAAGCAACTGACTGGACATGGGGAGCATCATGCGAAGTTTGGTTTCATAGATTTGTAGAGCTCCAAGCTCTAGCCAACTGGGCTATCCAGGCACAAGTAATCGTAAGTTCAGCTAACGTGGTCCAGAAGCTGCTAGGATGAAGGCATCATTTACAGAGTTCAAAGTTTACTGCTTGCTCCATAAAAACAAACAAGATTTACTGTGTTTTCCAAACCCAGAAACAAGCTAGGCATGGCCATTTTGAGAACTCTATGGAAACCATGAGCAGGCACAGAAAGGGGGCCATATGGGCCACTTGGCTCGGGCCTCCGATTCCAAAGGGGGCCTCGGTCAGCATATTCACAATTATTTATATACTTACTTATTTATAAGACTTCAGTTATCCCCAGGATAAAAAGGGGGGGCACATTACTACCTGGCCCGGGCCTCTGCCTGGCTCTGCAAGGCTCTGACCATGAGACACAATCTTATACTTAACAAGATCACCAAGCAAGCAAATATGGATTATCTTTTACTTCCATTTTATGTTGTCCAAATACCTACTCTGTCGTCACAATAATACCAATACCAACATTTCCCAATACCAACAATACCAACATTTCCCAACCATTTTCTTCTTCTGTAAATTTCAAGATACTTGTTATGCATAATCTCTTGTATATATTCAAAAATAAAATTTGAATTCAAAAATTGTTTCTGTGTAAATATGCGTAAGATGCAGCCTTAGATAAAGGTAGTGGCGATTAACGCTATTTCAGTGGGCTCGGTCTTAAGTGTCATAGTTTTAAGAGTGGGTTTATTTATACCAGTGGTGTCCAAACCTTTTTCAAAGAGGGCTAGATTTGATGAATGAAGTGAAGAGGCGTGGGGGCCGACCAAAGTTGACGACCTTTTTTTTAGGATTGAAGTTATTGAGCGCTTCCCCCCCCCTTTTTTTTTTTAGGATTGGAGTTGTTGGGACTTCTTTTAGGATTGAAGCCATTGAGGGTTTTTTTAGGATTTTACCCCAGGAAATAAACTGCCACAGGGGCCGGATTAAACCAACCAGAGGGGCCAATTAGGCCCCCAAAACGGACTTTGGACATGCTTGATTTATACTATTATTAAACCAACAAAGTTTCCAATTTAAAATTTTCTAATGTTAATAGTTATGCTTCTGAAAAAACAAGTATTTAACTGTGCTTCAGTAAATCTGGTTTTAATAAACCTAGGAGTACAATCCAAATCTTTCAGTACATAGACATGCTCTTTTGTTGAAAAAAAAACCTTAATATGCTTACATACAAGTGACAGAATGTCTGCCTCTCTGTGTAGATAACAAACAAAATCACTTGAAGAGTAATTGACTTTGTTTAAGTTACTACCTGAGCTCAACCTTTATATATTATGTTCAAAGCCACCCAGATTGCCTGGGGCAACCCAGTCAGATGAGTGGGGTATTAACAATACTAATAATAATTTCTGAAAGTTTATTTTGCTGAAAGTGGCTTGATTCGCAGACTATTTGCCCAAGGTGTAGGGTAGGAATTTCAAATACATCAAATATTAAGTAGAAATTGCACACTGGTTCTTAACATACACTGCAACCCTTTATATCAGCATTTGATTGACAGTTCACAATTCAACTTGTTAACGTCCATATTTTCTTACCAACTAGTTTGGTTGATCCAGACTAAACTAACTTGAATGGGAACTACAACTCAACTTACTGCCTTTAGAATCTTCAATGTCTCAAGTATTAATTGACAACATGCTTTCTAGATAGAGAAGCAAACACTGAATAGCTGTACAAGCATTTTTTTCAAGTGGCTTTAATTATCTCATTCAACCATAGTCACTTTGTTCAACTACTCCTACCTACAAATCACTCTAATATCTGCACTCCATCTTGTATACCTTGAAGTATAATGGCCAATTGTGTTTATAAAAAAGAAAAAGACACAAAGCCCGTAACCATGCCATTTATATTAAATCTTTCTTTTATTTTTGTATCTGATTTTAGACAGACTCTTGCACAGGGGGCTCATACCCATCAGCTCGCTCTACCTTGGCACCAGTTTCATCACCTGATGGCTTTCCAGCACCACCACCTTCACCATGCAGCTCCATCAGCTTGCCCACTGCAAATAATAATGCAACAGTTTGAATTAACACCGAGACAATTTTATGCTAAGATTCTACATTTAAAGTTAACAAAGTGCTTCTAAAGAATGAAGCCATGTTAAAAATCAAATTGATTGGCTGCTCAATACACTTTTTGAAAACAATCAAGACTTCACCTTTTATGATTTATGGGAATGTCAGAATTTGAAAATAGTAATCATTGTTTCATCTGGGACCGAAACAAATTGTCATCATTCATTCCCAACCAATGAATATAGCAAAAAATATTCTTTAGATAAGATACCAGAATGCTTACATTCAAACTTGGGCTTCTTAAGCATCTTGACTTTACGAACATAGACATCATGAAGGGGATAGATGGACTGACATGCTTTTTCTATGTCTTTCCCAATGCTGTCTGGGATGCTAGAATGACAGGAAATAAAGTTTGACTTATTATGTTCAAATTAAGAATCACAGTATTGAAAACCCCCCAAAGTAGTACCATTGTTTTTGGTAGTACCATTACATATCCCCCCAAAAGTAGTACCATTACATATCCCAGAAAGCAGCCATTATTGCTGGAGCCTGAATGGAGATGACAGTTCTCCTCCACTGACTCTGCACCACAGTGATAAAAAAAGGATTGCAACTGAACCTGTGACTCCACATTTGAGCCAAAAACTTAACTGCCTCTGATTATGGAGGCAGTGCATAGCCATCCTGATTGGCACATTGGCAGACTTATGCTCCATGAATTTGTCAGAAAGATCTCAAGGAGCAAAGTCACACTGTAACATACCTCCACAACGGTAATTCTACTAAGGAATTTTATGGTGCCTGTCTCACTGAAACCCCATCACAAACACATGAGATTGCTACACGTGACTAGCAAACAATTCAAGAAGATTCAATATATTTGCCGAAAATTTGGATAAAATTTGATAAATTATTTGGATAAAACAAGTATTAAGATACAACGAATGATTCATAAGAATATTGTTTTCGTAATACAGAGGAGCTGACAGAACAACTCTCCCACCATAAACTGAAGCTGACAGGACTGTGCTGTATGGAAATGGGTGTTAACGGTTGGCCTGGAACAGCTAAAATCTGCTGGAGTATTTATATACACTGCTATGAAAATTAAAGCTAGATGGAATAAAAACTGCCTTCCTAAACATGGGACACAAATTTTAACCTACAGTTTATTGACAACTTCTTTCAGGTCATTTGTCTGCACTTCTCGTGTCATGATTTCCACCATCTTCTTGCGGATTTGGCGGACTTGCTGGTGTTGGGCATAGGAAGTCTTGCGAATCTGGTTAGTTCGCTTCTTGGTGAAGCCAACACAGAAAAGACGCAGAAGATATCCATCTGTAGTTTTTACATCCACATGGGCCTCAATCATTGTCTGGAAAAAATAATGTACTTGAGTAAAAGTGTCTACTATAAATCTTGGACCAAGCAAAAAGATCAGGTGTTCAATGCTAAGTGCAACAAAGGAAGGATTATATCAACACAGTCATCCAAGTAGCCACATCTACAAATCAAGGCCCCCATACCCAGTTACCGCGTTAGAAACGGAATGCCTGGCTTTCATTTTTGATCCAGACAGCTCAAAAGCCACATTTTTCAAGACAACTTTGGTTCTTGAAACTGAAATTCATTCTGATTGTGCAGATAAAATATAACTACAGGGTGTATTGCTAGTGTGTGAAAAGTCAAGTTCCATGGATCCCCAGGCATGCACCTCCAGATGGTGGAAACATCAGGCGCCAACCTGGCACCTGGGCACCTTCACTTGGTTGCAAGAGGCCAATAGCCAGGTGCAAGATGTGCCTGGTAAATTTCGAGTGTTACCCAGTTAGCTAGCAATCTTTCATGATTATAAAATTTCAAATATGAATTTGGCACTGTGGGTATGCTGTGAAATCTTTATTCACTATCCAGTCAGACTTTTTTAAACAAATCTGCTTTTATAGTTCCAACAAAAAACCAATTTTCTCCCCTTGAGAAAGGGGAGTGTGGGGAGAATATTCTGGGTGAGAGCATAGAACTGGATCCAGCAATGGGGCAAGTTGATCCTGTGATGCTAAGAGAGGATTATCCAGTACGTAAGATTTCCACCACCCTGCAACAGCAATGAAGTGCAGCATTTACAGATTAGCACAATTACATGCAAATATTACGAACCTGCCATTTTTTGACCATCGAACACATTTTGTCACGTGTGAGATCCATTCCATGAAAGTTTGTCAGACAGTTTTTCCCTTGCACATCTTCTGTAATCAGTTTGAATTTACGGAAGGCGACTTCGTCATTCTGCAGGTCAGCAAGACTTACTTCAAATACTCGACCCTTAAGTCCATCTGAGGCAATTTCTAAAAACACAAAATAATGTTAATGCGTCTTTCATGCAGACTCATAATAAACTGTTAATGTAATAGCTAGAAACGAAAGTGTTTTGCCAATTTATTTCCTCCAGGGAATATGCACAGGAGTGCAAGCTTTCCAAACAAACTGCCCTATAGACACTTTCAAGCAGTTTTGAATTCTTTTGCTTTGCATTTCACAAAAATCCCAAGGCAGATAAGAATTCAACATCTCTGCAGTTAAAATTAGAAGGTTTGAGGCCTTGCTTTTAGAGTTGAAACATGGCACATACAACAATTAGTTTATAAATAAGTAGTAGCACCTATCAACTCAGCATATTTTTACCTAGCAAGCCTTAGAATAAATCTTTTTTCAAAATTATGTAGCAGTTTTCTATCTAGGTAACTTACTTGTTCCCTGAGTCCTGGTGACCAATGTCTTCCCAATGTTTCGAATATTGAACATTGCTGGGGCCTTGACATCATACCAGTCCTTCTTTGAAAAGGGATCAACCCTGATTTCCAGGAAAAGAGAAAAGCTTTGTCAGACCTGCAACTTCCTATAATTCCAGAAACATTTGGAATACAGGAAGATAGATGTCTTATACAGAATAAAGATTTCTGGGTCCATCTAGCATTATCTATACTCGGCAACACATCTCCAGGGTTTCAGGGAAGTCTTCACCTTCTGCATGTGACTCCCTTGATATCCCAGCAAAACACCAAAGTTAATATTTTATGCAGTTTTCACCCATCTACGCTGTCTGAACTGGGCCTGCAATCAAGTCCTGATGCCAAAAACTCTGCTTTTCATCCTTCTAAGTTATATCAAGAAAGGCGTAAACGGTGCTGAATTTACAGCACAGTCCTATCCGTGTCTACCCAAAAGCAAGCTCAATTCAAGGAAAAGTCAGGTGAGGCTAGCAGCGTTAGTCAGCTGCCACTTTACATCCCTGAACTACACTACCTGAGCTTTGGAGCCACCAGGCAAAATGATCGCCAGTACGTGATGCTTCTTTGAAACTCCCCATTTTATTTCAAAGTTCTGCTTATAGCAGGGTGCACGCTTAACTGGGCCCGACAATTACTAGGAGGGAAAGGCCGGACGGGGCCCCCCAACTCAGGCCCCCCAAATCAGGGCTCCAGGCACGAGATCTGCAGCCCGGCCCCTCCCCGCCCCTGGGGAACTCGCACGTGCCCGTTCTAGAACGATTCCCGCGCGCTCCCCTGCCCGCCCGCTTCCCTTAGAGAGCCGCCATGTCAGCAGCGCTTTCCCTACACCCACCAACCACTCTCCTCAATCCGACCAACATCGGAGGCATCCGACGTTTGCGGGCCGCGGCTCCCCCTCGGCCGCGCTCCGGCTACCCCGAAGCTTCTGCCCCGGCCTGACTTACACTTTCTTCTTGGCGCCTTTCTTGCCTCCTTTGGTGAGGCGCTTGTTCTTGCCAACCGCCATAGTGCCGCGCCGGGAGAAAAAGAGGCCGGAAACTCGACGCCCCGCGAGATTATACGAGAACCGGGCTCGCGCGAGATCTAATGCCGCTTTCCGCGCGTATCGCGAGAAACGGAGGGTCTCGGAAGAGCCAGCATGCGGCGGGAAGTCACAGCGGCCTCTGGCGGTAGGTTGTCTGTTTTGCACTCTCAGGCGAGTTAAGGAAGTACGCTCTGGACGCCTTTCCCTTGTTGAATCAGCAATGTCTTTTCCACGTGGTACAGGCTGAAAATCATCAAGGGTTTATCCCTGGTAAATGCACGCGACACCCATGAAAAAAAGCCGTATCTCTTCCGCGAAGTTGCTTTTTCGCAGAACTCCATTCCAGCAAAAACCAGGAGATTCTTATAAAAAAATACAGCCCACCACGGGAAGTTCGGTAGTACAGTCAGCGGTTTTTATGGCACAATGCTACTTTCGATTATTCTCACGAGGTATTTTATTGTTGCTTTTAACTACAAAGCAAAATGCCAAAAACTTGGCTATAACAAAGGGAAAGGGGCATGTACGTTAATATTCACATTTGTTCAAAGCTGAATACTTCGTTTTTGAGTTGCACAGAGTGGAGGTTACGTAAGAACGGATGGACATCAGCATGATGAAGTAGGGAAGGCTGAACATTGTCAGCCAAGCCTTGATAGTGAAGGTTATTACAGTAGTCGTTAGAATCTGAGCTCCTCAGAAGCCCTCTTGAAGAATTATATTGAGGGTTTACATGCAGGAGGAAGCAGGGAAGATGAATATAATGGTACCTTGGGTTACATACGCTTCAGGTTGCATACGCTTCAGGTTACACACTCCGCTAATCCAGAAATAGTGCTTCAGTTAAGAATTTTGCTTCAGGATAAGAACAGAAATCGTGTTCCGGCGGCGCGGCAGCAGCATGAGGCCCCATTAGCTAAAGTGGTGCTTCAGGTTAAGAACAGACCTCCAGAACGAATTAAGTACTTAACCCGAGGTACCATTGTACAGTATGCTTGCTGCTCCACTAGTTGGTGGGCTGCTGTCTGAAGTGGGAATGCTGCTTGCACTGACTCAGTGGATGATGCAGAATCCTGATTTCCAGGGTTCTATCAGAAGGTCAGCGGTTCAAATCCCCGCAATGGGGTGAGCTCCTGTTGCTCGGTCCCTGCTCCTGCCAACCTAGCAGTTTGAAAGCACGTCAAAGTGCAAGTAGATACATTGGTACCGCTCCAGCGGGAAGGTAAATGACGTTTCTATGCGCTGCTCTGGTTCGCCAGAAGCGGCTTGGTCATGCTGGCCACGACTGGACCTAATGGTCAGGGGTCCCTGTACCCTTTACCTTTACTATAACATGAAAAGCGAGTACAGAAAGTTCCCCGCTTCACATGCTTTGTGGAGGGTGACAAGAAGCTTGCAAACCTACAAAAAACAAGAGAAATGTCACTTAAGGGAACTACATCATTTCCACTAACTTTTTTTCCTAACAAGATAATAGGTCTTCTTAATTTCATTACTATTATTTGTTAAATTTGTATGCTGCCCTTCAGCTTGCCAAAGACCCCAGAAAGGTTCACAACAGTAAAATACAAAATGAGTATACAAAATACATAAACAAAAACAAACCAAAAAAATTGATTGTTGATCAGCCAGACAACATTCTCTGATTGAAGAGAAACCTGGTGCCTAAAAATATGTAATGAAGGTGCCAGGCAAGCCTCCCTGGGAAGAACATTCCACAAATAGAGAGCCACCACAGAAAAGGCCTGTTCTCATGTTGCCATCTTCCAAACCCCTTGTAGAGGAAACAAACAAAGAAGGGCCTCAAATGATGACTGCAGGGCCCAGGTCAATTCATATGGGGAGAGGTTTGTCCTTGAGGTATTGCAGTTGTGAGTAGTTTAACCAGCACTTTGAGCTGGGCCCAGACACTAATTGGCAACTGGTGCAGTCAGTTCAGGATCAGTATAATATGCTAAAACGGTCTTTCCCTGTTCAGCAACCTTAGCACCAAATTCTGCATCAGCTGAAGTTTCCGAAACATCTTCAGACCTGCAGATGTAAAAGAGAAGTAGAGCTGTGTGTTGTGGGCATATTGCTGACAGCATACTCCAAAACTCTAGATAACCCCATTCAGCTGTTTTATGTAGATGTTAAACAGCATAGAGGATAAAATTGAACCCTGAAGAACTCCACATTGATGGTTCCACAAGGCCAAAGAGTACTCCCCAAGTATTACTCTCTGGAAACCGCCATCTAAGTAAGAGTTGAACCACTGAAAAGTGGGGCCGCCCATCCCTAACTCAAATAGCTGCTCCAGAAGGATACCATGGCTGATGGTATTGAAACCCGTTGTGGACAATTAACAGGGACACATTTCCCCTGTCTCTCTCCCAGCAGAGGTCATCATACAGGATGACCAAAACAGTTTCTGTGCCAAAAACTGGCCATTAGGAAATCCGTTTCCTCCAAAAGTGCCTGGGTCTGGTCTGTGACCACCCAAAAAACCTTGTCCAAAAAGAGGAGACTGTAGTTGCTTAGATTTTCTGAATCCAGGGACCCTTAACAGCCAAACCATAAACCCAGCACTTACACTGTAATACTACTAGTTACAGCAGTACAGTACTGAAGAATCTGGATTCCTTTCTCTTTCAGCAATAGACTATGCTGGTGCAGCTTCCTCTTTTTTAAAAAGATAACAATGCATATGTTACAAATAGGATCAATGGACTACATTTAACTATGTGACCTTAGAAGAGCAATTGAATGCACAGAATAGTTCAGTTGTCATTGCCCACATACTTTGAGGTGTGAAGGCCTGGAAAAACCCAGAAACATTTAGAAGAAAACATTTTTTCTCGCTTTTATTTGTTTTCCTGGTTGTTTGGGGTAAAATAAAAACCACTCTTGTGCAATGTTTTCCCTTTCAAAAAAATGGATGAGATATTTCCTTAGGTAGCACTTCAAACACTGCTGCAAATTCCTACATCCAAGATTCAAAAGGTAATAACCCCTATTCACTCACTCACTAGATCATCACCTCGCCGTGGTGAGTGGGCCTGCACATTCCTCTGATCTTTGTGGGCGAAGCCATCAGGAATCTCATACTCCCAGTAGGGTCACACAAGGTGGTAAAATCTGGAAGAGGAGAGGGATTACAACAGCAGGCCCATCTCAAGCCAAGCATTAATTCCATTGAGTTTACAGTTGTGAAGCTGTGTCCCTTTTATTTTGTTTTTACTTACCCATATCCCACTGAAAAGCACATAAATTGTTTTCATACCACATTAGGAATAATAATAATAATAATAATAATAATAATAATAATAATAATTTATTATTTGTACCCCGCCCATCTGGCTGGGTTTCCCCAGCCACTCTGGGCGGCTTCCATAGAAACCAAAAACCCCACTAAAATATCATACATTAAAAACTTCCCTGAACAGGGCTGCCTTAAGATGTCTTCTGAATGTCAGGTAGTTGTTTATCGTTTTGACATCTGATGGGAGGGCATTCCACAGGGCGGGCGCCACTACCGAAAAGGCCCTCTGCCTGGTTCCCTGTAGCTTTGCTTCTCGCAATGAGGGAACCGCCAGAAGGCCCTCGGCACTGGACCTCAGCGTCCGGGCAGAACGATGGGGGTGGAGACGCTCCTTCAGGTATACTGGGCCGAGGCCATTTAGGGCTTTAAAGGTCAACACCAACACTTTGAATTGTGCTCGGAAACGTACTGGGAGCCAATGTAGGTCTTTCAAGACCGGTGTTATGTGGTCTCGGCGGCCGCCCCCAGTCACCAGTCTAGCTGCCGCATTCTGGATTAGCTGTAGTTTCTGAGTCACCTTCAAAGGTAGCCCCACGTAGAGCGCATTGCAGTAGTCCAAGCGGGAGATAACTAGAGCATGCACCACTCTGGCGAGACAGTCCGCGGGCAGGTAGGGTCTCAGCCTGCGTACCAGGTGGAGTTGGTAGACAGCTGCCCTGGATACAGAATTGACCTGCGCCTCCATGGACAGCTGTGAGTCCAAAATGACTCCCAGGCTACGCACCTGGTCCTTCAGGGGCACAGTTACCCCATTCAGGACCAGGGAGTCCTCCACACCAGCCCGCCCCCTGTCCCCCAAAAACAGTACTTCTGTCTTGTCAGGATTCAACTTCAACCCATTAGCCGCCATCCATCCTCCAACCGCCTCCAGGCACTCACACAGGACCTTCACCGCCTTCACTGGCTCCGATTTGAAAGAGAGGTAGAGCTGGGTATCATCTGCATATTGATGGACACCCAGTCCAAACCCCCTGATGATCTCTCCCAGCGGCTTCATATAGATGTTAAAAAGCATGGGGGAGAGGACGGAACCCTGAGGTACCCCACAAGTGAGGGCCCAAGGGTCTGAACACTCATCCCCCACCACCACTTTCTGAACACGGCCCAGGAGGAAGGAGCGGAACCACTGTATAACAGTGCCCCCAGCTCCCAACCCCTCTAGACGGTCCAGAAGGATGTTATGGTCGATTGTATCAAAGGCCGCTGAGAGATCCAGCAGAACTAGGAAACAGCTCTCACCTTTGTCCCTAGCTCGCCGGAGATCATCAACCAGTGCGACCAAGGCAGTTTCAGTCCCATGATGAGGCCTGAACCCCGATTGGGAGGGATCCAAATGGTCCGCATCCTCCAGGCGTGCCTGGAGTTGTTCAGCAACCACACGCTCAATCACCTTGCCCAAGAATGGAAGATTTGAGACTGGGCGATAGTTGGCCATACTGGCCGGGTCTAAAGATGGTTTTTTAAGAAGCGGTTTAATGACCGCCTCTTGTGAACCTCCAATGAAGGGGAGTCTACAATCTCCCAAGGGAGTCTGTTCTACTATCAAACACCTCTTACTTTCAGAAAGTTCTGTTCAGTCAGAATCTCCTTTCCTGTAACTTGAATCCATTAGTTCGGGTCCTGTCCTCTGGAGCAGGAAAAAAACAAACTTGCTCCATCTTCCATGTGACAGCCCTTTGAAGATGGCTATCATATCTCCTCTCAGTTTCCTTTTTACCAGGCTAAACATAACCAACACCCTCAATTGTTCTTCATAAGGATAGATTTCCAGACGTTTTATCATCTTGGTGACTATCCTCTGCACACGTTCCAGCTTGTCAATATCCTTAAATTGTGGCGCCCAGAACTGGACACAGTCCAGAGGACTTAGTTGGCTGGGCAACCCAAAAGTGTTCTAAACAAATAAATGAATGAATGAATGAATGGGGGGCAAACATGTCTGCAGCTTCTCTTCTATCCTAGCCATGTATTTGATTCCACTTGAGGCTTTTACCTTGCATTTCAAAGCATGGATTCAGATCATTAAAAGGTGGTGGTGGTTCTGCCTGTTGAAAGACCACTTGAAGCAGGTTGTGCAGCCATGCAGGCTAGCCTAGTCCCATGCCCCTAGGTTGCCCATAAATGTGGTAATGTATGGGGGGGTCCTAGCCTAATCTGGATGCCCTTTGTATGGAGATGCTCTTAGCCATCAGTAAGAAACATATGGCCCTCCTAATCCCTGGGCATTGGTCATAGTTGCTGGGGCTGATGGGAGTTGTAGTTCAGCAACATCTAGAGCAGGCTTCCTCAACCTTGGCCCTCCAGATGTTTTTGGCCTACAACTCCCATGATCCCTAGCTAGCGAGACCAGTGGTCAGGGATGATGGGAATTGTAGTCTCAAAACATCTGGAGGGCAGAGGTTGAGGAAGCCTGATCTAGAGAGCCAAAGGTTCTCCAGCCCTGTTCTTCAAGCAATACAAATTTACTTGTATAAGAACATGAAAGCAAATATTTTCAGGGTTTTCAACATTGTTTCTAAGCGCCTAGAAAATTTACATAAGCATACCTATCCAAAACCATTTCCATTGCTCACATTCTACATATCTGGCATGCAGTTGCATAAAAATTTCAAGTTAAGTAACTTGGAGGGAAGGTGTCATTTTGGATCTCTTATGGACACCCAGCATTTAGTCCAAGCGCTTCAAATTATGTCACTTGAAGATGTTATCGGAAAAATCCGAGGGCTCCCTTGGACAAAACAAAGACACCAACCAGGATAACTTGGAGCAAAACAGCAGCCTGTAGGCTTGGCCTTTATTGAACTGTTGCAACAGGGTGTTCCCCTCACTTGCAAGAGAGAGGAAAGACCAAGAAGAATAGTGTGCAAGGTCTTATAAAAACTTTTGAAATTCCCCTCCTCTAGGTCAAGCCCACCCCCAGAAACATCATGCATACATTACAGAAAGGAGGGGTTGAGGGAGGAGTTGTGGTGGTAACATCATGCATACATTACAGAAAGGAGGGGTTGAGGGAGGGGTGGTGGTGGTAACCTGAGTGTCCTGTCACCTGGCTGGTTCCTCCTTTCCCCCCTCCCCATGAGTCACTTCCAGGAGACAAAGGGGAGTTTGCAGTTTCCTGCCCCCAGAGGGAAGATCTGATCATTGTCCTTTGTTTCAGTCCATGCTGAATCCACTCCCATATGCAAGTTCTTTGTGATCTTGATTGTCTTCTGTCTGGGATAATCAGGGTTGGCATAACAACTGGGCAGGGCTCCTGTGGATGTGCTGGGATGGTGAAGGGATTATGGCTGACCAGAACCAAGCCACCCCCTTTTGATAGTCCTTGTCATATGGAGTAAAATAAAAATGGAACAGTGCAAATCCAATGTATGGTTGATTTTTCTATGAATTTATAACAGAAGTGTGGCGTATGTAGTGTGTGAGTGTGAGTGTGTGTGAAGTTTATACAAACAGAATGATTGGGGTGGGGTGGGGGGTTCCTGCTACAAAGAGAAGGGAGAAATGGCCTGAGTTGCTGATCTGATAAGATTTTATCACTCGAGGAACCAGAATTTCCAGTAGGACTGGGGAGAAAACCTGACTAGTAAAAATTCAGAAGTAGTAGCACTTTCAGTAGTGTTAGACATTATGGCTCATGTGAATGGAATTTGGTTGATTTCAAAGAAACAGATTCCTTGCTGCCTCTGATCCCCATAATTCTTCACAATAATGCTTCTTGTTTTATAATGTGTGGTTCAAGTTTTAAATGTTGGTGAGCTGTACTTAAAGGAGTTTCCTGAAATTAATGGTCTGTTTTTAGGATGAGAAAGACCTACTGCATAACCCATGATACATGCGAGTTTTAAGCTTACATTCCAATGTAAACTTGTTCAAGTGAAACATCCACAGAAAACAACATACTGCAACACTGGTGGGTCAAAGCAAATGTTAGTCTCAGGAATACAATCAGAACTCAGCCTCTTACCAGTCCCGTCCCACCCCCAGCACCATTTGGGACCCCAACAGTGGCACTGTGCTGCTGTAATTGCAATATATATTTTTTTCCCTATATAATATGTCAGATTTATATAGAAAAATACTTATTAGATAGGTGGTCTTCTAAATTTTAAAATGACAAAACCAAATTCACATATTCTTTCTTCATTCTTATCTTTAGAACAAAAGAACAGTTCAGTAGAATAAAGGATAGACATTCTTTTTCCAAAAGGGATTGGCTGCATTCACTCATAGCAGACGTTTTTATCCTGGGTGGGATCTAAGCATATGCACCTGGACTGGGTGTCAGCACTGTAGGTATTAGAAAGAAAAAAAAAAGCTCTGACTTTAAAAAAATGCATGATTTACATCTATGAAACATCAGAATTCCAGTTCTGTTTGCTCAGCTTCTAACAAACTATATATGCTTTCTTTTCCCACACATTTTTTGAAAAAGAGCTAGATGCTGTGCTGTGTACATCTTAAAGGCTTAACTGACTGATTTTGGTGGATTAGTTCAGAGTATGTTCTTATGTAAAAGCATTTGTCTTTGCAGTGCTAAACAGTGCAAATATTTTATATACCTCCAAAGCTTTGCAAGCATGTAGCACTCAGTGCTTGAGTTTCTGCATGTATACTACTCAGAAATGTAGCGTCCAGGTCAAGAAAAGTCACCACTCATTTTTTGCCTTGGTCAAACCACACCTGGAGTACTCTTTCTGGTTCTGAGCATCACAATCTAAAAAGAATATTGACAAGTTGCAACGTGTGCAGAGGAGGATGAGCAAAATGATCAAGGATCTGCAAACTAAGCCTAATGAGGAACAGTTGAGGGAGCTGGGCATGTTTAGCCTGGAAAGAGGAAACTTGAGATGAGATATGATAGCCATCTTCAAATATTTAAGGGGCTGTCACATGGACGATGGAGCAAGCTTGTTTTCTCCAGCTCCAAAGAGTAGGACTTGAACTAATGGATTCAAGTTACAAGACAAGATATTCCAACTAACAGGAAGAACCTTCTGATCCTAAGAGGTGCTTGACAGTGGAAGAGACTCCCTTGGGATGTGACGGACTCTCATTCTTTTGAGGTTTTTAGGTAGAAGTTGGGCGGCCAGAAAAGACAGCAAGACCAAGGAAATAGAAGAGAAAGAAACAGAAAAGTTAAAATGCTATGAGCAACATGTTGCCAGGCAAAAAGAACCAGTGGGTTCCCCAAGTTTCACAACGACCCAGGAGTCTGGGGCCACAGCTGCATAGCAGGGGTCTTGAAATGGCTACGCATGGACACAACACATAGCCTGCCCTTCAAAGTTTGCAGACTGTGCTTCACCCAGGAAACTCTGCGTGGTGGAGAACTATGTTCTCTTCCAAAACCACTACAGATGGTTTAAGGATGGAAAAGTTGCCTCATGGGAGGGCACATGACTTCATGTCCCCTTAAGGGCCTCAACTAACTTGGAGAGAAGCACACACAGAAAGAGAAGAGGCAAGGGAAGAGAGTAGAGGAGCTACTAGGGGTGGAAATTGTTCTGGAGCCTCCCATTGAGATTGGGCAGTGATGGGGCCCTTGGGGATAAAAACCTAAAGCCCCAGTTTAATGAGAAGTGTGTGTGTGGAGGGGGTCCCTGAGACAAAACGTGAACATGATTGAGACTGAGGCTAAGGAGGGAGGAGATTCAGAAACAAAAGGTTGCCAAGTAACTGGAGACCTGTTACCTTCAATTTTTTTGCGAGTGGATGGAAGCATAGGTGAGCCAATCCAGATAGGTATAAATCAACAGAGACTGTACTTGACCTTGCATGTCAGGTGTTAAAGAGTGGTGCACCAATAGATATGCATGTGAAAAACAAGGGTTGAGGTCCCTGTGGTTGATTTAACCAGAAGGGGCAGCGTTCATCAGGAAAATTTATTTGTTCTCTTCAGGGGTGATTACGGTAATTGCCAAATAGAGGTTCGTGCCAAGAAGACCAGATGCAGAGTTGGGCATTGCATGCGTCTAGAAACCTTGCTCCTCTTCTAGGGCTTGCCAGTCTTTTTGGGCCACTGAGCAGATCTGTAATATGCTTCTGAACTCACTCCCGTTGGAGACACTGATCACTGATGGCTTTCCATCACCTAATTAACAACACATCTGTTCTCGCAGGATTTCATGGGTTTTTGTTTAAGCTTGGTTTTAGGATTTTCTGCACTGTAATTACTGTTGCTGTTAATTTTTGATGATTTTAATTGTGCTCCTGGTTTTAAATGCTGTGTGATTTCATTATCTTGGGAACCACTTTATGACCAGTGTCACGAAATGTGGTCTAAAGAATATTACTAAATAAATCAATAAAATGGGCACATGTTTTAAAAATACATTTGGAGGAAAACAATCCATTTTAAAAGACATGAAATAAATAAACTACAAATGCAGTCAAACTAATGACACACACACGCTTTTGTTTCTGGAGCAGACATTGCATGCAGAGCATTAACACAACTGTGTTTGGATTTGCTTGCAGTTCAATATCTTACGTGCTCATGCTTTTATCAATTTATTTTTTTTGAAAAATGTATTTGAAAGGGTGCTCCACTGGGTCCGGGTGGGGTGCTGCCTCCTTGTTACTTCTAAAGTAATTGCTTCTTGGCACGCCAATGAAATGTATGTGGGTATTGCAGCTGGTGTAGATCAGACCATCTTTCAGAAATTCCAGTTCAGTGTCCTGTATGTTTATGCATTCCTTCAAGAGCTTTTTAAAACATTGGGTAAACAATGCGTAGCAATGTATTCATTTTCCTTTTGGCTATAGAACTGAGAATTTATCATTTTATTTACCGCACCACTTTTATCAGCTCTGAACCAAGAGAGATTTTTGCTTTATTTTATTTTTGTACATGGTGTACTGACATTCTGGGTGCAGATTTCCCCAAAGGCAGAATAGCGTCTTTTTTTTTAAGGACTCACTTGCTCTCGCTAATATTATTATGCTTGAATTTGTTCTTTAAAACAGCCCAAGTGTAAAAAGTGACACTATGAAAATGTCACACGGTGTGATATAGCACATTAGCAGCTGATTGGTTGTTGTAAAGTGAACTTTTGTAAACCACATTGAAGTCATTATACTCAACCCAAAGTACAGTGGTACCTCGGGTTAAGTACTTAATTCGTTCCGGAGGTCCGTTCTTAACCTGAAACTGTTCTTAACCTGAAGCACCACTTTAGCTAATGGGGCCTCCTGCTGCCGCCACACTGCTGGAGCATGATTTCTGTTTTCATCCTGAAGCAAACTTCTTAACCCGAGGTACTATTTCTGGGTTAGCGGAGTCTGTAACCTGAAGCGTATGTAACCTGAAGTGTATGTAACCCGAGGTACCACTGTAAACTGCTTCACCTCCACAGCTGCAATCCTATGCACAGAGTGGGCCATAGTGGTTTAAACCTGAAAAACACTGCAGAATAGGTAAACTCTTGCCTTTATTCCAACCGACACATTTCCATAATCACTAATTCCATATAAAGGATTAAATTTATGGTGGGCAGGCATAGGTCTTTATCAAAGTATCCTGTCACCAATCACTAGTGGTTTTTCAACTCCGCAAGAAAGACTGAATTTTATAAAGGTTGACTTTAATCTTGTAATTGTTCATGTGAAAGTTCACTTGCATAACTATGCTGGATATGAGTGAGTTCAAAATTATTCTTGCTGCAGTGCATTACCATATCGGCTTGGGAACAAAAATCCATCCTGGCAGTTTGTTAACACCTTCTTCTGCCTCTACTGCTGCCTTTAATGATCAAAATTTGTAAGGAACCATTTATTTAGCTCTAAGAAATCAGCAGCAGATGATGCAATGAAAGCTGGCACTGCTGTCTGAAAAGGTAAACCGTATTTAGATAGCTACTGAACTGTGAAGCTTAGAGGACTAGAGCACACTCAAAGCACCTGAACTACAATAAAGTCCTTTTTTTATAATACATTTTTATAGTTCCAGCTTTTAAAAACTTTTGAACGGTAATGATGGTGAGATTTCATAGAAGCTTCACCACATGTTGGAAGCACGTGATAGGGGGTCGTGTGGCTAACCAGTCTTCTGCCCTGCTACACATGCTGGCCACAGAGCTTACCATTAGCTACACATCTGGCAGCCATGAGAAGCAGCCCTACACATATTGGGTCCTCTGCATGAGGGTGAATGCTGATTGAACCAGGATTCCCTGTTGCACACATAGGCTTGCATCACATAGGGTGGATCTAGACACAGGGGGAAAACGCTATAAATAAGTCAGAAATTGGATGGTTATAACGAGAGAAAGAAATCCCTATGGAAAACAGCGTTTTAAAATTTCCTGCTCTCTGCCACCATCTAGTGTTGCATGTTTATAGCGCATTCAGATTGCTGTTTCCTTACTAATGTAGCTGAGTCCATAGTTGTCTAATGCAGAGGTTGTCAACCTGGTTGTCAACCTGGTGGGTGTTTCAGGATTCTAGGCAGGGGGTTCTATGGCACAAGCTGAATCCTCTTTCCATCAAGCACTGGTGGGTGGTAAGGAAATTTTGCCATCAAGAAACATCAAGAAAGATGCATTAGTGGGTGGTAGGTATAAAAAGGTTGACTACCCCTGGACTAATGTGTGGCTGGCGGGGAGAGGGTGACCCTGCTGCAGTCGCCTCACATCAGTGCACCAAGAGGCTTCTGTGAACCCCATTATGAGATTATTCCAACACACACATTTATGATGGCTACTTGGTCACTGAAATTTGCAACACACGCAGCCCAACACATTACTGGAAAAGTTTGGAAAAAGTTGTGTCTCTAGCCATAATTTCCGATATGCAGTTTGCAATGAAAGCGCAACCAGGCCAATCTGACAAACAAGACGAGCCCCACCTCCAGTGCAATGCTTGAGGGCAAGAGAATGTACTAATGTAAATGCTCCAGGCAAGGTCCTGCTCCATTCAGAGGCTCTTTACATGTACACATTGGTACATGCATAGAGCCCCTTGTCATATGCAAAATAACAGGGAATGTGGCTGGCCCCTGAGGTCTGTCTCACACATTCCTTGGATGCTGCTGCTGCTGCTGCTGCTAATCTGGACTCCCCCACTGTAAATTGGTTGGAAAGGCATATGAATTTGCTGGTGAAGGAGCAGAAGACAGCTGAAAGAGACTGGCTGTGTCCCAAATCCCTAAAATGAACCAAATGGAAACAAAGTTGTAAGAGAAAATATCAAACATTTAAAACATATAAATAGAAACATAAATCTGAGTGACCTTCCAATATTGAAATGTCAAGTGCACAAACCAGAGGGAAATCATATCAATTCCGTAGCTCTCGAAAATCTAAAAATAGATAGAAAATTATGTTGTGCTTGAAGTTAGACATCTGTATAATTTAGCTTACTACTACTGCTATTTGAGAGAAAATGAGTGAGACGTTTAGATTCATATTTGATTACCAGATACAAACATATTCCTGAAAGCAAATTCTAATTGGAGAATATTTATGAAAGTAAGTAAAGTACACATAGTTCTTCATAGTATTGCTGTGAGGTTTTTGTGTGTGTGTTTTTCGTGAGGTTAAGCTGTATGCCTGAGTCCCTTCTAAATCCTGGAGCCAGCAAGGGTTAAAATCCAATAGAGGATTTCATTGCTTGAATAGCCAGGCCAACTTCTTGGGAATGGCTCCCTAAGTACGGGTCATTAAAGTAACAAAGGTAGCGTGTCCGTGCTAGAGAGAAAATGGGTCCCCCAACTGTCTGGTAGTTAGAAGGCCAGCGGACAGAGTTCAGGTGTGTGAGCTAGAAGCTAGAAGGAAAGAAGCAGGCTAGGCAGCTAATAGAGCCATGACTGATTTCTGCTGGGATCCAAGGCTGTGGCTGTGGAAGAAGCATAACCCTCTAGGGGTATTAATGCCGTGAACCCCTCCATTGCAGGCTCAGGTTGTACATATGCATAGATAAACCACATCTCCTAAAGACACCAGAGTGTCCACTGTCCCTGATTCTGAGAAATCAGACCCTGGGCAAGCACCTGGAATCTTGCACCACTTGGAGCTTAGGGTGGTGTGCAACAGAGTATATAGCCATCTGTGATCCATGGGATACAATAGAACTTTTCAGAGATGCTGAACATTTAACCACACTATTGCAACCACTTTATTTTGTCACCTAAAATGCATGTTTTGTGAAGTGTGAGAACCTGATACTGCGCAATGAAGCAGTTTTAGAGGAGGATGGGGACAGATGAAATTACAACCAGCAGAAAGTCACAGCAAGGCCTGTATCCAGAACGTCACTTTTAAACAAGTAAAGACACCGGCCCCCATCAATAGCTTCATCTTTAATAATAAAGGCAGTTTTCAACGTCTTGGGCTGCTGCTATTGTTACAAGATGGTATGGGAAACTGTTAAAGTGCTATGGGTGCTGGATCCAGAGTAGCATGAGTGCACACTCTGGTCGTAAAATGGGGCTTCCCTACTCCTTCCCTGGAGAAGTGTTGAAAAACAGCTCTGGTGGGCTTTCTGGAACGGCGTAGGATGTGGTACAGAATGCTGTAATGGGAGAGGAGAATTGGTAGAAATGGGACCAGGCACCTGCACCACCTGCCACTCCAGAAAGTCTCTGGACTGTTGGGACTCAGAAGTGATTACTGGGGAGTACAGGCAGCACGGTGGTTAGGGGCGAGTGGAAAAGTGCCATTGCACAAATGGTGTTCAAGCCCCACTCCTCTAGATCCATGGGCATAGCCAAGGGGGCAGTTGCCCTCCTAAATCAATCAAAATCAATGCAAATCTGAGGTTGTGCCCCCCCCAACAAAAACCTGGCTACACCCATGTCTGGATCCAAGCTTATCTTCTTACTTCTCCAACTTTAAGTAGGAATATTGAGTATGATTCAGCCGAAGGAATTTTTGACCTATGTTGCCTAGTGGTTGCATAAAGGAAATTTCAAAAATCTGTAGCCTGTATCTGGCAAAGTTTTCCCATCAACCTAACTATTAAAAATATACCTATTAAGGCTCTGTGTTGAAAGTTTGCCCCTTCCTGTCCTATTGTGCTTTGTACAGTATATAACCACATAACATAACAGAATGATTTCCCATACCTCAAAAGACTGCATCTGCAGTTTCAATATTGCATAGATTTATGGGCACAGCAAACACTATTTTATTTCCAAGGAGCAAGGTAATAAAGGGGGTGGGAAGGTTATCTTTCAGGATCGAACTCTTGATTTAAGAATCAACACAATGATACAACAAAGAAAGCATAAGGGCATAGAATAGTGAACAAGGCATTGGTTAACTTTAGCAGTCTGAGAAATTATGTTAGACACAGTCCTGATTTTAAAGAGCAAAACTCAGAAAGAAAGCTAAGTATGTTTATCCATAGGCCCACGGGAAACTGTCTGATTACTGTCCCATTTATCACAGGCATCACACAGAGGGGAGTTCTGGGAAGAAACATTACAACTGCTGCAGAACAATACTATCTCAATATTGACGTGTCAAAGAACATAAAGTATGTCCAACACATAATAAGATCTGGACAGGGAAGATCTGGATAAATGAAACTATACTGCCTACACATACATTTTAAATCAGCCTTGCACGCTGGGAATCTCTTCACCAGGCTTTATGGGGAAAATTTATGTCAGACCTAAATAAAATTATGGCAAATTGTCAAAACAACAGCGCTTGTGGCACATTACTCCTGCCTCTAGAGTGAGAATGTATTTCCATATACACTGTTCGGCTTTCCACAGACACTATTTGAATTGCAGCTTCCTCATTTCCTATTCTCATGACAAATTCTGACTGCAGATGTACTAATCCAGACTTACCAAGCCTTGGAACTATTTATAGCTTACAGATTTCTGCAATATAGTTTCTACAAGAGGCTATGGACACTAGCACAGAGCCCTTTCTTCTACCCAGTGTCTTGATACAAATATATTTTGCCATCATAAGAGGTGAACGGGCAACTGTCATTTAGCTGTGACGGTTAGTTATCAAGCTTTGGCTTAGTTAAGCTGGCTAATAGTACTAACCCATGGCTCGCAATACGCTGCATAAATCTTTGATTGTTTCTAGATATACAGTGGTACCTCGGGTTACAGACGCTTCAGGTTACGGACGCTTCAGGTTACAGACTCCGCTAACTCAGAAATAGTACCTCGAGTTAAGAACTTTGCTTCAGGTTGAGAACAGAAAGTGAGCGGTGGCGGCGGCGCAGTGGCCCCATTAGCTAAAGTGGTACCTCAGGTTAAGAACAGTTTCAGGTTAAGAACGGACCTCCAGAATGAATTAAGTTCTTAACCCGAGGTACCACTGTACTATGCTTGACTTAACATATATATCCAAGAATATACATTAAGCACAGCTAAGAATTAAACCAAGGATGAGCACAAAAACAAACACTTGCTTGTTCAGAAGGAAATTGCATCAAAATAAACAGCATTTGACCAACTATGATTGTGGTGCTTGTATATTTATATGCAATAAAATGCTGCTGAAATAAACTGGACCATTTCCAATTAAAAGCAAAAGATGAAGCTTCTCATGCAACACAGGCACTTTTATCCTCAGATCCTATAGAATTACAGTGCAACTTTTACATAAAAGTGGAGTTTTAATCCTTATAACTGGACCCATTACTCTACCTCTGATTTCACAACCTTACAGCAAAAATCAAACAAATCCCCAATTGTTTTTCTACAAAAAAGCAAGTCACACCTTTTGAGTCAATGTTTTAAATCTCCCCTAAACCAGTCATATTCTAGAAAATCCAGCTGATAGGCAACAAGATTATGCATATGAAGTCTTGGGGTTTTTAATACCTCATCACAATTAACCCCTATCAGATTGTGAATCAAAGGCTTCAGTTAACCCACTGTGCTAATGAAAGCCAGAGCAAGGGCTTCCACTAGTGCATTGTGGCTTTTCCTCTTCTGCCCCTTCCCCAAATCTGCTCTTGTGGGTCAGGGGAAATCCCAGAACAGCACATAGGGGAAAAGAGGGGAAAACATTCCACCTGACAAGTAGAAATGATTGTGCTGATGCAATGAAAAGAAGAATACAACATTGAATATGGAGAGGACACCATTTGATACGGATGACAGCACTGATTTGGTTTGTACCAGAGAATACAGACAGGTAAATAGGTAATGGTACATAAAGGCTTGGGGAAGAAATAGATTTAAGGCTGTAAAAGAAGTCAACAGAAGGCACAAATGCAGATATATGTAAATCAATAGCAGTGGCGGCTCCCAGTTAGAACTGTGGCTCAGGAATGCTTCAAAATAACATTGAGATGAACCACAAAAAAAGTGCATTCCTTAATCTATTTTCTGATGCTTCCCAAGCATTCAAGACACTAGTTGGGAGGGAGAAAGTGTGACTTGCTCTGCAGGAAGAAGAGAGGTTTCTTGTCCAGGAGTCCAGGTTTTGTTTCTAGTTCTTCTGGTTTCAAGCGAAATGAAATGAAATATGAAGCCAGCATTTGGTAAAGTAGATGAAGAGCTTCCAATGGTTAGCATTTTTTTTTTACTAAGGATTTCTATGGAAACAACTGAACACAAGAACCAAAGATTTTTCTAGCAGAGCATCCTATTCTCACAGTGGTCTACCAGTTGTCTCTCGGAGGCCTGTGAGCAGAACCCAAGTGCAACAGCACTCTCTCAATTTATGACTTCCAGAAACTGGTATTCAAACGCATACAGCCTCCAACAGTGGCGATAGAATAAAGATATAAAGGCTAGTAGCAACTGAATACCCTCTATGAATCTGTCTAATCCTTTTTAAAGCCATCTAAGTTGGTGACCATCACCACCTCTTGTGGCTGTGAATGCCATAGTTTTACTATGCACTGTGTGAAGAATAATTTTGTTTTGTCTGTCCTGAAACTTCCAACATTCAGCTTCATTGAATGGTCCCAGTTTCTACTATTAGAAGAGGAGATAAACTTATCTCCAGCCACTTTCTCCACACCATCTAAAAAACTTCTACACCTCTAGCGTGCCTTAGTTGCCTTTTTTTCTAAACTGGAAAACTTCAAATGTTGTAACCTTTCCTCATAGGGGATTTGCACCAGCCCTTTGATCGTTTTGCTTTCCAAGGGCAGCCAAAACCCTTTTCCAGTATGGTGTCACCAGAGATTTGCATAACAACATTAGGAATTTGCTTGTTTCATAGCTGATGCATACTGACTCAACATCTCCATCAAGCTATCCAATTGCCTGGTCTTTTTTTCCTGGTCACTCACTGTTGTTTTAGACGCTGTTTGTGTATATGTGAAATTTGTGCATGAATCCACGATATATGTGTTTCCTATCTCATGGCTTAGAGTTCAGCATATAATGCAGATCCTATGATAAATGTAAACACACACCTCATACATCCAGGATTTAAATATAAGGCAGGAAAACCATATTACATGGATTCTTTCAGGGACCTTAAAAAAATTGATTGTTTAATACATTTCTCTTTCACCTCTTAATTAAAAAAAAAATACTGGTTTTGAAAACAAACAAAAAAATCAATAATACAATAGCATTACTAATTTTCAGCACAATAAAACCAGTAACACATAGGAAACTGCACAAAATAATCAGCTACAAAACAATAAAAAACTTGAAAGCAGCACTAAAGTTAGCCTCGCTGATCATTAAAAACCTAGGCAGATAAATGATTTTGACGTGGTGCCCAGAACTACAGTATTTGGTGTCAGGTGAGTTTTCTCTGGGATGGGGTCCACAGTTGATATCACCACAGAAAGGGCCCTCTCTGTGTCACCTGCCCAACTTTCAAAGGTAAGGTGACCTAAAGAAAGATACTAAGAAGCAGCAGGCGCATATGAGTATAAGCCCCTACAGTAGGTCCCAATAATGGAGCTTTGAATTTTGCCCCAGAATGCTGAGGAAGACTGTGCTTTAACAACAGCAACGTAAGCTCCATGCATCTAGTTCAGGAGAAACATTAGGTTGCCATATTCTGCACCAATTTAAGTTTCCATGTAGAATTCAAAGGCAATCCTATATGTAACATGTTGCTGTAGTCTTACCTGGATGTTACCAATGTATAGATAACCAGAGTATCCCTGTCTGGTGTGTGTGTGTGTGTGTGTGTGTGTGTGTGTGTGTGAATTAGTGCACCAGCCTTAGCTGGTGAAAAGCACTTTGTGGCATAGATGCCATCCAGGAATCAAAATTCATATCCAGCTGAGTTACCTTAGGACTTTTGTAAAGGCATTAAACAGTGTTGGATCCCCAATCTGTGAACTTGTTCTTTAAGTGTGGCTGCAAATCTACTCAGGGATGAACATAGCCTCTCTGGTCAGACTGATCACCCACAGGGTTGTAGAGGTTGACATCCGTCTGTCTGGAGAGACAATGGATGACTGCATCTTTGGGGGTGAGGTCAAGATATTGGAAGGTTGCAGCGCCTGCCATGGCTAAATCTCATTGGGATTAACATTCAGTTTATTTACCCTCAGTGGGTTTAGAACTTTCTGTCTTACCTACTTGACAGAGACCCAGAGAACATCTGCCTACTGATAATAAAAAAGGTAAAGGACCCCTGACAGTTAAGTCCAGTCGTGAATGACTCTGGGGTTGCGGCGCTCATCTCGCTTTACTGGCCAAGGGAGCTGACGTTTGTCCGCAGACAGTTTTCCCCTTACCTCAAATCTCCAGATTGGTTTCTGTGGGGGTTTCATTAAGATGGTAAATAGAGTATTAGGACTTCTCTTACAGAGTAATGGTGATGACGTGGTAAAAACAAGTTCTGACACAGCTTATCTTTATCTTTTAATAGATCAGTTTGTTCACACACCTAGTTTAGATTCCAATACATTACTGGTGGGATACTATTAGAAGAGTTAGTCACTGACTGGTAAGACTGATAGACTTCCTTGCTTTTCATTTAAAAACCTGGACAAACATGCTTAACTTGATTTACTAATATAATAATCATTATAACATATAAAAGCAGACCTTGTATAGAATTAAGTCAATTAAGAAGTCTCAGCACAGATGAGATTTGCAAGTCCCTGCATATCGTGCTGAAGATCTGCAGACTTTTCAACACAGGAAAACAACAACAGGAAGTTCAAGGTGACAAGAAAAGGCAAACTATGTGGTTTTGCACAGGCTTATAGTTTCCTCACGATGTGCAATACGAGTATGAATGATTACATTGGAATAAATGAATTATATACAAATATAGCTTTGCAAGTCACATAATTCCTTGCCATATTATAAATAATATTGCATAATAGTTAAAGTCTTAAATACTGATTGCATATTCTTTCTATTTTTTAGTGAAGATTTTTAGCCAGGCCACTATAGTTTGTGATTCTGTTTTCTAGAAAATTAATTTGAGCCTAAGCAGTATGTGGGTAAAAGACCTCAAGGGGAAAATCAGGACCAACCCACCCATAAGGTAAGGGGAGGCAACTGCCTCAGGTGGCAGGATCCACAGGGGCAGCAAATTTGGCCTCCAATGAATGTGTCACCCACTGCTTCTGCTGCAGTGGCAGCAACAGCTGTAGTGCACTCCTTGGAGCTTGGATCTGCTGCCACCTCGGCAGCCCCTCCTCGCCTCTACAGCAGCACTTCCGGTCTCCTCCCACGCTTGTTTCCAATGTAAAACTTTATTCCCCCTTATTCTTGTTGTAGATCTTCACTCTCCCCTTCTTCCCTGGTGTGTGTGTGTGTGTGTGTGTGTGTGTGCATTTTCTTGTTTGCCTCAGGTGTGAAAAAATAATACCAAAAGTTACAATGATGATGAGACTGAGCCAATCATTGCATGGTGTAGAAAGGCTACTAATTTAGTAAGACAACTTTATTGCAGATGAAAGATACAACAAATTTATAATGCAAATAAGGATATGTTCAGATACAGTAGTAATAAACGTGTTTTGGTATTTACAACCACAACATTTTATTGCAGCTCATTTGACTTAATATTGGGTCATTTGCACGGCAAGCAGCTACACTGAACAGATAAACCATTGCAACTATTGCAAAAATAATAATCTGTCATCTTCTCTTTCTCCGTTAAGCATTTCCCCTTTTACAATTAAGGGGGCAGGGGGATAGAAAATCAATTCTATAGAAATCTGCAATGATATGAACTACATGAAATGCAGTGTATGAAATGAGTTCTTTTGTCATAGAATTGTAAAGTTGGAAGGGCCACAAGGGTCATTATTACTATTATTTATTGAATTTATATACTGCCCTATACCTAGAGGTCTCAGGGTGGTTCACAGAACATATACTACAACCCCCTGCAATGCAGGAACTGTTTTGCCCAACATGGGGCTTGAACACACCAACCTTGAAATTAAGAGTCTCATGCTCTACCAGCTGAGCTGCCCATACTGATTTTGTGGATTTTAATAGCTGTAACTTTTTATTCTTTCAAGTGCACATGTATGGGAACTAGACCAGAAGTATCCAACGTGGTGCCCTCCAGATGTTGTTGGACTCCCAACTTCCATGAGTCCCAGCCAACATGCTTAGTGGTCAGGGATGATGTGAGTTGCAGTCCAGCACCGTGCTGGCTGTATTCGGTCTAGACCAGGCTTCCTCAACCTCGGCCCTCCAGATGTTTTGAGACTACAATTCCCTTCATCTCTGGCCACTGGTCCTGCTATCTAGGGATCATGGGAGTTGTAGGCCAAAAACACCTGGAGGGCCGAGGTTGAGGAAGCCTAGTCTAGACAACCAAGAAACCAGTGAGAGGAAAATAAAGGGATTGTGGCTGGCGATTAGGACCAATTCACACATTACGCTTCCTGCATTTTGGAAGTCTGATTCTAGCAGCAGGAGAATGTGTGATGGACAAGTGTTGCTTTGGCTGACCTATGTACAGGCACCTCCCCACTTGCACATGATAAGCAACCATTGACACACATTCCAGTTTGGGCACAAAAAAGGGGCGGAACAGGGTGGGCCACAGATGGAATGGGAGTGGAACGTGCTTGAACTTATTTCTGGGCAGTGACTCTGAACAGAACCCCCATGTAAGCAGGGATTCCCCTCTACTCATAATACAAAAAACAAACAAAACCAAAAACCAAGCTTGCAGTGCTCTTTACACATTACAGCAAACATAGCTTTCACAGACCTCTCCATGTAGAAGACTTATATTTCGCGATTTTGGAAGGAATAAGGACCCAGCCAAGTCCAAAACAAGTGGTACACTCTGAACAATATATGCTAATCAGTTTATTACTTATTTTAAGCAGAGTTACAAAACTGACATTCTATTTGCCTCATACTCATTTTATAGTGGAACTGTGCTACTGAATAGTTCCAAGTAGTTTGAGGCCTCTTAGAGTTAACCACCCAACCACGTGAACTATTTCTGTGTATTTTCATTGCATTATATTAACAAATGAACGCAAATGCAAGGTATCCATGGCGTTTTACAATTTAAACTGCAGCATTCATACAAATTGTACAAAATATTATTAGCTAAAATGTTCTGCAGGAACTGATGGCGCTACCTTGGGCTTCAAAGTTTTTGCCTTCCCTTTAGGACAAGCAGGTCTTAAGCAGCCTCAGGTAAGGTGGAGGAGGAGCTGCCCCAACAGGTCCTTCTGGCCACTGATGGTTCTGTCAGGTGTTGACGGCAACATGCTCTTTGGCATACAAGCGTCATTGGAACGTGTATAGTCTTATAAAAACTAGGAACAGTGAGTCAAAGTGTTGTGTTTTTAGTTTTTTCAAAACTATTGTTTGACAGGTATGCAACTTTATACAACTATAACCAGGACTGATATGATCATGTACGAGCCTTCATTTTGATGCAAACTAGAAAGCAACAAAACACCACCAGCACAAACTGGCTTATAAGTATAAAACCAAATTTACTAGAATAATAGAATAGAGATAGACTTGTAACCATTCAAACAACAAACATACTAAAGGTGCCATGTGCAAGACAAAGCCTGGAGATACATTATAAGGTAAAGGTACCCCTGCCCGTACGGGCCAGTCTTGACAGACTCTGGGGTTGTGCGCCCATCTCACTCAAGAGGCCGGGGGCCAGCGCTGTCCGGAGACACTTCCGGGTCACGTGGCCAGCGTGACAAAGCTGCATCTGGCGAGCCAGAGCCGCACACGGAAACGCCGTTTACCTTCCCGCTAGTAAGCGGTCCCTATTTATCTACTTGCACCCGAAGGTGCTTTCGAACTGCTAGGTTGGCAGGCGCTGGGACCGAACGACGGGAGCGCACCCCGCTGCAGGGATTCGAACCGCCGACCTTTCGATCGGCAAGCCCTATACATTATACAGACTTATACATTATACAGACTGGTTAAATGAACTGTTCAACAAGTAGCGTAAGTCCAATCACAGAATGGCAACCCCGTGCCGCCACAATGTCAAGGGTAGCACACTGGAGAATATGAAAAAGTTTTTCAAAGCTGTTTTTCAAAGATTGAACTGGATGAGATGTTCTTCAATGGATCCTGAGTTGGAAACACAAAGCTGTATGCATGGATCAATCACGGGAAGGCAAATCAAAGCCACCCCCCTGGTGAGAATAACGCAAGTGGGCAAAAGGAAACCTGTTCTCCGGATATATTACAGGTTTCGCTACACACTTCATCAGTCCGAAAAGCCAATCTTACAAAATGGTTTGTTCAGGATAAAGCAAGTATACTCCTTTTGCCCACTTGTGTTAAACGGTTCATTTATCCAGTCTGCATAATGTTTACTGCAAATGTAACTTGTTAAGATAGAGTTGTACATTTATCCACTCCATGTTTATAGTATCTCCAGGCTTTGTTTTGCACATGGCACCTTAGTATGTTTGTTGTTTGAATGGTTACAAGTCTCTCTCTATTCTAGCTATTATTCTAGTAAATTTGGTTTTATACTTATAAGCCTGTTTGTGGTGGTGTTGTTTTGTTGTATTATTATTATTACTGTCACCACATTTGATACTTTGTGTATATACTTTGCAAACTAGAAAGCAGCCAAGAACAATTAAGAAAGCCAGTTGAACGTTGTACCCAGTTCAGCAGAGGTTCCATTTTCGTATATTACCCACACCAGTGCTAAAGGGCATCCGCTCCCCCCGCCGCCTATCTCAATCTACACGGGACCACGTTTCCCCAGAAGTAGTCCTGAATTCGACAGGACTAGCACCTCAAGTCACCAGATGTCCATAGTGCGTGAACACACAACAAATAAAATGACGCTACTAATTCCTTGCCCCTCAGGTTTCCTGGACCTATCTAAAAAGGTAGGTTTGCCGTTTCCTGAAACTGCCGCTTGCCCTTCAGGTGCCTTGCCCGAAACTAAAGAAGAAAAGAGAGGAGATAACACAGCTCCCCTTCGCAGCGACGGCGCAGCGTTTCCCTTGCCTCGAGGAGAACAGACGGGAACCTTCGTTCGGGCTACGCCTGCGCCTCACCTGGACACACCTGTGCTCACCTGAGCCTGCGCGGGCGCCTCCTCCCCCCCCCTCCACCAAGCCCGCTGCCCTCTCGCCTCCCTGCCCCGCCCGCTCTTGGCCGCCGCGCAGGCGCACTTGCCGCTCGCCCGGCAACACTCCCGGGGCTCGGCTCAGCGCTGTCATGGCGGCAGAGAGCAGCAGCAGCAGCAGCCGCCACAGCAACTGCTAAGGCAGGCAGGAAGCGATGGAGGAGCTCCTCGCGGCGTCGGCGGAGTGAAGGAGCTGCACAGGAAACTTCCAGCCGCTTGCCTGAGGTCGAAGTTCTTTGCCCATCCCTCTTCTCTACCCCGGGCAGGTAGAAGCCAGGCTGTTGGTGGGGAAGCACCGGAGACACCTCCCGCTGCCTGGGGTCGGGAGAGCCTCGTCCCTCCCCGCCGGCCCCGTCCGCGGCAGAGGCGAGGAGCAGCAGCAGCAGGGCTGGGTGAGTGGGAACTTCTTTGCCGGCCCTACTTTGTCCTTGCACCTGTGACTGTGCGTGAAGGGAGGAGCGGAGCTTGCAGTTACCTCAGCTGCTGGAGCACAAGGACGGCGGAGGGAAGCACTGCAGAAACAGAGCGGGGCAGGGGAGAGGCGCGTCTCTAATAATAATAATAATAATAATAATAATAATAATAATAATAATACAGAAGTAAACGCCTTCGGGAGTCCCGCGCTCTCTTCTTTGCAGGCAAGTTTAGTGCCTGACAAAGAAAGGGGCTCACCTGCCTGATGCAGTTGCACCTGCCCACATTTTCTGGGTTGAGGGGGGGTGAGTGCAAAGAGAGAATGGGGTAGTGTTTCTTTTTATTAGATGACAGGCTTTTTCAAATGCTTTCAACAAGCTGCGCCTGCTACTAATTTTTTAATATAATTCTTTCTTTCTTTTTTAGTTTTCAGATTAAAGAGGCCGCTGTCCTTGTGCCGAGGGAAGGAAAACAAGATTATCTCAGCGCTCAGAAACTGGACCCGAGGCTACGCATTGAACTCTTTTTATTTCTGAGGTGCTGGCTTCTGCTGGCAACCTGGAAGTGAACTAAGCTATGGCGAGTGAAGACAAACAGGTTGCTTCGCCTCGGCCAACAGGTGATGATGGAGGAGGGGGAGGTGGTACAGGAAAAGAAGGAAATACGGCCGAAATGGAAAGCAAGCTGCAGCCTTTGAATCCAGGAATCCCTATTCGTGGTATCAGGATGAAATTTGCTGTTCTGACAGGACTGGTGGAAGTCGGAGAAGTATCCAACAGGGATATTGTGGAAACTGTGTTTAATCTGGTAAGGCAATCACCTTTCTAACTCTTTAAAGGAGAAGGATGGTATGTGGTGAAACATAAGGAAAGCAATACATTCTACCCACATTCATATTACTTCATCCTTACAGTTAAGGCTGCCCGCCTACCTATTTGTCACAGGGTGGTGCATCTGGTAAGCTATTCTCCCGGAAGGGATCCTTACTTAGGCCTTACTTAGTAACCGTGAGGCTGCAATACTTTTTCCACTCAGTTGTTCTGTTTCCTTACTTTCCCGAGGTATAGCTTCTATCAAGGAACTTTCCTGCTATTTACACCTTCGTAGAAGTCATTTGAAAGCACTTAGGTTCTAAATAGTTGTGCTGTCATATCTGTTTGCAATGCTTAAATGTATTTTGGTATTTTAGGCTAATTCACAGTTGGAATATACCATTGTTAACACACAATTGCTGGTGCTGCAAATTTTAGGGCTCTGATGTAAGGCTTTGATTATGCAGAGGTATGCCTCTTTTCTCCCATGTGAACATTTTAAGCCCATTTTCAGTAACCATAGCAATATAACTCTTTGTAGATATTTCTACCAATTTGGGTAGAACTTGAAACATTGTGCATCAGTGTTACTTACCTTGGGAGCACTCAACTTTTCCTAGTAGTAAGAATTTCCTTGGAAAATGACAAATGCTACACCAGAACAGAAGGATTTGTTTAACAGTAAGATTATATTTGAATATCACAATTGTAATGGAAAAGGATAGTAATTATGTGATATTCTGAATAGTGGTGCCTGTTCAATGTACATTTATGTAAACATTAGATGAGGATAAGTTATATTGCTGTCTCAACCATAGGTAAGAATGGTTGAGTTGAGAAGGCTGTACTCCAACACTGCTTAAATGTAATCTGGCTTTTAAAAGTGGAATGGAAAACTCAAAGGCACAGTGTATAGTGTTCCACATGTGTGTAAGTATCTGGAGACCGAATTCTTGATCCTGCAAGAATTTAAGTTCTTTTGCAAATCATCTGTGGCCCTGCTGAGGGTTGTTGGTCGGTGCAAATAGAACTGATATCCCTTTAGAAGTTAAATGTAGGCAATGCATTCACAGTGTCCATACAACTTGGTTGGGTAAGACTGCAGACTTTTATTTGACTTAAATATTGGTAATGTATAATTAGGGTGGAACGAAAATGCTCTGCCTAGGAAAACTGAGGTCTAGACCTGCTATGTAGAATAAATAGAAAGCAATTATTCTGACTAAATAGTGCAAAAACATATGTGCACTAGGCCTCTTGTAACTTTTTACAGCTGCCTGTAGCTTAAAAAGCAAAACAAAACTTTTACGTGTTTTCCTGGAACAGAAGAAAAAACAAAGCAGTTGTGCCACATTAAACTGATCAAGAAGCTTTAGACAACCAACTGTTTTATAATACAGAAATCTATTTAAGTCTCTGAAGCATTGCAGCATCTGTACAAAGTATTGCTAGCGTGTGTGATCAGTCATACTACAGAAGTGAAGTACTGCTCTGAAGTTTCCTGCCCACTCATCGTTCTCCTATGTGTAGTGAAATAACTATAAAATCTCTTTCTTTTAAAATCTGACTTCTGTAGATAAATGCTGAAATGTTGTACATTGTGGAAGCTGCAGAAGAAATAGCTTCCATGTTTTGCACTGAAATAATAATGCAGTTTTTATAGGAAATAGAAAGCTGTCTTCAAGAAATTCAGTGTGTGACCTAAATAACAGGATATTCTGCAAATTTTCCATCTGCCTGGAACCTGAGTAGAAAGATAGGAAGAACAGTTTCCTTTAGAACTGAGTTTCATTAAATACACCCACAACTTTATTAGAAATTTCTGCAGGATGTGTGTGTGTAGATAAACTCATGAACATGCCAGGCTGCACTAAATTGGACTGTTGATTTAACCAGTGCTGTCAACTCTGACTGAAAGTTGTTCTCCAAGGTGCCAGACAGATTGTGTCCCCCCCCCCCATCCCTGCTACTTCAGAACATTGTAATGGAAAAGGCTAGGGGTTGAAAGTGGGGCCTTCTGCATGCAAAGCATGTCCTCTGTCTCTCATTTGTGGTTTGGATGTGGATAGCAGTGGCAATGTATGTCTTGTTTGCTACTCTCTTAAAGTTCTCCACCCTATTTGTGGGTAGAAAACTGGGTGGACCATCTCACTATTTTTAAAAAAGAATATTTTCAACATTTTCATGAGGGTTGGACTCTCTGTTAGTAGTGGTTGTAGCACAGCTTCTTTCTCCACCCCGCAAGCTCCCCCCCCCCTTCGAAAACCGTATTGTCAGCCTTGCAACCATTTTGCATCCTGTACAATTCGCCTGACACAGCATCATTCTGGAGCAGGGTGTGTGGGGTGAGGAAGGGGTGGCAGCCACCGTTAAAAAATTGAATAATACAGTGGTACCTCTGGCTATGAACTTAATTCGTTCTGGAGGTCCGTTAAGCTGAAACCGTTCTTATCCTGAGGGCCTCCCACTACGCGTGCGCCTCTGCCGTGCGATTTCCGTTTGCATCCTGGGGCAAAGTTCGCAACCAGGAGCAGCTACTTCCTGGTTACTGGAGCTTGTAACCTGAAGCGTTCATAACCAGAAGGATTCGTAACCAGAGGTACCACTGTATTGGAGAAAAGGTCTGGGAAATGTTCTTTTTCTAGGGGAGGTGAGGGGAAAAAACCTCCCTCTTTCTTTTTCCTTTTTTTTTTTTTTGGTCACCTAATTTGTTTATTTTTAATTTTTTTCCAATTCCAAACAAAAGCTAAATACAGATTTTTTTAAACAGATAAGCACTAGTTTTACCCAAAGGGAGTAGGCTTATACAGATTTACTTCAGTCAAATTACTCAACCCTTTAAGCAAAGCTTTCTTTGCCAAAGCTATACAGTAGTCTTCCTTATGTTCATTGCACAATCTTAAACAAAATATGTTCTGTCAAAACCAACTTTTGACACTCCAAACAATATTTTACAATTAAATCCACAACTGCTTTATTCCTCCCCTCCCCCCAAAAAAGAACCTCAGAGGGTTTTCCATAAGAAATGTTTTGGAAACCAGTATTTCCTACAGTTCACAAGTCAACTGTCAGGAAAAAAATAATAATCCTCTGCCAACGTGGTTTCTGCAGCTGCTATCTTAAATTTAGCTGCTTTAGGCTACTTCAGACTCCAGGTCTGTAAAAATGTATTCAACTCAACAGAACACTTTACATTTAGTTACACAGCAAACTGGGGAAAGAGATCCAAAAGTGAGAATGCCAGGAAACTCAAACAAGGCCAAGCAAAATAAAAGAGGCAATTAATGCCTCCCTCTTTCTTTTGGAAAAAGTTTTCTGAGAAATGTCATCTCTGCTTTAGTTTGAGCAAGCGGACTTTGCATAGTTGCTGGGAACAGTAAAAATGGGTTGAACACATGTAGTGTTGAACTGGAATCCTATGGCTTTGACACCCTACTTTAGCCATAACATTGTAAAACGGCAAAGCAAGAAAAAAGATCCCAAACATGTAGTAAGAAGTAAGTCTTAGTGCGTCGAAAGGGGCTTTCTCCTAGGTTTCAATCCTAACTTCATGTACCTGGGACTAAGCTCTGCTGATTCAATATGTTTTCCTTCTTAGCGGACAAGGTTAGGACTGCAGTCTTGGACTTTTAGTCACTATGTTATGCTGAGCTGGGCACTAAAAAGTTACTATTCAAATATGATTTAGTTTTGTGGGGATGAAGTAAACAGGAGAAAGGTATAGTTGAGCCTCTATTCCAGCAGTGTCTTTCACTTTTTTTGAGGAAATGCAAAGTGTTTTAATTCAGGAAAGTGTTACACTGGGAGATACTCAGTGCTCCTGACCCTTGGTGCCTACAGATGAGTTAGGCACAAATTCATGGTGTCCCCCCCAAGACTTGTTGCAGTCCTTCCTCCTACACCTGTTTTGCCTAGTAGCAACTTCTCTTTGCACTTGTCATAACATAATTTTTGTTTTGGGGTAGTTCATGGAAATAGCTCTGGTGTTCCGTGTGTCACATTGTAAGTAATCATAGGGCAGGAATGGCCAGATATCATCATAAACAAAATATGTTACAAGACTGATTCCAAAATTTACATTTTTATTTTCATGAATCTTAATAGATAGACCTATGAGTACTCTCACTGCCTTTTTATAGCTAGTGCCTATTTAAAGTATTTTGATTTCATGCCATACTTATTCTCCAAAAGCAGGTTAATTACTCCAGCTTTTTTTTTTTTAAGTGGCATTTGGGTTGTGAAATTAGATGACTTTCACTTATAAAGTGACATAGAACTGAACTTCGGGTCTTCTGAAAATAATATGTGATGCAAACCTTAATAATGACAAGTTCCTAGGTAAAGGTATGTTCGCTCTCTCATCAAGTACAAAGTGAGCATGGGAGGGATGGGGAGCCACACAGATTTGTACAGGAAAGAATAGCAAGCTTGACATATCTTAGATGTGGCTGTGTTTGGCTACACTAGTATAATGGAAGATCTGCAAGCCTGTTATCTTCCTGTCTCAATTATGTACAGGTGTGCTTGCTAGAAAAGAGCCAGCACCAGCTGAAGTGCAACTTACTGCTATTCAATGGCAGACATTGTTCTGCGTTTAGCCTCTTGCACAACTTCACCACTGCCTAAATGTAGATGGGAAACTTTTGAGCAGGGATTGAAATTTTTTATTCGCACCTCTCTGCCAAGTTGTATAAGCTGCTTGCCAGAGCATGACTTAAGGAGGCTGGCTAGTTCCCTGGTTATGCCAGCAGTGTATTAACCGTAGCTTCAGTTGTATTGCAGGTCGCAATAATACAACACATTGCACCTAGGGTAAGAGTTTCTGATGGAAGGCTCTCCAGAATTAGCATCACAACTACTTGATGCATTCATATTGCACAAGGTTGTACTGCAAATAAGGAAGTTCTGCCTGTAGTTGGATTCAACCTCTTTAACTAATCTTTCCCTTGTTCCAATCATGAAAATGTCAGTTATAAAAAATATTATATCAGAAACCCTTTTTATTTTTAAAAGTCCTCGATAAAAGACTGCTATAAAGGACTAGACTTGTACTCTAGTCTTTAAGGTGAACTGAGAGAGTTCTATAGATAACACTTTTTTTGAGAACACATGTACTTCAAAGTAATTTTCAAAAATTCTTTCATTCCAAAATCCCTTTCCCAAAGGTCATGTCAAATGTAAAAGACTGGTCTTTTGCCAAGACATTTTGCCCTTTTTCTTATCTTAATGGCCCATCCATTTCTTTGAAGTGATAAACTATGTGACTCAAGGCTCTTTGCTCTTGTAAGAATTGTGGTTAGAAAAAAGTATCTTTATCCCATTAAGAAAAGTGTAGCTTCAGACCAGTGCTATCATTCTCTGAGACATGTTAAGATTGGCTAATCCTAAATGAGAACCTTAAATTAGTTCAGTGTCCTAGAAGCTGATTGGGGGTAGGATCCTTAAACATAGCCCTTCCTTCCTTCCTTCCTTCCTTCCTTCCTTCCTTCCTTCCTTCCTTCCTTCCTTCAACATCTCTTTGAAAGCAACCTTTTGCACCTTTCCATCATTACTGAATTTTATTTCTTCTTTCTTTGGTTATCACTCATAGATGAGTAAGATTGTCTTCCATGAAAACGGTCTTAACAGTGAGTTCTAAAGTGACTATGGAGGCCATTTCTGGATCCATATATCCTTCCACAGAGGGGACATAGGTTTCTGGGTGGGAGTTGATCGCAGTGAGGGTTTGCCAAATGTGCCTTCCTCTTAGCTCATTTCTCCTTTCCGCTCTGAGTTCATGCTTCTAAAGTCCACAAATCCTTTGGTAAAGGCTGTTCTCCAACTGGAGCACTCACAGGTCAGTTTTTCCCATTTATCAGTGCTTATACTACATTTTTAAAGATTTGCCTTGAGAACATCTTTAAACTTCTTTTGTTTTCAAGTTGGGAATAGAGTAGTTGCTTTGGAAGACGATAATCTGGCATCTGAACAACATGACCAGTCCAACAAAGTTGATGCTAAAGAATCATTGCCTTCAACATTGGTGATCTTTGCTTCTTCCAGTACACTGACATTAGTTGCCTGTCTTCCCAAGTGATGTGTAAAACATTTTCAGAGACACCATTGATGGAATCTTTTGAGGAGTTGGAGATGGCATTTATAAGTGTTCCATGTCTCACAAGCATACAGTAAAGTTGGTAGTGCAATAGCTTTGTAAACAAGCATTTTGGTTTCCCTGCGGGTGTCCCGGTCCTCAAACACTCTGATCTTCAGTTGGGAGAAAGCTGTGCTCGTGGAGCTCAGGTGATGCTGGATTTTGGCATCATTGTCAGTCCTTGTGGAAAGATAACTGCCCAGGTAGGAAAATTGGTTGACATTTTCCAACGTTACACCATGGTTGGATTTGTGGCGCTTCAGAGGGGTTGTTTTTTGCTTGTTGGTGCAGCACTTTGGTTTTTTGTATATTGAGCGATAGGCCAAGCTTTCCAAAATCTTCTGCGAAGATATTTAGGATGGTTTGGAGGTCATCCTCTGAGTGTGTACACACTACGTTGTCATCAGCATACTGAAGCTCTATGAATATCACTAAGACAAATGAATATAGGGAAGGTGTGGGGGGAGGAGGGAACTCATGCCCAGAGAAACTGTAAATGTTGGAGGTCTTGCCCAAAGCTGTAATTCCCTATCAGGCTGCTCTGATCATGATGTGGGCTGGTATAGATGGCTCAAGCTTTCAGCTTTTGTTAGAATAACTCTTTTGTTACTCACCCTTCATCATATGGTGCCATGGAGGGTTACACTGAAAATATAATATAGTGCTATTCAATAATAATAATAATAATAATAAATAAATTACAAAATACTGTACCATATAAATGCATATCTATCATCAAACCAGATGATATATAGGGGAATAATAGCAATAGTTCAACTTTGAGAAGTTATACACATGAGCATGGAATGTTCTATATGCTTTAGCCCATTACTGAAGTCTTCTCTCTAACCTTGGACACTGTTACAGTAAGTACTATCAATAGTATGTGACAGAAGCACAGGGGCAGGCTCCTCTGCAAATGTGATACTCAGACTTGGTAGAAGAGTAGAGAGGTGAAGTTTTAACAAAAGAAAATTGCTGGACCTTTCTAGAAGTTGGTCTGAATAGTGACTTATGGTGAAGTAAGGCGCATTCCTTACTAGAAGTCTGTTAAATAATTAACCCAGTAATTGTGCTTCGCCTCTAAAATTTGATCTGGAGTGTATTCTTTGCATGTTCTGTGCATTGTTTTTCCTTGAAAATGTTTTACACTAGCCTTTTCAAAATGAGGAAAAGCATTTTTATGTATCTTTAAATATTATGTGCAGTTTTCTAATTCTGTCTTAACCATTTTCTATAAACAATTTAACCATAAGTTAATATAAGGTCTAAAATCGCATATCAAGTATATTTCTAATTGAAGCTGCAAGTCTGTGCACATTTACTTGGAAATAAGTCCTCATTGAACTAGATGGGCCTTACATCTGTGCAGATATGCATAGGAACATGAGCTCGTTTCTGGTTTACTCCACAGGTCTGAGGGGGAAAGTGGAGTGGGACTTACCTCCTGCTTTTATGTCTCCTGCTCACTTACACCCCTCGCCATCCATGTGTTGAGGGCATATCTATCAAGGTAAAGCTTGACAAATGCAGGGCTCTAGAACATGGAGAGAGCCTATGTTTGTTCGGCAGCCTTTCACTCTGCTGGTATGCCCCCAACACCTAGATGAGAAGGGGGAAGGGTTGGCAGAAGATGCAATGGCTGCGTCACCTGGCGTGGCCATATTGTGTCTTCCATGCAATTGTAAATCACATGAGGGGGAATGCTTGAAATGTGCAGTAGTCTAATTGCTGCAGCATAAATCCGTCTACTTGTATTAACACTGTTTCTGCTAAACTACAACTTTAATTTTTAAAAAGTGAGAAGATGTACTTCAGCAGTGGAATGTGCAAGGCTGCTATGGAACAGTGTTTCACCTCTCAAAATGTTGTTGGGTTTTTTTTTGCTATCCCAACTTTTAAAGTAAATCCATACATTCTTTAGGATGCTATTGTACCTTTTCCATGAAACTTATGTAAGTCATTCTTTTCATTGCATTAACAAGACTTTCTAATGTTGGTGCTAAGTGAGGAGATCCAGCTAGTATTTGGCAATCACTTCGTATTCAATGGAAGTGTGCATAACTGTCATTACGTAATCTCTTCTAGGTCATTGGTGAATGCACCTCTAGCTCTGGTTATCCTAGTTCTGTCACTTCAGTCTATGTATTGTGCCCATGATAAAGTAACGCTGATTTGAGGTAGGTTTTGTTTCTGGGCTTAGTAAAGGACCTGGCTTTGTAGTGACTTACAGCTGTGGACACACATTATTGCAGGAGTAAATGAGGAACACCACTTAATAAAGATGAACCTTCAAATCATCTAAAGGTTTCAGTGAACCCCCCCAAAATTTGAATCCTTTTTGTTAAGCAGTGTTAGTTTTGGGCAATGTAATCGCTCCGCACTGCAGGGCAAGTCTTCAGGTAGCTATATGGCAAATCATATTAAGCTTAACTGCTTAAGCCCACTTTGTTGAAAAGGAAAAAAAAAGCTTTGTGAATAAACTGGTTTAGTTGTAACACCTCCTAACAAGTGATACTTTTTTATATCTCGTTCTCTGCTTTATATGTCTCACATTCCATACAGTCTCATCCTGTTTGTCTTTGTAACTTCTGTCGCATTGCTCTCCACACATTTAAAGCCCATTGCTTTTTCTTCTTTTCAGGCCATTTTCCTATTCTTCGTTGAGTTTCTTCTCAAAAATCCACTATATAAATTTGATAAATAATAATAAATATAAATACAACACACACACACACAGAGAGAGTAGAGCTTTCCTTAATTTACTGGATCTCATCCTGGAATGTGTTGCCACTTCCTGGGTTATCCAGTCTTGCCAATCTTAACGGCAAGATCAGGTGGTTAAGTGCCCACGGCATTATTGGAACCAGTGAAAGAAAATGGTCTCAACATATGCTGGATAATCCAAGATTTTAGCAGAGGTACAAAAATACATTTAAAAAAATAATAGAAAACAACTTTCAGGGGGACAACTGCGCTCAGACAACTCAGTAAGGATTGAGTATGCTTACTACTCATGGAGTGTTGAGAAAAGAAAAACAGGAAATGCGGGGAGAATAATGGAATTGTCTGTTACAGAAGGGCTGGCAGGAACCCAGGAAAGAGGGTGGTGAAATACAGTGCAATGTTTGTTACATGTTCCACTTGTCTAATGTAGATTGTCCTTTTTTGAGGAGAGCAGGAACTCTTTTTCGTTGCTATATGGTGCTTTGCATGCTCTTGGCATTAAAAACTTCTGGAAATCTAGAACTTTTAGCAATAGACAAATTAATACAATAATAAATTTGCAATTAACCAGCACAGGCAAGTTGTGCATCCCTTAGTTCAAGAGTTCTTCTACTGTGTTTCGAGAAGTAAGTCAGAAGTAGCAAATAGATCAGGACAGCTTTTCAGACCACATTTGTTTCTTCTGTGCTATGAAAGTAATGGATGTGATGCTATCTAAAAACCTTCTGAATATACTCTAATAAGGTTATATGACGCATTGTACTGATGGTTATATGCAAATAACAAAGTAGAAAAAAAAGATATACCCAGGTTAATAAAGGATGGAAAGGCAGACAAAAAATACTTGTCAGTGAAGTACAAAATATTTTTACATGTACTGAGGAAAGTTTTTACAGTTATTTTGTCTTACCCTTGTGGCAAACTTCATTAGAACAGCCTTGAACTCCAATGTTTAATACATTTTGGCTTGAAACCATCGTACAAGTAAAATATATTGGGTATAGTCTTGCATTGTAAATCCTATCAAAGGGAACTTTGGCTACAAGTGAATTTGTAGTTGAATTGTCTGCCTTCATGGTTGAAGCTTAAAACTTTTGTGCAATGCGACATAAAAGACAGCTTTAGTGATGCTTTTTATCTTGTGAATTTCCAGTTTGGGGCAAAATAAGTGGATACTCTGAATATTTTTGTGAAAACTTCAGTATACTTTTTAAAGTTGAGATGTAAAAAACAAAGCATATTGCTAGATATAATAAGAATTTGTATTCCTTGAACCTGCTGTGGATTAAATTATTGCCTATATTGTCATATATCCCCATTTTTGTTACTTTTGTTTAATGACATCCCTTTAAAATTCAGATGCCTGAGATGAATTTGCCTTTTTCCATGCCCCTGGATTCTTTAAATGGAACTATTAAAATTGTGAATTACACCTTGTTCTAAATCTAGAGGGTGATGAGACTGGAAGGAAACAAAATAGTTTTTATCCCCTGATTGCCTTCATGTTTGCAGTCTTTTAGAAACTTACTTCCTCAAGCTACTTGTTACCATCTGTGGTGCCATATGCAACAAATGTAAGATGTTAAGTTAGATCTTCACAGTAAACATACAAAAATAATAATGCTGTCATTAAGTGATGGCACATATTTTTAAGTAGGAACCTAAGCTGTTCTTTTTCTCTTTTCTGATTTTGCCCTTCTGAGAGAAGTACCTCTTTTTTTATTAGTTTCTTTTTTCCTACCCCAGTGGTAAACATTGCTTAGGCTATGATCAGATCTATCCATTTCCACAATTTCTTGAAACCTTTAAAGCCATGGTAATGACAAGGATGATTTAATTATTGGTTTTCTACAGTTTGTAAAAATAGCAGTTCACTCTTTCAGATTTTCTTGCAAAGTCTGTTCTTTCTGGAGTACACAGATGAAGCATAGATAATTGCTCTTATTATTAGCCTTTTACTCTAGTGTCCTAAAGAACCACAGTACAGTAGTCTCTTGAGTAAAACATATAAATGAGACCCAAATACTTGTCCATGCTGAAAACGTGCTATAGTTATTTCAGAAATTAAACTAGCCTTGAGCACTTATTGTCATGAAACACTGATTAAAAAAGTATTAATTAGACTCTCTATAGGCCTTATAACTAATCCTTTTTCCAGCAACCATGGGTTGCATCCAGTACAGTGGTACATCGGGTTACATACGCTTCAGGTTACAGACGCTTCAGGTTACAGACTCTGCTAACCCAGAAATATTACCTTGAGTTAAGAACTTTGCTTCAGGATGAGAACAGAAATCATGCTCCTGCGACACAGCGGCAGCGGGAGGCCGCATTAGCTAAAGTGGTACCTCAGGTTAAGAACAGTTTCAGGTTAAGAACAGACCTCCAGAATGAATTAAGTACGTAACCAGAGGTACCACTGTACTGCGCTAGTGGAATTCTGCTTCCACAGTGGGACTTATCCTGCCTCTCCTTCCTGCTGTGTGCACACGCCAACAACTGCTTCAGAGAATCTGTTGCTCTTGTGCAGTGGCCGTGTTGGATACAACCTTATTGTTTTTAGACTGCAATCCTATTTATTTACTGCAGATCGTATTGAGCAAAGGGTGAGTTACTTCTGCATAAATACGTATAGGGTTGTGCTGCTAGTATCTGAGTGACTCCATACAAAGTACACCAAGGCTGCAATCCTATAACTGTTTAGCTGGTGGTAAGACCTATGCTGAGTTGACTTGTATAAGATTGCATTGTAATGCTATCTGCATTATCCAACCTAGTGCTCTCTAGATGTTTTGGACTACAACTCCCATCAGCTTCTGCGAATATGGCCATGATCAGGGATGATGGCAGTTGGAGTTAAAAATATGTGGAGAGCAATAGGTTGGGAAAGGCTAGGCTAAACTGTAGCAATTAGGAATTACTTTCCATTTTCTGTTGGATATATTTCTGGTATATTTGAGACATGTACATCCTAAACAAACACCAGTATTTTAGGGAAAGACACCTGTTTCGCTGGGATGATTCTATAGGAGCATAAAAGCTTTATTTGTTTAAATATAACAGAATCAGTTGTTTACTAGTATAAGCTAAGTTTTTTTCTCTCTTTAGTGAACTGGTTTAACAGACAGCATACGCCAAACACCGGTCAGTCTAGATTTGTGGGGCTGCACCAAGGTGTTACCTCTGATTTCCAGTTGAAGCAGCTCAGGTTGAATGTTAGCTTGTACTCTGTCAACTTCCACCTGAAGTTTTTGTCTGCCCCACATATGGCATCACATACAATGCCAAGTATGAGGTAGGTGGCTTTGGTTTGGGGCAAATGGACTGGCAGGCCACATGGAGACACCTGGAAGGTCAAATTTGGCTTGTGGACTAGTCTGTGCTGCTGCTGTACAGGAGAACCAAACTTGATTGGCATCCTACTGGCTATTTTTTGCTTTAGTTTCACAACAACACCTGCAAATGCCTTTTGAACACCAATAGGTCAGATTCATGACAAGACCTCTCCATAAATGCTTCTATGTCATGCTGTTGATTACTATTTTTAAAAGTCCAATGAAGTGTTACTGAAACAAAACTTTGCAAATTTGTCCTTATGCATATAGTTTAAATTTTGTTCTGGACTTTTTTCCAAGGAATAAATAGTCTGGTGTATTATTCATAGAAGATACACTCCGGTTCTAAAATACATTCCTACTAACTGTCACCAATATGGATAAGACATGTTTCCTGATTTTGTGTCTGCCACATCCATAAATACTTAAAGCATTGACATATCACCAGCTTTCAGCAATTTGTTCTGGGTGTGGAAATTTGATAGCATGCAAGGAGCAGACTGGTTTCCTCTTTAGTTTCAGTGGATGACTTCTATCTATATATTCCTTCTTATGAAATAATTTGAGTAATACTCTTGAAATGTGTAAGTGCTACCATGGTAAAAAAATAAAATAAATCTCTAGGTCACTTTTTTGAATACTTTGAAAATATTTAAATTATCAATAGATGACCACTGATTATTAAGTAAATACACTGCAAATGGCTATTAATTGCTACCATTATCAGTAGGTTACAGAACATTTTTTAATGTCATTGTGAGCCAAGAGAACAGAAAATGATATGAGTTCTAGGTTTGTCTTGCATAAACTGCACCTCAAGGGATGGTAAGGTCATGTATTGGGGTTGGGGAGGTTTCTGTCAGAGTAGAGTACAGTGGTACCTCGGGTTAAGTACTTAATTCGTTCCGGAGGTCTGTACTTAACCTGAAACTGTTCTTAACCTGAAGCACCACTTTAGCTAATGGGGCCTCCTGCTGCCGCCACGCCGCTGGAGCACAATTTCTGTTCTCATACTGAAGCAAAGTTCTTAACCTGAAGCACTATTTCTGGGTTAGCGGAGTCTGTAACCTGAAGTGTATGTAACCTGAAGCGTATGTAACCCGAGGTACCACTGTATTTAACAAGATCTTTTATTTATTTTGCATGAGTTGTGGGTTTTTCAAGCAGCAAGAGACCTAAAAAGGCAGTAGAACAGGTCACTTACTCATTACTTTCAGTATACCAGATAGATGCCACTTCCTTTGCCAAACTGATAGAAGTTGCAGTCCCCACCTACTCCTTTTAGCACTACTGACTTTCTAGCTTGCAGCTAGTTTATCACCAGTCTTTAAGGGCTACTGTATATTTCTAAGATGTCTTGCTTTTAGATGTCTTGTTTTTGGTCTTGATGTCACAAGATACTCTATTTTCACTATGAAAGCACAATGGACACCAGTATCTTACAGCCGTATGTCTCATTATACTAACCATTGTGTAAACCCAACCCTTGAAAACAAAATCCAAGATGACCTTGTGAAACATGTGTTATAAGGAAGACACACAGAAGGCAGTATGATCTGAGACTCATACTACCCCACCCCCAGTAAAACCTTACTCTAAATTTTGCAACCTGGTTTTTCCCAGTCTGAGTAAGGTTCAGTACAGACTGACATACTATGTTTCAAGGAAACATATTTTTGTGTATTTCTTGGGGTTTGTTTGTTACTTGTTTTCAATCCAACCTGACAGAATGCAGGAGGTTTTAATGCATTTTCTAGCTGTGATCTTATATTTTTATTGATACAAAATGGGCTCTTTGGCCAACTGTGAATGTTTGACAGAATAATTGGATGAGTTCTTGATTGTTCTTCCACTTCTTGTAACTATTTTCTGACTTGTATCAATGAATAAACAAAGCCTCGTCAAAATTGATTTGACTGTCTTGTAGCCTGTGCATCTGATCTCAATTAACCATTTTCAGAATAGTCTTTTTCATGTTCTCTGTAACTTTCAAACCCTTTGCATGCTCTTCTGTTACAATTGTACAGACTAGGACAAGACATATTGTCAATAAATTGCACAGCTTGTTGTAATGAAGTAGCTTGTAGTTATCAAAGACCTACTTAAACAGCTTAATTGTTCACAACGCTTTCTGCTAGAGCATTACTCCAAAAATGAGATGCCAGTGCTTTAAAATTGTACAAATTAGTGTTTTCTAATTAATTGTCTGCCTTAGTCTGTACAGCCCAGTATTGTTGAAATAAGTAAAGGTAATTGTAGGGACCTGGTGGCGTTGTGGTCTAAACCACCGAGCCTCTTGGGCTTGCTGATCAGAAGGTTGGCAGTTCAAATCTGTGCAACGTGGATTTTAGCATTGCACAGGGCACTGCAGGAAATTTGAGAGCCCAAAGTCTGCAACTGCTGTCAATGTTCCATCCATGGTTTGGCTCTCCTATCTATATAAGTCTAGATATCCCTAGCTATGCCTGGGGATATTTCCATTTTGCAGTCTGAGGGACTCACGTCTATTAAGTCTACAGTGGTACGTCAGGTTAAGAACTTAATTTGTTCTGGAGGTTTGTTCTTAACCTGAAACTGTTCTTAACCTGAAGCACCACTTTAGCTAATGGGGCCTCCTGCTGCCGCTGCGCCACCGCTGCATGATTTCTGTTCTCATCCTGAAGCAAAGTTCTTAACCCGAGGTAGTATTTCTGGGTTAGCGGAGTCTGTAACCTGAAGCGTATGTAACCTGAAGTGTATGCAACCCGAGGTACCACTGTATTATCTCTTTAAATGTGGAAGCTGACCAAAACGTGTGTGCAAATTGCACCTTCATTCGCTAGATATTTCACAATTTGTAAGTAGTTTGAATATCAGCCAAAACTAGTGTTACAAAATTGTTTACAAAATTGTGTTACAAAATTGTTTCCTTGTGAGTTCCAGGGGTGGAGTACTGACTCAGGCTTCCATGCCCTAATAGGCCTTGTTCTCAACAGAGACAGGGAGGCTCTCAAAGAGGCTGTCCCTTTATTAGGAAATAGTACTAACAAAACATACTAACACAAGCAACTATCACACCGGTAACAGACAGAGAACAGCTCACAGCTGCAACCAGAGAGACTAAACCAAACCTGGCAAGTAACAAAGAGGAATTGGGACTGTTGCATGACAGTATATATTAGCAAGCCAAGTTGTTGACACATGGCAGCAATTGATTAAGCTGGTGGAATCCCCTTTGGTAGATCAAATCCCTGCTTATGTTGTAACATTGCGTGTTCAAATTTTACTCAGAGTAAGTTTTACTCTGAGTAAAACACAGTTGAATGCCACCCATAGCACATGTTCTTTCATAACCCTTTAACTCTGATAACAAATCAAGAAAAGGAGTATTCTTTCATTTTCAACAGAATTTATTTTAGATTTGTTTTTGTTTGGTTAGTTTATAGGTAAAGGTAAAGGGACCCCTGACCATTAGGTCCAGTCGTGACCGACTCTGAGGTTGCGGCGCTCATCTCACGTTATTGGCTGAGGGAGCCGGCGTACAGCTTCCGGGTCATGTGGACAGCATGAATAAGCCACTTCTGGCGAACCAGAGCAGTGCACAGAAACACCATTTACCTTCCCGCCAGACCTATTTATCTACTTGCACTTTGATGTGCTTTTGAACTGCTAGGTTGGCAGGAGCTGGGACCGAGCAACGGGGCAATTAAATCTAATTTAGACAACTTGAGCATTGACTTGGTCTGCACATCACAGTAAGACAAGCTGTAGCTTACTGGCACCACACTGGGCCCTGGAGAGCTTGCAGCTGCTTTGCTCCTACCTGGTCTTTTACTCCTGTGCTGCACCCTAGGGTTTCCACTAACCCTCTGGATTAATTTTTTTGTTGGGGGGTGGGGGGTGGGAGCAGGGAGAGGAAGAAGTTCCATTGCACAGGCAGAAAATAAAACCCACAGTAAACTATTTTGTTCACTTAATGTGGCAGTTTGCGCCTCTTGAGTTAACAACTTGAGTTAATTGAATTGTGCATACCAGCACTGGAATAAGGCCGTGACCCTGCATAACAAGTATGTTCAAAATGGCATATTTCACCCTCCGTTTATAATGTTCCAGGTTCCATGCACTTGATTTTTTAGTGAGCCATATGAAATGCTTTGCAGGTAGTCTTCCTCGTTTTTAGTAGAGAATCTAAATCTCTGTAAATTGCTTAAAAGAAAGTGTTTTGTATGTCATACGGCTTTGAAAGGGAATTGGAGAAATTTATGGAGTATACAGTAAGTATTAGCCACAATGTCTATGCTGTACCTCCACTATGGGAGCTAGTATGCCTCCTGACTACTGGCTGCTGGGAATTGCAAGTGAGGAGGGTACTCAGGTCCTACTAGTTGGCTTCACATAAGCATCTGATGGACTGCAGAACTAGTTAATCCTTTGGCTGGATCCAGCAAGGCGTTTCCTACCTTCATACTCATAGGCGCCGACTCCATGGGGCCTGAGGGGGCCCGAGCCCCCTCAAAAATTCGATTCCCGAGGAGATTGCACGGCGGGGGAGAGAGAGAGGGAGAGAGAGGGGGAGAGAGAGGCAGGAGGTGCACTCGTTCGCCGCGCGCACGCACACGCAAATACAAACACACCGAGGGAGAGGGAAAAGTGTTTTGCAGGAGGAGCTGCTGCCGCCGCCGCTGCTGCTGCCAGGACGCGCCAGAGGAGCCGCCGGGTGGGAGGGGGAATCCGAACGGAACAGCAACAAGAGAGAGAGAGAGAGAGAGAGAGAGAGAGAGAGAGAGAGAGAAGCAGCAGCATCTCTGAATGGGCTGGATATTCCTCCTCAGGCGGCGCTGGCTCTGTGGCTCCCGGGGCCTGGGCGGCAGCAAGCAAAGCAAAGGAGCCGCCGACCGAACAGCAGCAGCAGCCGCCTGCCTGCCTGCCTGCCTGCAAGCCTGCCTTCTATACCAAGGTCCAGGTTCTTACCCGGTCTACCTGGAAGAAGGCAGGCAGGCAGGCAGGCATGGGACGTCCACGCACCCTGGCCTGCTGCCTTCCTGCCTGCCTGCGGCCGCCTGGCGCTTCTATACGAAGGTACAGGTTCCTACCCGGTCTACCTGGAGGGAGGCGGGCAGGCACGGGGGTCCTGCTCAAGCAAGGAACCGACGCCTACCCGGCCAACCCGCTGCCTTGAGGCAGGAGCAGCAGCTGCGCGGGGTCTCGCGTTCTCTCAGAGGCTCGCGCTGCTTCTCGCGTTCTCCCTCCCCCAGGACCCCGGTATGGGCCCCCCCAATATTTTTTATAAGTCGGCGCCCCTGTACACCATAACTTCTTGATTTCCCCCCCCAAAAACTTTTAAAAATTATATAGAGCAAGAAGAATCCTCTCTGCATGTCATTTTACACTTAGGTCCATTCAGAGGCTACTCACAACCAGGGCTTTTTTTCAGCCAGAACTCAGTTCCAGCACCTCACAGAAAAATAGAACTCGCAACACTGATGGCTGTAGTCCAAACATGCCCATTAAATTAAAGAGCTCTATTTGGAAGTGTGTAAAAATAGTTTTTTTTCACAAAGCTATGCATTCATGTTTAATTGTTAATTGGTGCAGACTATTGCGAACGTTCATAGTGGAGAGTTTCGACCAAACGTGATCCACCTGGAGGAGGAACCGGCAAACCACTCCAGTATCCTTGCCAAGAAAACTCCATGGACAAAGACAACAGGCATATAAAAGTTATGACGCTGGAAGATGAGCCCCTCAGGTCGGAAGGCGTCCAACATGCTACTGGGGAAGAGCGGAGGGCAAGTACAAGTAGATCCAGAGCTGATGAAGCGGCTGGGCCAAAGCCGAAAGGACGCTCAGTTGCGGATATGCCTGGAAGCGAAAGGAAAGTCCAATGCTGTAAAGAAAAATATTGCATAGGAACCTGGAATGTAAGAACCATGAACCTGGGTAAGTTGGAGGTGGTCAAAAATGAGATGGCAAGAATAAATATTGACATCCTGGGCATCAGTGAACTAAAATGGACGGGAATGGGCGAATTCAGTTCGGATGACCATCACATCTACTACTGCGGGCAAGAAACCCGTAAAAGAAATGGAGTGGCCCTCATAGTCAACAAAAGAGTGGCGAAAGCTGTACTGGGATGCAATCTCAAAAATGATAGAATGATCTCGATACGAATCCAAGGCAGACCTTTTAACATCACAGTAATCCAAGTTTATGCACCAACTACTGGTGCTGAAGAAACTGAAATTGACCAATTCTATGAAGACTTACAACACCTTATAGAAGTGACACCAAAGAAGGATGTTCTTCTCATTATAGGGGATTGGAATGCTAAAGTAGGGAGGCAAGAGATAAAAGGAACAACTGGCAAGTTTGGCCTTGGAGATCAAAACGAAGCAGGGCAAAGGCTAATAGAGTTCTGTCAAGAGAACAAGCTGGTCATCACAAACACGCTTTTCCAACAACACAAGAGACGACTCTACACATGGACATCACCAGATGGGCAGCATCGAAATCAGATTGATTATATTCTCTGCAGCCAAAGATGGAGAAGCTCTATACAGTCAGCAAAAACAAGACCTGGAGCTGACTGTGGCTCAGATCATCAGCTTCTTATAGCAAAATTCAAGCTTAAACTGAAGAAAGTAGGAAAAACCACTGGGCCGGTAAGATACAATCTAAGTCAAATCCCTTATGAATACACAGTGGAAGTGAGGAACAGGTTTAAGGATTTAGATTTGGTGGACAGAGTGCCTGAAGAACTATGGATGGAGGCTCGTAACATTGTACAGGAGGCAGCAACGAAAACCATCCCAATGAAAAGGAAATGCAAGAAAGCAAAGTGGCTGTCCAACGAGGCCTTACAAATAGCGGAGGAGAGAAGGCAAGCAAAATGCGAGGGAGATAGTGAAAGATACAGGAAATTGAATGCAGATTTCCAAAGAATAGCAAGGAGAGACAAGAAGGCCTTCTTAAATGAGCAATGCAAACAAATAGAGGAAAACAACAGAATGGGAAGAACCAGAGATCTGTTCAAGAAAATTGGAGATATGAAAGGAACATTTCGTACAAAGATTACCATAATAAAGGACAAAAGTGGTAAGGACCTAACAGAAGCAGAAGACATCAAGAAGAGGTGGCAAGAATACACAGAAGAATTATACCAGAAAGATATGGATGTCTCGTACACCCCAGGTAGTGTGGTTGCTGACCTTGAGCCAGACATCCTGGAGAGTGAAGTCAAATGGGCCTTAGAAAGCACTGCAAATAACAAGGCCAGTGGAAGTGATGGTATTCCAGCTGAACTATTTAAAATTTTAAAAGATGATGCTGTTAAGGTGCTACACTCAATATGCCAGCAAATTTGGAAAACTCAGCAGTGGCCAGAAGATTGGAGAAGATCAGTCTACATCCCAGTCCCAAAGAAGGGTAGTGCCAAAGAATGCTCCAACTACCGCACAATTGCACTCATTTCACACGCTAGCAAGGTTATGCTTAAAATTCTACAAGGAAGGCTTAAGCAGTATGTGGATCAAGAACTCCCAGAAGTGCAAGCTGGATTTAGAAGAGGCAGAGGAACCAGAGACCAAATTGCAAACATGCGCTGGATTATGGAGAAAGCTAGAGAGTTCCAGAAAGACATCTACTTCTGCTTCATTGACTATGCAAAAGCCTTTGACTGTGTTGACCACAGCAAACTATGGCAAGTTCTTAAAGAAATGGGAGTGCCTGATCACCTCATCTGTCTCCTGAGAAATCTCTATGTGGGACAAGAAGCTACAGTTAGAACTGGATATGGAACAACTGATTGGTTCAAAATTGGGAAAGGAGTACGACAAGGCTGTATTTTGTCTCCCTGCTTATTTAATTTATATGCAGAATACATCATGCGAAAGGCTGGGCTGGATGAATCCCAAGCTGGAATTAAGATTGCCGGAAGAAATATCAACAACCTCAGATATGCAGATGACACAACCTTGATGGCAGAAAGTGAGGAGGAATTAAAGAACCTTTTAATGAGGGTGAAAGAGGAGAGCGCAAAATATGGTCTGAAGCTCAACATCAAAAAAACGAAGATCATGGCCACTGGTCCCATCACCTCCTGGCAAATAGAAGGGGAAGAAATGGAGGCAGTGAGAGATTTTACTTTCTTGGGCTCCATGATCACTGCAGATGGTGACAGCAGCCACGAAATTAAAAGACGCCTCCTTCTTGGGAGAAGGGCAATGACAGGCCTAGACAGCATCTTGAGAAGTAGAGATGTCACCTTGCCAACAAAGGTCCGTATAGTTAAAGCCATGGTTTTCCCGGTAGTGATGTATGGAAGTGAGAGCTGGACCATAAAGAAGGCTGATCGCCGAAGAATTGATGCTTTTGAATTATGGTGCTGGAGAAGACTCTTGAGAGTCCCATGGACTGCAAGAAGATCAAACGCATCCATTCTTAAGGAAATCAGCCCTGAGTGCTCACTGGAAGGACAGATCGTGAAGCTGAGGCTCCAGTACTTTGGCCACCTCATGAGAAGAGAAGACTCCCTGGAGAAGACACTGATGCTGGGAAAGATTGAGGGCACAAGGAGAAGGGGGCGACAGAGGACGAGATGGTTGGATAGCGTTTTCGAGGTTACCAGCATGAGTCTGACCAAACTGCGGGAAGTAGTGGAGGACAGAGGTGCCTGGCGTGCTCTGGTCCATGGGGTCACGAAGAGTCGGACACGACTAAACGACTAAACAACAACAACAAATTGCGAACGTTTTCCTAGCATCAGAAGTTGATACAGTTTCCTTTTGTGAACACTTTCATTAATGACAGACAGCACCAGTGTATAAACATGGCATTGTTATAATCATTTCCTCTAAGAGCATGTTGCCAAACTGTTATGGCAGTAGACAGGTGTTTGTAACTTGAACTGACACAGAAGCTGGTGTGGGACTTCTCCGAGTACTGCTATTACTGGGTAAAATTTCAGGTCAGTGGGTACTGGAATCAGTACTTAAATTAGTACACGTAAAACAGCTTAAAGGAAATGAGCAAGGGCCATTTTTGTGAAATAAAGAGTACTTTGATCAAATTTAATGGAATTAATTGTATTTTTTTGTTCACTATTTTTCTATACTGTACAAAATTAAGAAGGGTATTGTGAAGAAGCAGAATTAATTTACTTCCAAAGCAAAGTGTGCTTGATAAAATAAAGTGCGCTCTCTCTCTCTCTCTCTGCATAATATATATGCAGCCTAGAATAGCATTAGCTTCGTGTTGCGTTTTTTCGGGTTAAGAATGCGTCAAACCCAGAAGTGTTTACTTCCGGGTTTCGCCGCACGTGCAGAAGCGTTCTGTGCGATTCGTTCATGCACAGAAGCGCTCTATCACACTTCGCACATGCGCAGAAGCGCCGCTTTGGTTACGGACTTTTCGAGGTGCGAACAGCACCCCAGAACGGATTGTGTCCGCAGCCAGAGGTACCATTGTACTAAATTAAGCTAAGCTTGACAAAAAAAAGTTACCTTGGCATCTTCAGTGGTGTGTTCATATTTCTACCCGCCCCTTTGATAACTAATGGCCTGCAGTGCAATCCTATGCATGTTTACATGAAGATAAATCTCACTCTGTTTACAGGTACTTCCAATAGGGATTGTAGCTTTGGTAATCTAAAACCTGTACAACATTTCCTATAGGATTTAATTGATTAAATTTTACATGCTACCAGTATATGTTTAGCTTACTGGTGGAAAAGCTTTGTATAGTTACGTGAGTTCTTCTCTTAAATTACATTTTAAAAACCTGTTAAAATATTAGTATACTTTTGAAGAATTTTAGAGAATCAGGTGGAGATTTTCACATCTGAGTACAGTGGTGCCTCGAGTTACAAACGCCTCAGGTTACAAATGCTTCAGGTTATAAACTCCGCTAACCTGGAAGAGTTACCTCGAGTTGAGAACTTTGTCCCAGGATGAGAACGAAAATCATGTGCCGGCGGTGCAGTGGCAGCAAGAGGCCCCATTAGCGAAAGCACGCCTCTAGTTAAGAACAGTTTCAGGTTAAGAACGGATCTCTGGAATGAATTAAGTTCGTAACTAGAGGTACCACTGTACAGGAGACTTGCAAATACGTTTTTTCTTCTTTCATTACCTCCAATGCCCATGAGATGGTGCTCATTCCCTTTTGCTTTTTATGTGGCAGATTTTTTAAAATGTTTATATGTTTGACGCATATAATTACATACATTTTAGCTTAAGACAGGGAGCAATTAGTTGTGCTGATCAAAGTTACACTGTTATATTAATAAAAGTATACCTGAAAACATTGTTTAATTGTGGAATAGTCTTAAGTAAACATGACCGAATAACTAGTTAAAAACTGCAGCAATACATAAGTTAACAGTGGTAATTAAAAGTATTGGACCATTTTCAAGAAATATCAGTATTGTTAAATTAATTAGAGAGCATTGTTGGGTCATTGTGGGCATATGATCACACCAGAATACTGTTTAACAGCACGTATTCATAACAGGGCTTTCTTTAGCTATGTGTGTTACGCTCTTTAATAGTACTGTAGTCATATTCTGTACTCTAAAACCTCACCCCTCACAATAGCCATTTCCCTGATTAAGCTGATGCAGAAACTGTGGTCGCTCTATATTTGTATCCTAAATGGCATGTGTATATTGCATTACAACTATATGCATGTATACTTTCAGGACCCACATTATTTCTGTTAATGTAAATTGTTTTAAACTGTTTTTAATATTATATTTTATTTTTAATATTGTATTTTAATTGCTGTAATCCATCCTGGGACTATATGGTGAAGGGCTGGTAGTAAATTGTAGTAGTAATTGTCCTCATCCTCATCCTTCATAATCTTTGAATGAAGGGCAGTATAGAAATTAATAATAATATAGAAACTGACAATAGGTTGGATCCAGAGTTGTTATGAGTAGAGTCCATTTGCAAAGTAGGTTTTTCTTACCCTTTCGTGCCCCCTGTACCCTCCTCAAAAATATCTGTGAAGGAACCCAGCAACAGGTCATCTGAAGGAAAAAAAGCCTGACCAGTGCTCTTCAAGTTGAGATCTCTGTTCCTGTTTTTATTTTCATTTGTATTTTCTGCATGCTTCTGAATAGAATGGAAATCTGGAATGTAAATATAAAAAATCACTTTTATATTATAGATCTGTTCTGGGAATTTTAAGTAATTACAGACTGCCACATTGGACCTTTTTATTATTATTTTTTCTAATTGGCTAAATGCTTCATAGGGTCCAGATGTGTTGTCTTTCCACTTCCTGCCTCTATACTTTCTCTTCACTGTGCAGAAAAAAAGAAAAATCTTGCTCAAATGTAACAGTTGTTGAACGATGAACTTAAATGACAAGTGGACTCTCCTTCCTTGGAGGTTTTTAAGCAGAAGTTTAGATGGCCATCTGTCATGTGGAGCCAGTGTGGTGTAGTGGTTAAGAGTGGTAGTCTCGTAATCTGGGGAACCGGGTTTGTGTCTCCGCTTCTCCACATGCAGCTGCTGGGTGACCCTGGGCTAGTCACAATTCTCTGAAGTCTCTCAGCCCCACTCACCTCACAGAGTGTTTGTTGTGGGGGAGGAAGGGAAAGGAGAATGTTAGCCGCTTTGAGACTCCTGAAGGGGAGTGAAAGGCGGGATATCAAATCCAAACTCCTCCTCCTCCTCCTCCTCCTCTTCCTCCTCCTCTTCTTCTTCTTCTTCATGTAAGATTTAGTTAAGATTCCTGCATTGCAGGAGGTTGGAGTAGATGACCCTTGGGGTCCCTTCCAACTGTGTGGTTCTATGATTCTGTCCTGGAATAACTAATGGAGATTGTCTAGTCTGGCATCCTAACCTAAAATACCATTGCCCCAAACATCCACTGATACAAACAGGTCGGCACATCCTGTGATCTAGCACAATGTACTTGGTGTATGATTTCTTTGTTGGTTTCTGATGTCATTGTCCTTTGGTCACATGTGTACCTAGGGACAGGATCACTTGGACAGGTCAATTAAGTTTTGTAGCACCTTCAAGGACCAAACAGATTTAATGTTAGTGAGCTAGAGTCTTAGGGTTGTGGTTTTTTTAAGCCCCTTTATAGAAGTACCCAGTGCTTCTAGCTTTGTGCTGTTGTGAGTTGACAACCTGCAGCACTGACTTTCCAACGTGTATCTCTGAAAGAAGGGAGGATGTGCCCACATACAGTACTATGGGCTGCACAGTGTGTCATTTCCTGTATCTACTCAGAATCTGGCAGAAGGTTTGCTGCTGTGTAGGATTTCAGCATACTGATGAGGTCATCGGTGCAATTTCCAAACAGAACCATTTTTAAATTGCTCAAAGTAATTACGGTACCTTTCCGTGTATAAGTCGAGCTTTTTTTACACAAAAATAAGGTTAAAAAACTGGGGTCATCTTATACACAGATAGTGCATAGGGGGGATAGGTGATTGGTTGCAGCCGTGAGCTGCAGCTTGTAAGCGGTAATTTTGTGGGTGATTGGTGGCTGCGGCAGGGGCTGCTTTGGATTGGCTGCTGCGGTAATTGGGTGGATGATTGGTTGCTGCGTGAAGTGCTGCTGTGGATTGGCTGGTGTGGCAATAGGGGTTGTTGTGAGTGGGCGGGCGCTGGTATGATTCTGCAGCGCGAGCGATTATAAGCATTTGTCTGTCGGGTTGGTGATTTTCCGTATCCCCCCCCCCAAAAAAGCTCCATAACTATGGGCAATTCTCCTCAAAAGAAGCTCAACAACTCTGGGCCATCTCCCCCCATTTTCTTAAATTTGAGTCCCCCGAAATAAGGGGCGTCTTATACACCGGGGGGGGGGGAGTGTTATACATGAAAAAATACAGTACATAAATAGTGGGGACAGGGGAAGGGTGCAGAAGCTCTAGTTTTTCAGGCAGTGGAAATCCTAAAATAAAGTTTACATTGTGTGCAAGACTTCTCACATATGCAAGGATGTGCTGACGGTGCATTGGTTTTGTGTTATATCATGGTTTATTTAGGGGTTACTGATAACTGCTTTGCGCAGGAAGTATACTTACTAGGACATACAAAATGTAAAGTAAAAATAACATTTGAATAAACTCTGGGCACAGTCTGATTACATTTATAGCAAGGCGGAGTATTTTAACATTTTGTAACCTATGCTACTTAAGAATAGGGTATAAATTAGTTTTGAAGAAACAGTTTTTAAGAAACAAGAAAATGCATTTTTTCACAGCTGTGATTTCTAGGATCAGAAAAGTTTCAAGGAGACCTAAATTTAAACAATTAGCAAAGCAAACTTGACCTTTTAAACCTGTATTCTTAACATGTCATCTTAATGAAAATATTTTTGTGTTTAAATGGGAGGGAATGGTTCCCAAACTAAATTCTAAGGCTGTGTATTCATCTGTAATGCAGTGTACGCACCTAAACCTATAAGCAGTGTGTGTGTGTGTGTGTGTGTGTGTGTGTGAGAGAGAGAGAGAGAGAGAGAGAGAGAGAGAGAGAGAGAGAGAGAAAGAGAAAGAAAGAAAGAAAGAAAGAAAGAAAGAAAGAAAGAAAGAAAGAAAGAAAGAAGAATGAGTGAGTGGCTTCATTTTTCCACACAATGATCTCAGATACTGCAGCTACAGCTGCAGCCTCTTCCTTTTTTGCCCACCCAATATCCTGCGTTGTATTATAGCCTAAGACAATTGTACTGGCCACTAATTCAGAATTACTAAACCTTACATTTTCTTGCCTTTGTTTATACTGGACCATATTTTATGTGGCACTTAGTGGAGTGCTTTCCACTGTATAGACCAGGGCTAGGCAACCTAAGGCCCAGGGGCTGGATGCAGCCCAATCGCCTTCTCAATCCGGCCTGCAGACGGTCTGGCAATCAGGGTGTTTTTACATGAGTAAAATGTGTGCTTTTATTTAAAATGCATCTCTGGGTTATTTGTGGGGCATAGGAATTCTTTCCACCCCCCCCAATAATATATAGTCCGGCCCACCACATGGTCTGAAGGACGGTGGACCGGCCCACGGCTGAAAAAGGCTGCTCACCCCTTGTATAGACTGCAGACAGTGACATGCCCTTATAATCTCCTCTCCTGTGCTAGTATTGGAACAGTATGCTGAGTAAAACATCCTGCACAGTATATTTCTTCTCTGTGTGGTGTCAAATACACTAAGTATTGTACCCCCCTCTTTTTCTCTCTCTCTCTTTTTGCAATAGCCGAGCAAGCTTACTTTGTGCTAATATTGAATTGGGGAAAGGATAATTAGTAACCATTGCTTTGCTTGTTTATATACTAAACAAATATTGGTTATTCTGCTCATGATGGGCTCTTTTTAATCCTTAAAGATTGCAGCTACTGTTTTCCCTTTAGGCCTGATGATCCCTTTTCAAATGCCTGGGGTTTAAAGTGTGTCTATGACTGAGAAGTGCGCATCAAAGGCTCATCACCAGTTACTCATCACCACTACTTCAGACCTTCCCATATTCAGTGCAAATGTCTTTTTTTTTTTTTTAATATTTTTATTACAAGTTTCCAAAATTTTTATAACACAAAACAAAACCATACAACAAACATAACAAACATATAATACATGTATAATTTCAACCCTTATTTTCTTATACCTTACTTTCCCGACTTCCTCATACCTTCCCTTTCTGTATTCCAATATCTAATTACTTGTTCAGCAAATCCTTCCCTTATTTTTTGCTTAATTTTAACCTTATTTTTTCTCTTTGACTTATCCATTACCGCAAATAACCACATATTTTCTAATCCAGCGTCATTTTAACATTCATTGATCTTGCAATATTTCTTTAAATAGTCCTTAAATTTTCCCCAATCTTCTTCCGCTGTTTCTCTTCCCTGGTTTCGGATTCTGCTCGTCATCTCTGCCAGGCCCTTCAGTGCAAATGTCCAAAGGGTTTTTAAGCATGTTCCAGTGAATGTGCTTAAAATTCCTCTTCATAGCTTTGCAATGAAATAAGGAATCCCTGAAGTGCAGTTGGTATGGGGTGGGAAATATATTGTATGTTGCAGGGCGCATGTTCACCCCACCCTCATTTTGCAGCCTACATGTCATGCATTTGCCACCCCCAACACTTGAAAATGACTTTTTACCTTGTAAAGGAGGTCAAACAATATAAAAACAAACAATAAGTTCCAACCAAAATAATTTCAATCCCCAAATGTTCTTTTGAGAAGCCATGTAACCAATGACTATAACCAATATATAGAGAGGCAGATTTTTAAAATATATCTCCTCATCAATTCATTCTGGGGAAGCTGTGGAAATGTGGCTTGGATTGTGACAGATCTTGAAATTAACTCTGGACTAGGCAGAAGTCATCGTGGTCAAACTGTTCTAGATTAGGGCTGCACATCCCTAGGAGGATCATATTCACAGCTTGACGGTGTTTCTTGATGGCCAATGGAACTTTTACTCAGCATTAGCCGTGCCTATACTTGGAGGGTGTAGATAAGGACCATGGTCACAGATCCCTTAATTACATCTAGATTGGATTCTGTAACACATTAAAGGGGCCGATCCATGAATATTGTTCGAAAATGTCAGCTGATTCAAAATGCTGTTGTGAGTTCTGACTATTGCCAAATTTGGGGGCCATGTTATTTCCTCATTGTGCCAGCTGCATTGACAACTAGTTCTTAATTTAATGTGCTGTTGTTACTTTTAAAGCTCTAAATGGTTTAGGATCCCAGTAGCTAAAGGACTGCTTCCCGATGTATAAATTTGCCCAGTACTTTGGATTGTCTTCTAGTGAGACTTTCCTGGCATCCCTTTTATGGTTACACAGTGGAAAATATATTGAGCAGTACAGTCCACATCACCTTACTTTCTTTTTAATTTGGGAAAAATGTGCATTGAGTTCTGAGCCATCTAGTATTATTTGTATGCAAATGTCTTAAACACTAGGCAATTAAAATATGTATTGTACCTTTTTTAAAAAGAATACAAAGCAAAACGTTTCCTTCTTCTCTAGTTAGCTATGGACAACATAATCTAATTATATCTATAAATATGTTTTTTCTTTATTCCTTGCAAAGCATTTGGATGACAAATGCATGGAAGTTAAACAAATGTGTGATAACCAACTTGACTATTTGGTAAATAGCAGGTGACTGGCTTCATACAAAAACACATTTGCAGATTACACAACTATCTACAGAAAAGTTCTGGTATCCCAAATGTTGGTAAATGTAAAAGAATGAAAGCTAGCAGAAGTAGCATGTCTGAACAGCTTGTCACCCACAAAATGAAATGCAACCCACCAGCTATATATGGCTGTCACCAGGGGAACCTCCAGTTATTACTCCATGGCTGGCAGGGGGATTATCAATCACTTGGCAGGCCACAGTGCACAGCTAGCTAACTTTATTTGGCTTGGTGGGTCACAGTTTGTGCAGGTCTACAGTTGGTGGGCCACAGTTTGTCAGTGTTTTGAGTACCTTGTTAAGGGCCTATCCGAAGCATATTTGTGGTGATCAGTTGATATTTTCCTCCTGCGTTTAATTCCATTCTGTCTTTCTTATACTCATTTGTGTGTGGGACCTTCAGAACATTGGTGTGAGAGAAAACGCACACTATGGAAGTGTGTAGATTGGTGTAGCCCTACTAAGTGCAGGTGTTATGGTCCTTCCCATTTATTTTATTGTATGCTGTTTGTTGCCATGTATCTTACACAAAACTAGAATTCTTGCACAAATGGTTTGTCAAAGCCTGACAATTTGGAGTATATTCAGTGGCACCTCCATCACAATGGAGCACAGGATGATAAAATAGTCATTAAAAACAAGCCATTCTCTGTATCCCTCTTCGAAAGAACATTGGGGGAAATGTTATTGTAAGCCTCATCATTTGAGAAAACAAAACAAGGAAATTTTGGAGAAGAAATACCTATTTGTTATTTAAAAATTCATAAAACTGCCATTAATTCAATGTAGACACTGGCTGAAAAAAACACTTTAAACTTTTGTACCTTGAGGTGTGTTTTTTTTATGAATGGATATCTTTCCCATTTAAAGAATCAGGAAGCTCTGAGTGTGAATTTTCAATTAAGTGGTTTGTCTACCTTCGCCAGTTATTTCATTCAAGCATCTCATGTGGCAGGTCTTTTTGAAGGTCATCCTCTTTCAGTAAAATCATATTACAGTAGTTGGTCTTGAACATTGGGTTTTATCCAGTTGTGCACTAGCAAGGTTCTAGAGGTATAACAGGAGTTCTATTTGCGTGTCAAGACCCTGAAGCCAACTCCCCATTAGAATAAAGAAATTCACACAGACACAGATTTTTTGTTTAAGGTTATTGGGCAAATTTTGGCCATAGTTTTATTGATTACAGGAAATGTGAGTGGTATTGGCTTAGGCATTGGCAAAAGATTATATCAGACTCCTGCCCCTCTGCAGGAAGTCTGTAAGGGTAAACCACCCAAAGGGGAGCTGCTTCGGGGGAACCCACCTGCATCTCCCCTGGTGTTCCCAGAGGCCTGACATGGCCATAGCCCTCAAGCGGACTTCGGACAGGATCCAGATTCCTTTAATGGAATACCCTTGGACAATGGAGGGGCAGGCGTTGGCCGACCTCCCCTCCCCCACTCAACAATAAGCCAATGCCTAACCGCCTAACCTTACAAAGCTGTGACGATTGCTAAGAGTTAGGCGAAAACCAAGTGGCCAATGCCAATTTGCCAGATGGAAAAATTCCTACCTGGTCCCTGTCCCAAGACTGACAACCAACCCAAAGTTCAAAGCAAGGCCAGAGGACACCTAAATTAAAGGGAGCATGGGCGGGTGTTCGGCAGCGCGAAGCAGGTGCTTGGCACACGTCGCCCTGCCGCTTTTATACTCCCCCCCCCATGATCACCCCACTCAAATTGATTAGGTGATAGCCCTGGGTAATTGTGGTGCCACCCTGTCGTGGGGGTAATGGCTCCACCCACGCCAGGATGGGGGGACCGGGTTGAGGGCCTGCCCGCAACCAGGACCATCTATTAAGATGATCCCACTTCCTCTCCCCCCCCCCCCCCGGAGCTGATTTTGAGGTTGCATGGGAAGTTGGAGGGGACAGGAGAGGAAGAGGAAGGCTTGTGGCTTGCATGGAAGCTTGTTGCACCAGGCAGAGCTGCGGGGTTGGATATGGCCCACAGACTTTAATAGGCTTTGGTAAAACAGTATTGTTTCTGCTGAATATAAATTTTAAGGTCACTTTAGGGTAGCCCATTGGTTACCTCTTCTTCAGGAAAGTTGCTAAAAGAGATCATGACAGTTGTTATCTTGAGAAAATGTCCACTGTTTGCTTTCAGCCTTTGTTACTTCCAAGTTTGATTATTGCCATTCATTTCTAGGGGCTGTATCGCTATATTTTCTTTTTGTCTATTATTATGTTCCTAATGAAATGTTGAGAAACCTCTATGAGTAGGCCTGTAAATTGATGTGGTGTACTAACAAATAGCTTCCATATATTCCTAGAGTGAAGTGAACAGTAGGGAAACTAAAATAAGCAATACAGTACAGGGTTTTTTTTTGCTATGTGACTTTCATGTTACACAGAGTTTAAATTTAGAGTTATGTAACTTGAACTGCCTTTCTAGTAGATGTCATACAGTGATGGATTTCTGATTTTGAAAATATGTCACAACCATAAATCAGTAGTTTGCGAAGATTGCGCTAGCAAGCTATTAAAGAACATGGCGGTATTTACTATAGGTAAATGCAAATTTTTAAAGGACCTCTGTATCATAGTTTAAGTGATTTATTGGCTTTCAGTGCTCATGTATGAATCAGTGATGTAATGGATTTTGGAAATCTCATTTCCTATAGGAAGGCACATACTTTGCATATGACTTTAGGCAAGAATTTTACCTTGATGTACTTACGTCTGGATTAAACTAAGGTTACGAATTTGGTTATTTTGTGAGAGTGGGTTTTATATGTAGGGTGGTTCAATGTGGAAATTTGAAAAGAAGGATAATGGATATGTTTAATATAACAGCTTAACGTAGGATATTAAAATTACATCAAATTTAAGTAACTTTTACTTCAGTCTCTGTAGTTGACTTGAAGCCTAAGACACTGGAACAGAAGTGTGCTGCTGCAACTCGGTCTCCTATTGCAGTCTCCTGCACCTTCTGAAAAACTCCTCTTAAAGATTGGGTGACCTTTGGGAACCACATGATAAGAGGGTACAGGGCAAATCAATGAAAATCAATGCTTTCCACTCATGCAATAGCACTGTTTTTTGGGTCCAATTTCCAGAAGGATAGACATGTTCAATCTGCTGCAGCAAAATCAATGAAGAGTCTTAAGGTACCTTCAAAGACATGCCTCAGCTTTTATGAATGAGAGTTGGTTTCATCAGATATGTTTAAAATAAATGTGACTATTGTGTTGTTTCAGACTTAACACTAAACCAAGATTTGACACTACATAAATGAATCTGTGTCTTACGCTCCCTTCTCTTGCCCACTAGCCTCACATATCCTGCTTTCCCCTCTTCATTTAGATTTTAACAAACCATGCATAGGCTGCTGTTATATCTGAAGTGGGCAAACCATGGTTTGGGCAAACCCTAGGGTGTCTGAAAGCTAGAGTTGCCTGGTTTATTGGTGATGGTGATAATTTTGGTTGTTTCTATGGTTTGTTATTCTAATTCTGTTATCCCTATGCTTTCTGTGTAAGATGATGGGGCAGGAGAAAGAAAAATGAGAGGAGAAATCAGAGTACAATAGGTTGAAGAAAGCACAATGTGCAGACTTCAGTAATTTGTGTACAGCCAGACCATACTTTGTATTTAAGTCTTTGTATTTAAGTCTGAGCCAGCTGGTATGAAAATTAACTTTCATTAATATCAGCTAAGTTGTCCCTTTTCTTTCTTTTAACTGGAGATTCTGCAGCTTGCAGTGATTGCCTTGTATCTTGGATTAGGAACGTTAACATTGGCCAGCAGTCACAAATGTTAGTATTTATCATAGTGTATGCACCTTTTATGGTCTGAAACATTTGTATCTTCCAGCATTTAAACCTGACATGAAAAACCCAATGAGCCTCAGGCATGTCTTGTCTTGCAGTTTACATAACTATGATCTGGGTAGCAATACATAATTTTTTAATGCCAACCAGTCACTTGCTGTTTCATTCTAGTTTCAGGGTGAAATTTGACTGTGTGCATTATGCATACTTGTGTGAAACGTAACATAGAAAGTTGTATTTGGAAAACATTTATGTATATTAACTTCTTTATTACCATTAAGGAAAAATTTACGGTGTATAACATAGTACCTCTGCAGTGTTTTAAAATGTAGGACATTTTTTATACAACTTGTGTTGTGTGTTTCTGTTCTCCTCTGTGTATATTATTGAACTTTGTGTGCATTTTTTTTAAAGAAAGTTTCATTTTTTTTTTATGTCTCCGTGCCCCAGTCTGGATAACTAAAGGAACCTAAATTGGTATCTTCAAACAATGTAAATGACATCGTTATTTACTGTTATTTCAGAGTAAGCACACTAATTCTCATAATAGTTTATTTCAGTGGGGTTTTCTTCTGGACCATTATACTTAGAACAGTTGCACCTTCCTTCAGCTCATACCTTAAATATATCAAATAAATATGTCTTAGATTGATTGGAGTTCACTTTCAGACAGGTTTTTGTTTGTAAGGTTCTTCAAACTAATGTCACATTATCACAGTAGCTGTCATTTAAAATCCTGTGACTGATATTTTGAACTCATAAACTGTTAATTAATAATGCAGATAGATAATTGGTTTCTAGCTCTTAACTTGCCTAATTTTGCCTAAACATTATTTTGGTATATAATGATATTAGGTGTAAAGAAATCTCCCTGGATACTAGAGATTTTGGAGGGGGTGGAATTGGGGCTGAGACCCATAATCTACAAATGTAAACTACAAAAGGTTGTCATTGCTTCTTGAATTCATGCAGGTATTGATATATTTATGACTTATTTAAATTTACAAATAGCCAAGGCAAATATTAAAATGAAATGTAAAACTTATGAAGATGTATTTGAATGCTTCAAATGTGTTGCTTTAAAATCACTGCTGTATGCTTACACATTATACCACAATCTAGAGAGCGAAAATATTATGCCACCCTGTGGGTTGTTATAAAGATTGTTTATGAAGTTGAGCCTAAGACTTAAAATACATTGAATCGGGGAGTTCTGAAAAATGAACTGCATGACACGGGAGACCAAATCATGCTAAAGTGCAGGGAAAGACTATACATCAGTTCAAAGGCTACATTATTCAAAAAAATACAACCATAAAAAAGGTAATAAGATTACATCCTCACACTTCATGGCTAGTAAGGTGCATTAGGCTGCTCAGATATTCATAACTTACTGTGACATTTCGCGAGATTACATTTTGCTCTGCACAGCCATTACTGCAGCTCGGATAATAACTAGCCAGTGTACGGACCAGGATTATGATCCCTGTCTTTGGCAACAAATTTGTGTCTTGAAGGTTGATCAGTCTCAAATTGCCATTAGAAAGGGTTAATATGACATACTGTATAGGTGTGCACTTACGTGCATCTATAATATTTTTGCATATTAACAGTATATCAAATTCACTACAAATTGCATGTAACTGTTCCCCATATTTTCTTAAAGTAATTTCATAAAACACTTAAATGAGGGAGATTTAAGTCTAGTGTCTGGTCCTAGGAGTGTTCTACTTCTAACGCTGCTGAATTATTTGTGTTTTGCAGATTAGATAGGAAAACTAATTTGTCAACTTCTTGGATGGGTAGTTACTGAAAATAGTACATGTAGCCAAAAGTGAAAGATGGGTAGTAGAGAATTGAGGTGAAGGTGAGGTCATTTTAGTTAACAGCAGAATGTATGGCCTGTAAAGTGTTGGCATGGTAGTTGATGGTCACTTAAAACCAAATACATTAACTCATAGAAATGAACTTTAAGAAGCCAGGGATTTTTTTCCTAACAACTTTGCACTGTGCTTGACATTGGCAGAAAAGCTGGATAATTCCATCGTTGGTTCATAAGCATAAAATCATACATGGCTTCCTTAATTTTTTTGCTTTCAAGATGTTGGTAGTTCTTTGCATCAGTCTGCCTTTCTACTGAGCCCAAGTACTTGACTGTTGCTGTTGCATGCATAAAACGGTAAGGGTAGGTTTTCTAGCCAGAAAACCAGCATTACTTTGTTATCACTTGTGACATGGCAGCAATATGTCAGTCAGGAGTTGCCCTCTGATCTGGCCACTACAGTGGGAGGTAGTGAAAGTAGTCCTTTAGTTTCACTGCAAACCCTCCTAAGATTTATAGGTAAAAAAATAGCTTTAAATTGTGCCTGGACGCTGTTACACGATGTGTGTCTATTGACCATCCCTCCTAGGAACCTTCACTATCAGCAGCTTTCAAACACACCCCTAGGACTGACCCTCTCACCACTAGGCCAAAAGGTCTAGCCGGCCACATTCCAATTTCATTCCCTTGTTTAACATTCACCACTGCTGTTATTGGAGGCGGATGAAAGTTATCACCCGCTACAAGTTGTTACCTGTGCCATTCTTCCTTCATTTCATTAATGAAATAAGAGTGAAAGAGGAGAAATATTTAAAGTGTTATTTATTTATTTATTCTTTTCCATTATACGTGTATTCTGTTTAGGAATCTCAGATACCCTCACTATAGCTTTCTAATCTTGAGGTGCATGACATCGTTGCTGATTTATGTTAAGAATGCTGAAAAATGTGCTTCCCCACATGTATATCTCTAACACTTCAGATCTTGAGTAATGAGTGGGAGCTGCTGGGATTCAGGGAAAAGCCAGGAAGAGTGACTGTTTTGGCAAATCTTATATCTGAATGAATATATTTTTAATGAAAAAATCCTATCTGATTAGTTTCTGTTTAGTAATAGATCTCTGCTGCTAACCCTCATATACCCAAGGGGTGTCATTCACTGAATTAAATACAGCTCTTGTGTGATAAACCCTGTCATCAGACAAGCTGGCAGGTGACATTGCAGGCTGGGTATTATGAGGCACTACTCATGATGATCTGTTGAAGAAACCACCAAGTGCTATGTAAAAGAACATAGCTAAGCAAGCCGGGAGTATAGATACACGGGCAGCAGTAGACTGGAGGCAGTACAATGGGGCAGTGAGAGCAGGAGAAGAGCAATGTGTATAGGATTGTTGTATGTTTACTTGTCAGTAGAGTCCCACTCAGATAAGTGTGCAGAGGATTGCAGCCTTAGTCACGTTAGCCCCCTCAAAATAAGTGCAATGATCACTTTCCTATCTAATTCAATGGAACTTAAGTTTGGAGTAGCAACTGGGGAGTCACCTGTCAGCTCAACCACAATATACAGCAACAAAACCAGGAACTTGTGATCTTTCTAACTAAGGCCTCATTTCATACAAAAATGTGGTACTATTCTGAATTCCTAAACATTTTAAAAAGTAATCTGTTAATGCCAATGCACATAAAGTCCATCATTATTATATCCAACTCTGAAGGTACAGTGTTTTTAACCTGGTTTCAGTGGTGAGAGAAAAGACATTACAGGTGCACCAGGCATCTGTCTAGGCAGATGGGCAGCAGTCTATCCATAGAGAACAAATGGATGAGTATACCCAGAATGCAAGTTTAACAGAGCCAGGTCTACCCACAAATGATAGTCCTATTATCTGATGCCAGTTAGGTTTGTTTGTTTGTAGCACTCACCCTCTCACCCTCAAAATTCCTGTGGACACCTGTGGTAACCTACCGGTCATGTGTCAAAAGGAATGTTTCTAAAATTGCTCCTTGGAAAACAGTATTTGGGATCATATTTCTTACTCCGACATTGGCTTCCTATATACATTGGTCATATACACTGATGCCTGTTGCTAGATTGTTAACGTAAAACGATGGAAACACATGCGAGTGTAAGACCCATTGGACTCAATGAGTTGGATTCAAAACTAAGTGCATGTAATAGGGAGATTACTGAAAACTGAGATTACTGGGCAGAAGCAACTTCTTCAAGCAGGAGCTTCACTCATGGAAGGTGCCATGCCCAGTTTTTTTTGTGGGGGGTGCTCACCTCATGTAGTAGAGCCCCTACCCCTCAGTGGAGCATTCTTGAGGACCTGGGGAATGCTGCCATAGGGACGAAGGATGGCTAGCTTCCACCCACCCCATTAAAGGTAAAGGTAAAGGTACCCCTGCCCGTACGGGCCAGTCTTGACAGACTCTAGGGTTGTGCGCCCATCTCACTCTATAGGCCGGGGGCCAGCGCTGTCCGGAGACACTTTCCAGGTCACGTGGCCAGCGTGACAAAGCTGCATCTGGCGAGCCAGCGCAGCACACGGAAACGCCGTTTACCTTCCCGCCAGTAAGCGGTCCCTATTTATCTACTTGCACTTTGACGTGCTTTCGAATTGCTAGGTTGGCAGGCGCTGGGACCGAGCAACGGGAGCGCACCCCGCCGCGGGGATTCGAACCGCCGACCTTTCGATCGGCAAGCCCTAGGCGCTGAGGCTTTTACCCACAGCGCCACCCGCGTCCCTACCCACCCCATTATGTGCATATAATTCTGGATTCCACCCAGTAACACTTATTTCTAATTCGGCCTGCACTTACTCGATTGTGCAGTCTAAAGTTTCTAGTGGTGTCTGCTCATATCCTTACTGTGTATCCCCCAAAAAGGAATGCTGCTATTGTATGTTGTAAATCTTTTAAACATATAATTCTGGAGATAGAGAAAATCACTAATGTCTATTCTTTTCAAATTGAAGCTTGTAGGAGGTCACTTTGATCTGGAAATGAACTTTATTATACAAGATGGAGAGAGTATTACTTGCATGGTGGACTTGTTGGATAAATGTGATGTCACTTGCCAGGCTGAGGTATGGAGCATGTTTACAGCCATCTTGAAGAAAAGTATACGAAATCTCCAAATTTGCACAGAAGTGGGTCTTGTTGAGCACGTGCTCCAGAGGATTGATAAAGCTGACAATATGATTGCAGGTATGAATTTCCAGTCAGCCTAAAACTGGAAGTAACTGTGGTAGTGTCTTTAATTGACATAGAATCCTTTTAATAACATTTTTTTGCTGGTAAAATAGAAAGTTGGGTATTAATCTAAATCTAATAATTTGTTTTTCTTAGATCTCCTAGTTGATATGCTGGGAGTATTAGCAAGCTACAGTGTGACAGTTCGGGAGTTAAAGCTGTACTTCAGCAAACTTCAGGGAGACAAAGGAAAATGGGTAAGTAGAACACTCCGCATTAGCCAAAAAAGAGAAAATATGTTTATTTCACTGAAACTGATTTCATTGACTTCATACATAAGGTTAATGAAAAGATTTGAACTTAGATGGAAGGCTGTAACCAGGGCAGCGTGTGGTTGTGTGACCTGTACTTGTTTGGAATTTTGTTGTTGTTGTTGTTAATTGAACATGCAGTTTAACATGTTCACTCAAGTGCCCCAATCCCTGAAATGACAGCTCCTAAGGGCCCATACCCTTATTTAGGCAACATTCGTATGCCATGGTATGGTGCCCTATCATGTGGTTCATTCACTACCTTGGTGCTGGATGGCAGAGGGGTGGGCCTAAGTCCCATATTCTACATTGTAAGAACTCAACTGGCAACCAATACCATCCACTCAGAATGATGGTTCTAGATATCCAAGGCAAATAAGATTTATGAGATAATTTATGTATGATAGCATTATTGTAATGTGCAAGTCAGCAGAAGTGTTGTCTAAAGTTCATAGTTAATGTTCAATCGTTTTGCTGAATTTTATATTCAAATACTAAATACATGAGAACTCGTTCTTTAAATAGCCACCACATGCTGGAAAGCTGTTGTCTGTGTTAAAGCACATGCCTCAGAAGTATGGTCCTGATGCCTTCTTCAACTTTCCAGGAAAAAGTGCTGCAGTAAGTAGTTATTTCCCCTATGTTTCTATTCTTTTTGCTTTAATTTATGTTTTTGGGTTGTTTTTCCTACATGCTTTCATTAGGCTCCTTAAGTTCTAAGCACACTCAAATACAAGGCAGTAAAAATAACACAAAACTTTTGTCTTTCAACCTGCCCTCCTTCCACTCCCAGGTTTTAGAAACTTGAACATACACACATGTACATGAATGTTAAGTTTTAAATGTTCTTGATAAACATTTTATTGCTCAAGTATTTGTTTCTCTATGATAGTGGTTTGCTAATACCATACTACTTTAAGGGCTGCTGTCCATTAACTGATGAAAACTCAGTTTATTGTATTGAAGTGTTTTAAATATAATGGCTTATAAGAAGCTCATGGGTGGTTTGCCTAATTAAATGAACCTCATTTCAAGCCCTAGTCTCAGTAAGCAATGCTTTGAAAACACTTTGATGGGAATATTGCAACCATTGTTGTAGCTTTTTAAAATATTTTCAGAATGAGATTATTGTACTGTACTGTACTGGTGTGTGTGTGTGTTGCCTTTGCTGTTTCTTTGTGCTTCTTGATAACTTGACCAAGATAACTCTGCTTTGATGAGCAATATTTTCCTGGCCAAATTCTTAGGGAAGCTGCCACTTAACTCCAGGTGTTCTTAAAAAGAGCACGCTTTGCACTAGGTGCATCTTACACTTATTAGAGTAAGTGGCTTCTGTAGATAGTTTGCCAAGTTGCTATGGTGGTTCTTCGCTCCTGCCACAATTTGATAACAGGTAGATCTTCAGTGCCTTTCAAAAGGCCTGGAATATGGTAGTCTGGAGGTCAAATGTTAATGAATTCCAGAACCATGGTATGTTTTGTGCTGGTCCCTAAATTACTTCATGGCTTTTTAAATCATAACAAAAAAACTTACTAAAAAGTAAAAATAAAAACAGTACAATAATTATTTTTATCCTTATGGACTGGCTTGGGGAACTTCGTGTATCACATTGAAATAAAGGAATAACAATATAAAAGCATTGTAATATGTATTGAACTGCAACATATAGATATTTTCTAATGTTTGATAGGTGTATAAATAAAACATAAGGATGAAATATATTAAGGAATAGTGTTTAGGTTAAAATGTTTTGCCCTCATGTACTTCAAGGAATGTTTTCCTCAGACATGTGAGTGGGTTACTGATATATCCTCTCTAGAAGATTTATGGCATTGTTTTTGGGCAGGAATAGCAACAGAGTTTAGCAACGTAATGCAAAGTCTGCTGACATTCAGGTTCCTTGATGTTTGTGTTCATTTGTATCGATAATGTTGTCAGCATTTTAAACCACAGAGTTACAGAAATCTTTCAGAAAACTATTTTTTTATTTGAAGATTTGTCCTTCCAGCTTCCCCCTTACTAAAGGCAAATGCCTTCATGTCCGAGCTATCTTTCAGGCTAAAATAAAAAAGCACTTCTATTTGCAGCAAGTGTTGCCATTACTTGGGACAAAAGGGGACTTCTATTTCTAGGATTGGATATCATATGTAATAATTGTGACTATTTTAAGGATTTTTTTTTCATGTGGAAGAGCCCAAAGATATTTTAGTCTCACTGTGATTAAAATGTGAAGAGGCAAACTTTGGTATCAATACTGTCACATCTAAATTGTAGACACTTTTCCTTTGCATGCTTTCTGATTCTGCAAATCAAATGACTTGCTCTGAAGTATCTCACTGCTTTATATAAACTTGTTTCCCCCCCTAGGCTATTGCCTTACCTCCTATAGCCAAATGGCCCTACCAGAATGGATTTACTTTTCATACTTGGTTAAGAATGGATCCTGTAAATAATATCAATGTAGACAAGGATAAGCCTTACTTATATTGGTATGTATGCATTATTATGTCTTCTGAAATTTGTTTCATCTATGTCTACTTTTAAAGATTGCTCTCACCAACTACCTGTGAATAAATGGTGAATTTAACCATTTTAAAATAAATTGTTTCAGTTTTCGAACAAGCAAAGGACTCGGGTATTCTGCTCATTTCGTTGGAGGCTGTTTGGTTGTGACCTCAATTAAATCAAAAGGAAAAGGCTTCCAGCACTGTGTGAAATTTGATTTCAAGCCACAAAAGGTGAGTTCAGATGTGTTGTCCTGCAAATGCCCATTAAATGCATGCCATTAGACATTAGGTTTAAGTCTCTGCTCTATGGGAATTAATGGCCATTGGCTCTAGTGGTGTTATGATAACATTTGTTGTCATCTAGATGTTCTGAAATTTGGCTTTGAGGAGAGAAAAGAGAAGATTCTGGCATATGAATTTAGTTTACAGTTAAAGGAAAGAAAAGGTTTCTAAATGTGGTATAAAATGATGTTTAAAAGTAATAATCTAGAGTCCAGATTTTCTGTTACCTTTTCAGTGTGCTTTACTTTTTCATATGGCAACCTTGCTGTCTTCTTTTTATGCAGAATATTCAAGTTGAAAGGAATTTGCAGCTTTACTGCACTGTTGATTAATTCTGAAGTTTTCTAGTTAGGCAAGCTCTTAAGTTTGAAGGGGTTTACCTCCTTGTAAATATCAACTGTTACCACAGCACAGCTAGATACACTGGTGAAACTATTCAGGGGAAGAGTATAAGAGTAATGCCCACAAAAAATGAATCAGTTTTGGATGTGTTGGTTTGGTTTATGGTCATTATATTTTAAGCATTTTGGCGGCAATATTGCTGCTTATTCTAATGAGGATGGCCATATGTCCTACTTTACAGAGGACAGTATTCTATTCTCTGTAGCGGGAGGCCAGTCTTCTGTTTGAGGGCTGTACCATCCAAACCTGATTCAAGATAAGGAACCTTAAAAAGAGAGATTAGGGGCTGTGACATTGCCAATGCTTTGCAGACTGAACAGCAACCTAAGTCACCTGATGCCTTCTAAATTATGGTGAGATGTATTTCTAATTAAATTACAGCAATTATTTTAGAATTGACGCACACATATAAATTACCATATGCAAACTTTGTGTCTTCTTTTGTCCCCCTTGTTTGGGAAGTGTGTGTGATGCCAATTCTCTTTATATTTTTTCTAACTAATGCACAATTTTCAACAGGTGAAAAAAAAAAGTTCTTTAAATTTAGTTTAACTCTTCTAAATTTTTTATGTAGTGGTACATGGTTACTATAGTCCATATCTATAACCGTTGGAAGAACAGTGAACTCAGATGTTATGTGAATGGGGAACTTGCATCTTATGGAGAGATAACATGGTTTGTCAATACCAGTGACGTAAGTAACTTGCTACACCAAAAGGTGTCCCTCTCTTTCTTTTTGATGCTTAATTTGAGGTAGAATGTATAAATGGGAATTAAAAAAACAATCCCTCGCATAGGGTTCTGCAAAGTGCCAACACTTGGATAATTAGCAGGTCTTGCAAAGCCCAATGCAATACCCAATGAACAGATGATCAGTACTTTGAGGGCTGTGTCTTTGCCCTCAGAGTTTTATTTTAAATTGTGTGAGCATATATTAGTCACATGATATCAAATGTGGTGGGTCACCGGGAACGGTGTGTCCCATTTCACCGCATGAGGCAAAACAGGAAGTACCACTCTGCCCTGCTGCTGCTGATTCCTGCCCCACTGCTGCCACTGCCAGTGGAGAAGCAGTACAATCAGCATGGAAATTGGTGAGATCTTGCCCAAAATTGGCACTGATGCCAGTGGAAGTGGCAGGGAAGGCAGGGTGTCCAGAGGGGCGCCTCCTGAAGAGGTGGCCTTGCCCCAGCTAATGGCCGAGCTGGTACTGTTGGTGACCCTCATATGTCATCCTTAGCCCTCCAAAGGTGGAGGAAGTTAGCAATACTGCCCCCTGGCCAGATTCTGTTCTTCACCCCTATTCTGCCAGTTCTTGATATCTCCAGTTTTGACTACATCAGTCTGCCTAGTGCTTTAATCTGCCTTCATGATCTTGCATATGAGCCCTAAGTTGTCTCCCCTAAATAAACACCTCTTCCATCGTTTACTTTTGTCTGGTCCCAGTCACTGAAGTGAATTACCATATTTATTCACCCATAAATATGTATTGAAGTTGTAGGGATGATATGCTGTTTCATAATCTGCAGGCAAAAGCAGGTAAAATTGTGGTTGCATGACACAAAGTTCATGCCTACATCCTGGAAATATGAAAGATTGCCCTGGATATTTTAAGAATTGCTACAGTGTATTTTGGGTCTAAAATGATAAAAAAGTCAGTATAGTCTGTTACAAATGGCAGCAGCTCTTTAAAACCTTAGGCAGAGGTCTTTCCTGTTAACTTGATATAATTTTAAATCAAAATGCCAGGGATTGAAACTTGGACCTCTCATATACAAAGCATATGCTCTACGTCGGAACCAAACTTACCCATCACATCGTACTTGACAATAGTCAAGTGTGAAGAGGGATGGAGAATTAACCATGATCAAATGTAATTTTATCATAGATGTGCACATGAGCACAGGGGACTTTCACCTTGACTTCTGTGTCAGTTGGGTTTCCACATGCACACTTCATATAACCTACATGATGTTGATGAGAGTGGGTACATCCCTTCTCTGCCACAGTATCTGGTGTTCATGTATGTGCATCAAAGCCATAGATCATATTGAAACTTGGATGTATGTTCTTACCTTCCAAAAGAGAACTATGCTAACATAGATCCCATTTATATTATTCCTTAATATTTTGTTCTCTTTCCTAGACATTTGATAAATGTTTCCTGGGTTCTTCAGAAACAGCAGATGCCAATCGAGTGTTTTGTGGCCAGATGACAGCTGTCTATCTTTTCAGTGAGGCTCTCAATGCTGCTCAGATTTTTGCTATTTATCAGCTTGGTCTTGGATACAAGGTATTTATTGTCTCAATATAGTCTCAATGCAATCTTATTGTATTCCGGTGTTTCTGCTTTCAGCAAAGAGCTAATACAGACACTTTAGTTTGTAATGCATTTTCCTTAAAAAGTTTTAAACTCTCCTCTGAAAGTTATGTGTGGGATGTCAAATGTCTTGTTTTGCATTTGCACAAGCCACCTGCAGAGCTATCAAGCTAAACTGCAAAACAGAAATAACTTTTTACATCCAAACCACTTTTATAAATATAAGCAAATAAGTTTTTATTCATGACTGTGGCTAAAGATACTGTACCAGTCTTCTTTTCTGTTACAAAATAAGAAAAGCAAACTCTTTCATGCTTTAAAAGAAAACACTGTTTAAAACATATGTCTAGGAAATTAAAAGAACTACAATGACCTTGGACCACAAATTAATGAATTTTATTTAGAAAAATGCACCTCAGATCTCCATGGTTAAGCTGTCTTGAAATATTTCACGTGTGGAAGTTTTATTTCCAATTGGATTCTAGCCTACTTTACCTTTTGTTTCTATTCTAGGGAACTTTTAAATTCAAGGGAGAAAGTGACCTCTTCCTTGCTGACCATCACAAACTGTTACTGTATGACGGGAAACTTTCTAATTGTATTGCCTTTACGTACAATCCAAGGGCTACAGATGCACAGCTCTGCCTAGAATCATCACCCAAGGATAACCCTTCCATCTTTGTACATTCACCACATGCCCTCATGCTGCAGGTATTTTAGCATTGGTTTCAACTTCAGGGAGGAGTGGATTTCCTTTGTTTTCTTTCCCTTGGATACTTTTGTGTTCTGTTTGACTGTGAGTCCTTAAAAGCACTCAGGTCCATCTGTTTTGTTTATTTATTTAGATTTACAGCCTGCTCAGTCGCCAAATGTAGTTGTTTTGTAGAGTGCAGTCATAACGCTCTCTCTCCTGCCTTCCTCAAAGCTGAACAGGCCCAGTGCTTTGTATTTCTGATAGATTTTCCATTCCCGAAGTTGTTTTAACTGCTCTTCTTTTGAAGTTTATTGTCACACATCTTTAAGTTCCCCCACACTCTGTGTCATTTCAACAAGGTAACAATTTAATTTTTAGAGATCCTATTGAAGTATTCAGGTCACATTTTGAATGCTTCAGAGTAGTTAAACAAATGCAATTTCCATTTGTAATTTGTACAAACTTGGTATTAACAGGATGTAAAAGCAGTCATAACCCATTCAATCCAAAGTGCAATGCATTCAATTGGCGGAGTGCAGGTGCTTTTTCCTCTGTTTGCACAGCTGGACTATAGGCAATATTCATTGGATCAACCTGACACAACTGTTTGGTAAGACCTTTTATTTGCTCTTCAGATTGCCAATTTGTTTTCTGATGTCTATTGCATTCTAGAGAAACTAGCACTCTACAGTAGTATACAATTTCTTATGCCTGACCTTTCAGTTAGCCTATTAACTATTATTCTGCCATCTAAGGTGGGAGAAATGTTTTCTAGATAGAGTAAGCTGACAATAAAATGCACACTAAATGATGGACATGCACATCTAAATATAGCCAAGGTGAAGATGTTGTGAGAGGAAGTTTCCCCTTATGGGGGGAAATTACCTCCAAATAATGCAATTATATTGCAGCATTGGGAACATTATTTATATTTTCAAGGTTAGATCATTTTAAATCTCTTGTGCAGAGAAGACCTTGAGATGAAGTCAAGATTACTGGCACCAGGTCTTCTACACAAATGTGTACATTATTCAGTAGCTATGTAATTTATGGAGTAGTGGGGATATGGAAAATCTCTTTCTCGAGGATGAATTCCTTCCTGTCAAGGGGGGGTGCACTATTTTTTACAGGGCTGCTGGTTCTAACCAAGGAGAGTTTATCTTCCTGGCCCAGTGCTTGATCAGTGAAAGATGTCTTGTATATCTAGACTACTTCAACTTCACTATGGGACTGTCAAAAGGAATGGCTAGGTGTTTTCAGACGACTAATGATGATGTTCTGTGGTAAAAGCCATAAAAGGTGCCTGTATTATAATGTGTGTGTGTTTTATACAGTATCTTTCTAAAAGTATTGCTATTTCTAACTGTTGTAGAAAGAACAGGTTAAGGAAAAATGTTAGGAATGCGGAGTGTGACTCTTAAAATTCCTGAAAAAGACAGCTATGCAAATCCCTTGCCCTAGCCTTCCATTTATACTGTCATTTGCCTGTCAATTCAAGCTTCTGATTTTATGCTTTTTACTGTTACCTAAGATTTCTAAGGGGGACGCGGGTGGCGCTGTGAGTAAAACCTCAGTGCCTAGGACTTGTCGATCGTATGGTCGGCGGTTCGAATCCCCGCGGTGGGGTGAGCTCCCATCTTTCGGTCCCAGCTCCTGCCCACCTAGCAGTTCGAAAGCACCCTTAAGTGCAAGTAGATAAATATTACCGCTTTATAGCGGGAAGGTAAACTGCGTTTCCGTGTGCTGCGCTGGTGCTGGCTCGCCAGAGCAGCTTCGTCACGCTGACCACGTGACCCGGAAGTGTCTCCGGACAGCGCTGCCCCCCGGCCTCTTAAGTGAGATGGGCGCACAACCCTAGAGTCGGACACGACTGGCCCGTATGGGCAGGGGTACCTTTACCTTTACCTTTAAGATTTCTAAGGTCATTGCAATCATTGAGCCTTGCTTCAGATATTAACAAATCAAGGAGGTAATTGGAAGTGTATGCTTTTGCAATTCTTACTTCCTGTGCACTCTTCAGTTGTCCTTTAGGAGACTTAATGAGACTGAGAGTAAATTGTCTATGATACAAAAGTGCTCTTTAGTGAGTGGAAAACCTCTCTGCTTACAGAAGGGTTATTTCTGACTTTGCTGATGATCACTGCATGGGAATAGTGACCTGAAATCCAGAGATGATGATCCTGTTACAGCAATCCCTTCTTACAACCATTTGTTACAACTCTTTTAATTCCTTACATGTTTACAAAGCAAGTCCCAATGGATTTAACACAAATATTACCCCATTGCAGAGCAAGATTTGCCTTGCTTTGTAATAGAAAACATTTATAAAACATGGGACATCTCTCATATACCTAGATATTGCCATCTGAACCATGTATCATGTTTTGTGTACTGTGATGTACTCTATTTCTATTTCTTTGAATCCAGCAATCACCATTGGGTGATTGTGGGGATATGAAGAGAAACTAATAGGATGTATAAATTTAATAATGTTCAAAAAGTAGTATGTGAATTGAGGAAATACCTGTAGATTGTTATTACAAGTCTAATGTACTAATCTGCTATTAAACACTATAAACTGCAGTATTTCAATACAATGTGTCTTCCAGTTCCATTCTGTTGGCTTTCATCATGGAGTTGCTGAAGAACTCAATTGCTATGCAAGAACAAATGCTTTCTTGTAAGGGCTTCCTTGTAATAGGATACAGTCTTGAAAAGGTAAATGAAGCCTGTTGCTTGCTTTTCTCTCTCTTTTAATCTGCATGAAATACGTTTCGTGTTTTGGTCACATAAATCACTATCTACATGTTGTCTTAAACATATTCCCTTTCTCTTTCTGCAGTCTTCCAAAGCACACATTAGCAGAGCTGTTCTTGAACTTTGTCTTGCCTTTGCTAAGTATCTGAGCAATTTGCACAATGGTGTGCCCTTGCTGAAGCAACTGTGTGATCATATTCTCCTTAACCCTGCAATATGGATTCATACTCCAGCCAAGGTAAAACATTTTCCATTCATGGGGATAGCATGAAAGTATCTAAGGTCTTGTAGACATCTTAGACCCACGTTCTAAGGGAATATTTCCTTTACTCATGAATTTACTTAACTTCCTTTTATTTATTATGTATATTTATTAGTCACCTGTTTAACCTAGTGCTACACAATTCTAGGATGTGGGTGGCGCTGTGGGTTAAACCACAGAGCCTAGGTCTTGCCAATCAGAAGGTCGGTGGTTCGAATCCCCGCGACAGGATGAGCTCCCATTGCTCGGTCACTGCTCCTGCCAACCTAGCAGTTCGAAAGCACCCCTAAGTGCAAGTAGATAAATAGGTACCGTTCCGGCGGGAAGGTAAACAGCATTTCCATGCGCTGCTCTGGTTCACCAGAAGCGGCTTAGTCATGCTGGCCACATGACCCAGAAGCTGTACGCCGGCTTCCTTGGCTAATAAAGCGAGATGAGCGCCGCAACCCCAGAGTCTGCCATGACTGGACCTAATGGTCAGGGGTCCCTTTACCTTTACACAATTCAAACCAAATACTATTAAATAAGAAAGAACATAACCCCTGTATACATTGCAAGCTTACTGTACATGTCTACCAAAAAGTTAGCATCACTGAGTGCAGTATTGTAGGCTTACTAGCTGGAATTACCCAACCTTTACTTGCTTGTGGTTCACCCTGCCATGTGTATGGCATCTTATATAAACTATTTCTATTCTCAATTGTCTGATACAGGTTCAGTTGATCCTGTACACTTACTTATCTACCGAATTTATTGGCACAGCCAATATATACAATGCAATTCGACGAGTAGGAACAGTTCTACTGGCTATACACACATTGAAGTACTACTACTGGGTGGTGAATCCTCAAGATCGCAGCGGAATTATTCCAAAAGGTTTAGGTATGTGAAAAGTCCAATGCTACTCATCAAAAGTATACCACAACAATCACACAGGGGTTTTTATAATGTTGTGGATCTTGGTAGGGGCAGAATTTGTTAAGTGTGTAGTGAGACCTTACCCTTTCTGGATCCATAGAGACCTGTTCCATTATGTGAGATATGGAGGTGTTTATAAAGGAAAAGGTGACCTAATAAAGTGTAACAGGGTCTTGCCACTTCAGTGGAAAGGCTAATACTGGTGTCCTTTTCAGTGAGGTAGCTAGGTGAAAACACAACAGTAGGTACAGAAAATACTTGCCAGGTGCATATGGAAGATCCAGAACAAGCTTATTAACGGGGGGTTGGATCCAGAGAAGTGTGAGCAGATGTTTTCCTGTAAATCTCATGATGCTTCTCGTGTGTGTTCTCAATTTGTTTTTGTTTTTGGGTGGTGGAGGTGGAGGATGATTTAATGTTCAGAGTTAATGTATTAATAGTGAAATTATTACCAAGCTGTGAAGTATATAACATGTCTCTTTTAAATTAAGATGGACCACGACCCAATCAGAAAGAAATTTTTTCCTTGAGAGCCTTTTTGCTGATGTTCGTTAAGCAGTTAGTAATGAAGGTAAGCAGCCTACAAATTGGGGCTGGGCTCTGCAGTGTATCTTGCATTGTGCTGAAGCTTAAGCAGTGCTTATCCCAGAGAGGGAGGAAAGAGACCTGACACCTCTGGCTAGCTGGGAAGGTGGGTGAGGGACCGAGAAGAGAATGTAAGTTGCAGCAACTTTTTTATCTCCTTCTCTTAGTACAGCTGCATCCCTCTCTGGCACTCAAGGTTTACAGGGCCTTCTTGGTCATGGCAACTAAGTGTCAAGGGGGTCTACAGGAGTCTTTCGTTTTAATAATTTTGAGATAGATAACTTTCTTGGGTCTTTTCAATCAAAACACTAGAACAGAAACATTTAAATAAAATTCCTGTCAGGCTGATCCTGTTCTTCCCCTGAAGGCTGATTATTTTGCAAAGAACTCTTCTGTGCTGAGCAGAACGGAGGTGGTGGTGATGGTGGCAACCTGGATGGACTTCTTCCAAGAGAGGAGGAAGAAGGGGCTATTTGGGTTTCAGATCTTGTACTGGAGCTGAGGCCTAGCAAATTGCTTAGTCTTAGTGAACTATAATTTTGAAGATATTGCCTCGTGAGCCATGGTATTACATAGGAAAAGCACTTATTGTGAATGGTGGTAAAACTAGAGGTTGCTTTTTTGTGGAAAAGGACTGCACATTTAGTTGGCAAACACTACTGGTGTAAATTGCTTAATTTCTAGGAGGTACAGGCCTGTGTGATAGTCATGCCACATCCTTAATTATAGCTATAAATTATTATTATTTTAACTTAGACCACAACTGCCATCACAACTTCTCACAGTTAATAGGGTCATTCATGACAAAGTGGCTAAAGGACTGAGATCTAAAAGAATAATATACAGGCTATGCATGAAAACGATGGAGAATATGTAGGAACAGTTCCTGGAGGGTTTATATCTTGTGGTGCAAACCTGGAAAAGTTCTCTGTTTGTGAATCCTGTTGATTTCACAGGCATTTCTCTAGAATGTACCCTTTGTGTTCCGTTGTTAGGTTTTATTTATTTAATTCCATTTGTGTATCATTTCCCATAAAGTAGCTCAAGATGCTTTATATGCATGGCTTCTTTGTGTTATGGTACTTATTTTATTTTATATTTTAAGGATCATGGAGTGAAAGAAGACGAACTACAGGGCATCCTCAACTATCTCCTCACCATGCATGAGGTAATCTTAATTTTAACTGTTTTGCTTCCAACAACTGTTTGAACAAAACAGCCCTTCTCGCCACAAGATGGCTTTAAATAAGAAGCATAAAATCAACTGCTGGTGGAAACTACAAATAGTGAGTGATGATTTAAGAAACCTGTTCAATGGTGCACTGAAGTTCATTAATGTAATAAGTTCTGATAGTTTCCTATTCAGTTCATTGAACTGATATATTGGGGAGAGTTGGTGTAGAAAACAGATGGCAAAGCTGCACGTATAAAAAGCTGTTTTATGTGGTTCATGTAATTTTCCTCCCATCTTGTTTTTTAAGTGAAATAATTCTTTCTAAATGTGGATATTAAAATAAACACACTAATCAACTCTAAGCAAAGATTGTAAACATAGTTGGAAATAAACATTACCATGGGGATATCTACATCTTCATATTTTAGCGCCAGGCAAGTGCTTGATGCCAGATGTAACATCAAAGAGTTGGGAAATAGGAACATAAATCTAACCAAACTAATTTCTTTCAGGGTGCTTGAAATGGGTAGAATAAAGAATTAATTGAATTTTTCTTTGAGAAGTATAGATTTCCCCCTCTGTTGTGTTTTCACCTATAGCTGCATTTATGCTGGGAGATTGCACTTGAAAACAAAACTGCCTCCTTGAGATTCAATAAATGACTTTCTGGGCAATACCTAAAAATTAAACAAATCTGAAGAATACATTATTTACTCAAAATTGCAATATGTAAATAAGGATTTTTGATGGTTGCCTACTTTGCATAAAAAAACAGCCAATGTCATTTTGCCTCTTGGAGTGTGTTTTATTGTTTTTCCATTTCTTAACCTATTCCTGGATTGTAACAAGAAATTATTATTTCTGTAATGGAAGTACCTTTTTTTTTTAAATTGCCAAATAGCTTGCAAGTTACATTTTATATATACCATTGATTTCTTATTTAAATGCTGTTTTCAATATCCTACGTAATCCATGAGATCCGAATGTGATTGCTATATATAAAAAACAGTTTCACACTGAAAGAAACCTTAAACAGAGCCTATCTTGCAAATTCAGGATTGCAGCCTTGAAATAGTTTGTGCATTTGATTTTTCCAATTATCCACTGGGACATTTTCCACATAAGTGATTTCAGAGTTAGGGTTAAATTCAGCAGGAACAGCCTTGCACTTAGTTATTCATGGCTGACTCATTGATACCAGTGGAATTTACAAAAGCTGAAATACAGAAGTTGTGTAATTTTTTTCCTTTGACATCAACTCTCCATTCCCTATTTATCAAAACTGGTGGGTCCTTAAGCTGGTATATAATGGCTGGAATCCAAATAACTACTTTAGGCATAGCTAAGAGTTTCAGGTATTCCTGCTGGGATCTCCTCCACTCCACTTGTTCTATATTAAAGTTGCTTTTGAAGTTCTTTTCTTTTCAAAACTGGTTCGCTATGTAGCATGTTCCCTGACAGCATGGTGGTGTTTTTTGTTGAAAGATACCAAGTTGTTTGGGTTTTTTTAGATCCTGACATGTATGTGTGGATGCATGTGTGTAAATAAAACTATATAGCTACTGTTCATGCATTTTTTAAAAATAAAAATGCCCCATTTCTCGCAGGGTAGGTGTACTGCTTTGTGAATTCTGAGTTCTTGTTAGGGTTGTCCAGTTGTTGTTTCAGGTTAAGCAGTCCTGGCAATGAACTGGATCCAGATTAAAAGCTTCCATAGAAGGCTGGAATAGCCTCCTTTGCAGTGTGGGAAATGGTGGGAGGTGGTGTGGGGAGAGAATTGGCAAAAAGGTGAAGTCTGGATCAAACTTACTGGGCTTTTTTGGTAGTCATGCCCCCAGTCACATATATTTATCCAATGTTTTATTATTTATGTATGTTCTCTCTCTTTGTCTTCAACAAAGTTGATTTGGATTACAATTCTATATTATCTTATCTAGAAGATTGCACTGATAATTCAATGATTATATGAATGTGGATCTCCATTTATATTTAACAGGATGACAATTTAATGGATGTCCTACAGCTACTTGTTGCCCTTATGTCAGAGCACCCCAGCTCTATGATCCCAGCCTTTGATCAGAGGAATGGATTACGGTAAGAGTTACATTTCAGTCAAAACAGCCATAAATAAGAGTATTCGTATCATTTTATTTGCCACTGGAAGTCCTACTTGAATTTGGATACCGTTAGAGTCTCGATTGCAGAGTAATTTCCTCTGATTTTCTCATCTCAGTTAATGTTGTGGTTGCATTGTGTAAACATATTACAGGCAAATGTGTAATGACTCCAGATTTACGATAGGGGAGCTATTAATATTGGCCGTCTCCGAAGCCATGTGAATATGCAAGCATGTGGGCTGCCATTGAGAAAATTGTGACTGCTACTGCTGCACTGCTGTGAGCTAAGCCATGTTTTGACTTAGCGTGTCATCCAGATGTGGGCTTTCTCTCATTCCACACAAACCACTATCTGTAACAAAACTCTGTTCTTGATTTACATACCATGGTTGTTTTTTTAAAATGAAAACTCAGAGCCCTGGGCACCCATGAAAGCCTTCAAAGCAAGGCCAACGTGATGTGCAGTTTGGGCTCAAGCTGCCTATTGTGGGTGAAGCATCTGTTGACTGCAGAGGGTTCTTGCCCACTTACTCTTGGTGGGGTGTGCCAGCTGGTCATTGTAGGGCCATCTGTTTAGAAAATGGGGCTTTGGGGCTTTCTGTACCTAAACTGGTAAAGGTTCAGTCTGTGCCAGAAAGGATGTGCATAAAGCAGTGGTTCTTCAGCTGCCTGCTTCTGCTTAATGCCACACACCTCCTTAACTTTCTGTTCAGTAGACTGGCTGAGCACCACTCAAACTTGTGCTACTACACTTGAGTCCATACTCATTAAATGACAAACTGTTGTTGTTGTTCATTTGATGTGTTTTATTAAAGTTGTGTGTGCCTTCAGCCAGCACTGCGTGTTGAATTTTTATCCACCTCCTACTTGTGCATTCAACTATTTATATTAGTTGGAGGTTCATACTACAGTTTGGTTTGAAAATGTCACCATTTAGTTTATGGCTCCATGGGTGGCCACAGCGTTGGACCTTTTCTCACTTAAAATTAATTCAGAGTTGATGCCAGGAGAGAATGCAAACATAGAGTCAAATAAGAGAGTTACTGTTAGAACAGTTTTGGGAGCAGTAATTCATTTGCTGTATAAAAAAAAGCATTCTCATTTCATATGTTTTGTCACAACTATTGGTTAACCTTGGGTTATATCATATTACACATTACAAGTTTTCCTGCCTCGAGAGTCACCTGATCTTGTTCGTAATTGCTTTCTCCTTCTCTTTACGGCTACTTTTTTGTGGTGCTGGCTGTTGTGATCATTTGTATGGTAATGCGGCATGTGCTGGAAACTAATAAAACACTCAGAATAATGAATATCATATGAGGTCTCCTATGTATTACTTTGCTTTTACTTAAGTGGCAAAAGGCAATCTTTTTTTATTAGCTAGCATAGGGTAAATGTATGTGTGCAGCTAGTTTGCTGTGAGAAATCACTTATTTTCCCGTTTGTTGATGTGTGTTTTTTTTAATTTAAAAATGTATACAGCTTTGATGTAATTGTATGGTAAGAAGTCTGCTCTCTTTATATTCTTAACATGTAGCTATATGGCTAGTTAAGTGTTCTTTATACTTAAACATGTGCAAAAAAAGTTTTTAAATATTTGTAGTTTGGAAATAAAGGTCAGTTGCTTGTAAAGAAAACCTGAGAGTTAAGATACTGCAGACTGTCACTCCTTTAAGGGCCCTTTTATTAATGGACTCTGTGCTCTCCTTTTCAGTATATTTCCATCTTCCAATGAGCTGTTGACACTGTTACCCAGGAACAAAGCATTATATGTGTGTGTGGTGGTGGTGGGGGGGGTTCCCTTACTTGTGTGCATTTGGAAGTACCAGACAAAATGTCACTTTGCAAAGATTTGTTCATCTGTAGAGAGGTATATAGCATGTATGTTGCTGTGTCTGGTTATCCGGAGCTCCTCAAAAATTGCCTGTCTGCTGTATTTGAGATGAATAATAGCATTATCACAGCAGGTCTGGTTGATCAGTTCTGATAGCAAACTTTATGAGAGCATTCACAGTCTTTGCATCTTATTAAAATTGCTTCTCCAAAGGCTGGATCAGTTTGGTAAAAGTGGCTGCAAATGAATGGTTTATCACTTCTGCCTAGTCTTCCTCTCTTTAGTGCAGAGCACTCACACTAGATGACATTCATTCCTTAGGACAGGAAAAAAATATATTCTTGGCATCTGCTAAGAAGTACCTAAGTCAGAATAAAACTGTGAATTCTATACAGCTGTTTTGAGCTGAATCATTCACCTGTGCAGGACATATCAATATGATCTATAATATCTGGCTAACTTAAACTTGTTCTCAAAGAAGAATAATTCCAGTGGGAATGATTGGTGCAAGAAAACTTTTCAAAAAGTACTTACCTAGTTTACTATATCTGCAAATCAGTTTGGCTAAAAAAATCCCAGCTTCTTCTGCTCTCTATATGTGTGCTCAGTAACTGATAATTTCACATTTTAATCAAGTAAATAAGATAACCATCAAAGCACCTAAAGCAAGGGTCAGCAAACTTTTTCAGCAGGGGGCTGGTCCACTGTCCCTCAGACCTTGTGGGGAGCCGGACTATTTTTTTGGGGGGACAACTAAATCCTATGCCCCACAAATAACCCAGAGATGCATTTTAAGTAAAAGCACACATTCTACTCATGTAAAAACACGCTGATTCCCGGACCATCGCGGGCCGGATTTAGAAGGCGATTGGGCCAGATCCGACCCCTTGGCCTTAGTTTGCCTACCCATGACCTGAAGAGTACTGGAATGTATAGGTGTTTATTTGTTCCGGCTTCTGGCTTCCTTGTGAAGGCCACTTGATTTTAGCTGAGAAGGTAGTTACTTTGTTGTGGTTGCATTTTAGTTCTTATTTTATCTGCAAACTCAGTATTGCAGATTGATGCATGTGCACATATGTAGTCTGAAAATGGTAACATTACCATCCTACCTCTTGTCATATGATTGTAACTAGTATGGGTCAGGAATCTTTCGCGCTGCATAAAGACCTGATGTGTTAAAGAAAGCCAAATAAATGAACAAAGCTTTGTCTTCCTTAACAAAAAAGCAATTGAATAGGCTTGACATTTTTTAGTAAAGTATATCTCTATCTACTGATTGAGATGCACCTCAGGTCCATTGGTTTTGAAAATTAGCAGAAATCCATCAGGGCTTGTTGCAGACAGAAGGAGCAGATTCATTTTTCACTTGGTTACGGAGGCTTCCCATAAGAATCGGATGAGAGGCTAGAAAGCTTGACTTGGTGGGCTAGTGCTTCCCACAGGAAAGCAGGAACAGCAGGTTGTCTACAAGAGACAGAGTGGTGTTGAAAAGTCTCAGCCAGCAAGGATTCAGATATACAAGGTCTCTCCAGCCTGCAGCCAGTTATTTAGTGTATAAACCTTCAGATTATAGTTTTAAACCGAATTTTAATCTAGCTCATACTTACCATGTTCACTCTTTAAATATAGTAAAGGCCACAATATAAATTGTGACTGCAATAGATATCTGGCACCTTATGTAAATTTGGTAGGCTCCACAATGAAACATGGTTCCCTTGGTGTATGTGTGCTCCTCTTATGGCTTGGAGGAAAAAACACACAATCACGTTAAGCAGTGTGTGTAGTATTGCACAGCAGTAACTCATACAGAATAATGATAATTTCCTGTCAAATTTGTGATGACCAGAAATTCAGATAAGCGTTTCCTTTCGTGTATTATTTTGCTAAACATTGGATATGCAATTTTTCTGGTTGGGGAATTGTCACTTGTAGTTGTGGTGAAAAAAACAATGGTGGCAGCCGCTTTTAGTCTTTAAATATGTTGTAAAATAACCTGTTTGTTTTACACTTGATAAGAAATGATTTTTAAATAAAAACGAACTCCAGGTTTTGTTTTGTTTTGAAAATCTGACTAAAGAGATGAAACTGAGGGACTGAAAACCAAACTATGTACACAGAAGGGCAATACACACATCTATAACACTGCATACAAGACAGCTCTGCTAGGATTCTAATATGTATAGAATTAACCTTCTTTTTATGTAATAATTTCAAGCATAGTGTGTGAGTAAAAAAGAAAAGGATGTCAGATGACAGAATTTGTTTCCCCCCCGTCTTCTGAAAGCTGTCATAAATGACTAGCAAGGGACACATGTCAAATATTACTGTTAGCATAAGTTTCTCTCTTACATGAGACTGAATCCTTTAAGAGCTTTTTAGTCTGTCACTTGGAATGTAGAAGTGCTAATAAATGTGTTTTCTTACACTGCAAACTGAGTGAAAGGAATGAATAGCAAATATACTGTTTCGCCCAAAGATTGTGTTCTTTATAAACTGATGTTTTGGAAAGCTATTATTATTATTATTTTAAATACATACTATCTTTTAAATTCATTTCCAATCAATCTTCTATTAATAAATGTCATGTCATTTTAAACATTAATGTATTCATTTACCTGTTCTTTGGCACAAATCCAGCTAAAATTACCCTAAAGCACTTTATTGACTTTTAGGCATACTTATTTCATGTAATTATTTGCCCCTTCTCTTCTTTAGTGTTGTCTATAAACTTCTTGCATCGAAAAGTGAAGGGATCCGGGTACAAGCTCTGAAAGTGTTGGGGTACTTCTTAAAGCATCTGGCACCCAAGTAAGTATTTGGTAGATTCCCCACGAACTTGAATCCCAAAAGGCAAACAAGCACTTAAATATTATTTGTCTGGGCTGTATATATTATTTGGTGTTACTACTGTAGGGGGAGTTAACAACAGACTTAATTGTTTTATCACTGGATTGGAAATATTTTTGCTGTTGTTAAATGTAGCTGTCAAATTTTCAGAAAAAACAAATATGTCTTATGCACATCAGTATCTGTTTACTCATTATTTTGTGAACTTAAATGGTAGGCAGTTCAACCCTTTATTATATTAAACTCAAGGTTCTCCCTTTCCCACTTCTGCTTTTTGATTATCATAGTGGACTCAAATTATAGCCTCCAAAACCCTGGAGACATAAGCTAAAACAGCAGAATAAATTGGGGTATTTCTGGGGAGGGGGATTCCAGCCTCAAAGCCACACTGGGCCCAAATTTGATCAAGTTACTTTTTTCAGAAATGCAACGTACAAATTAACAGATGTGCTTCTTCCCCCTCTATTTATAATTTTAGGAGAAAAGCTGAAATCATGCTTGGACATGGACTGTTCTCTCTACTGGCTGAGAGGCTCACACTTCAAACAAGCTTAATAACCATGACCACATATAATGTGCTATTTGAGGTACTAGAATTAAAATCCTTTTTTTTTTTTTTCTAATGGTGTAGACATTATTGCAAAATGAGCTTTTGGCCAAATGAGCTGTGCCAAAAGTGATGCCTTGCCACTGCTCTTCTGACATGTGTGACAGTAGTTTGAGATGTTTGACATCACAGGATGTTTGACATCACAGATGTTTGACATCACAGAATGAGACTGAAAAACTCTTCAGTAGGCAGCTCTGTCCAATCTGTTGATACAACGAATAAGTTATATTAAGCTTGCTCAGTTACTTGATGTGGGCATGGGGTGGAGCAATGAAGAAATTTCTGAAATAACAATGGGATATCAGCTTCACCAGAGGCATGATGGATAACAGCAACAACCGGGAAAAGATAGACATAACATTTTACAAGGACAGGAAGAAACACTACAGACAGAATAACTGCCACACACAGGAAGAATAAGGATATAGTTTGAATGCCTTGCTTATAGTTTTATAAATAATTTAATGTGTCAACACAGATAGAAGTTATTAATATTGCAGTTGTTGTATAAGGGATTATTATTATGACTGGAATGTGATTGAAATTAATAAGATTTTGGAACGCAGAAATAAAGAAAATCATCAAAACATCAATTCCAGCATGTGGGCGGGGACACCTAAAATATTTAATTCGGTATTTGAATGATTGGTATTAGTAATTGTATTATAAATTGGTATTGTTATAATGAGGCTATTATTGGATTGTAATTGAAAACTAATAACAATTATTATATAGATATAATCAGTTACCTGATGTGGGCATACTTCTTCAGTTAGACACTCATTTTCTAAAGTAACTAATGTTTCTCAGTGCTTGCTATACATCTAAAAGCAACATTTCTTCTCAGTTCAATCCACTCTTTTCTATGTTTACTCCTGCTAGAGATATGCAACGGTTTGAAACATTTTATGAATGGAAATAATTCTTTGAGGGATCATTACCTATAAGATGCACCCATCAGAGTAACATGTTTTTAAATATTTGAATTTTGCCCTAATAATAATGCCTTCTTTCCCCCTAGATACTTATTGAGCAGATTTGTACTCAAGTGATACATAAGCAACATCCTGACCCAGATTCAACAGTGAAAATACAAAATCCTCGTAAGCATTATGTTCTTTTAAGTAGCTCCAAAGCAGTTCTAAAGTAGCTTTGAAGTAACCAATTACACAAATTGGGGTTAGGGATTAGTCTAGGAACTTGTGTCTCTCTTTAAATTATTTGTTTGGGTAGAATTAGAAATCTAAGGCTCACCACTTGGGGATTGTTGGCTGTGTGGCATGATAAGTTTTTTTCAAAGTTCAGCAGCGATAGGAAGTTTTCATTTTAACAGCCATTCAGATTCTACCACAAATCTGATTATCCAATTTGGTATGACATCGCTGTATAGTGCAAGCTATAGCAGAAACATTCCTAAATTACCTTTATTGCACGGATGGGAAGTTGTGCTCTTCCATATGTGCATCTACACCACCCAGTGTTCCTGGCTCTTGGCCTTGTTGGAGGAAACTGGTGGGAGTTGAAGTCATTCAACTAAGCCTTACTGGGAGTTGAAGTCATTCAACTAAGCCTTACTCAGCATAGATCAGTTGAAATGAATGAACACGACTGTGTTCCATCAGAATATTTGCCTGATGGAACAATTTGCCCTCTGCTCAGCCCATGCACTGCTCTGAAGGTTCTCGCATACTCCCTAGCTATTTTGGAGTTGAGGTGTGCGTGATGTGGGCAGGGGCTTCTGCTAGTGGGACTACTAAGTTGAATCTGGCCCTAAGTTAGGTCCATTAATTTCAGTGGGTGTGCTCTGAGTAAAACTTAGCTGAATACCACCCTCAGTTCTTGCTAATCTGTAGCAACAGGCTTATAATATTAAGTTGCTGTACTTTTTTGGCTGATTTTTTTTCTAAACAAAAACATTATTAATAGTATTATTTAATAGAATTATAGAATTGCAGAGTTGGAAGGGATTCCCAAGAGTCATCTAATTAATAAGTTACAGGTAAAGGGACCCCTCACCATTAGGTCCAGTCGTGACCGACTCTGGGGTTGCGGTGCTCATCTCGCTTTATTGGCCAAGGGAGCCGGCGTTCAGCTTCCGGGTCATGTGGTCAGCATGACTAAGCCGCTTCTGGCGAACCAGAGCAGTGCACAGAAACGCTGTTTACCTTCCCGCCGGAGCGGTACCTATTTATCTACTTGCACTTTGACGTGCTTTCGAACTGTTAGGTTGGCAGGAGCAGGGACCGAGCAACGGGAGCTCATCCCGTTGCGGGGATTCGAACCGCCGACCTTCTGATCAGCAATTCTTAGGCTCTGTGGTTTAACCCACAGCCCCACCTGCGTCCCTACCCTCTAATTAATACTATGTATTAATTAAATTAACATTGCAGGGGGTTAAATTAACATTGCAGGCGTGCTCTGGTCTATGGGGTCACGAAGAGTCAGACACGACTAAACAACAACAACAACATTGTATTGTTGGATGTCTGGCTTCCAAATGGGGCAGTGCAGCCAGTCCAACACTCTTACCCCTTTCCTACACTGAACTTCCCACGCCTTCCCCTCTTGGTTAGTGTCAGACACTCTCCGTGTCAGGAAGCTAGGGGCACAGCTCCCAACCTGCCTAGGTTGCCCTGCTGACCATTGCTAGATAAGAATATCAGTGTCTTGGTTGCTGGGGCTGAATCTAGCTGCAAGTCCACTCTGTCCATGCAGAAAAGTCTACATTCAAAGTAACAAACCTCTCTGCATGTGACAGCACCAGATTCCTCTTGCATAGTTGGCTGTGTATAGACTAAACATTCAGTAGCAGAGTAGCATCTCATTTTCAAAATGGTATTTCTGATATAGGGCAAATAGTTAATTAACACACACTATTCTTACTAGTTCAAAATGTTAAAAAAGGCTTAAGCTTGGGATAGCATTTCTACCAAAGGAATATACCTCTGCAAATAATTGGACCAGATCCTTTGTGGTTTTTTCAGGAGATTACTTTTATAAATGCAACTAACTTGGGATGGTGACAGAAAAAATGTTCTTAGCTTTCCTAAGTCCTGTTATTTAAAAAATAATAATTTAAAACAAAGGAACTAAAACTAGGCAATCATATAAACATATGTGCAGGAGGAGAAGCAAATAAATTAAAGGAAGTCCAATTAATATTTTACTGTCCATAAACTATTTTTCAAGTTTTATAACCATCCAACCCCCTGCATTTTACATGTTAATGATAAATAAAGGTTTTAAAACTTTCCCCAACTCTACCTTTCCCAGCAATTCAAGTAGAAGCACTAATGGATCTCTTGGCAAAGCACTGTTGATTATTAAGTTTCTTGAATCATTTCCCCAGAAATTTCTAACAGGACAGAACCAGACCACTAACTATAAAAGTCCCACTTCCATGTCTCTGAATTAGTGCCATTGTGTGGCAGAAAAGTATACTTGGAAACATAGGGAGGAATTCCATGTAGCACAATGGCAACCCTTTCATTAGCACAGGCCCATCAGCCTGCCAGGCGGAATGATTGCCCCCCCCCCTCCTGCCACGCACTGTTCTGGGTCTTCTTCTGACCCCTCTGAGGTAATTTTGTGGAAGCACGGTGGAGAGAAGGGGAGAAACCCCGCACTGTGCTGCTTTCTGCTAGAAGGGCTTGTTGAATCAGACCCATTAGAATTATTTTGAAAGGATCACATCACTGCCCAGCTTGTCCTATTTAATAACAGAGGTTCGCCAGGTGTGTATGTAAAGTCAAACAGGACAGGAAACAACTGAGTTCTCTTCCTTGTGGTGTGAGTTCAGCATCCAATCATCAGAGACTTACTGTTTCTGAGTATGGATGCTGCGGTTTGTTCTCATGTTTAAATTGACACTGCAAGGTGTGTGATACTAGGAACCAGTTTGTTTTGATTTTCCACAAAACTTGCACATGGAGAACATCTGGATCTTCTTGACCAAATATTCAACACAGTTTCTCCCATCTTCCAGCCTTCCATTTCTTTCCCACAAATAGATCTAGCAGTTTCTGCTTAGTTTTCCAGTACTGTACATAACTTCATTGCCCTTGTGTAATTTGAAGAAACTAGAATGAGAAATGATGCATCTAGTTTTCAGATTATTTGATAATTATTTTTATTGAAAATATTTTTTACAGAGGTTCTAAAGGTTATTGCAACCTTGCTGCGTAACTCTCCACAGAGTCCAGAAACTCTGGAAGTCCATAGAGTCTTTCTCTCAGATATGATAAAGCTTTTTAATAGCAGCAGAGATAATAGGAGGTAAGTAGATGCTTGTGTATACACAACACGCCTCATAAAACTTTCTTCAGTTTGAATAACATTAAACTAATTTTTGAATTGGTTTCAAATAATCCAACTCACTTTTAAAATATAGATAAATTTGGTAATATAGATAATTACCAAATTATGTTCAATCCATGCTGGTTTATTTATTTTTTGCCTTTAAAACCTAAGATATCTTGAGTTCTAGTATGTTTGCATGTTTCTAACTTACAATTTATCAATGTCAACAATTTTGCAGGAGTTTACTACAGTGCTCTGTGTGGCAGGAATGGATGCTTTCACTTTGCTATTTCAATCCCAAAAATGCTGATGAACAGAAGATAACTGAAATGGTGTATGCCATTTTTCGGATTTTACTTTACCATGCAGTCAAATACGAATGGGGTGGCTGGCGTGTTTGGGTAGATACGCTAGCAATCACACACTCAAAGGTAAGTTATACAAAGAAATTTTATTATTAATTATGTATTTTTCCCCAGGAAGTCTCAGATCATGGTGAGCCCAGAAAAAGGGCTGAAGCACAGTATCTGAATAGGTAGAATAAGGGAAGAGCTACATTTTCATAACACAGAATAATTAAGTTTGTCAGACTATTTAAATAATAAGTTTAAGCATGCTCCTTGCCAACTGTAATGTGACAGCTTGGTACTAGCATGCTTAATCTGACATTTCAAAGAACTATGTGTTTTAGGAGGCTTTATTGTGGAATGTATGTGCAGTGGAATTACTTGAGTTTGAAACACAAGGTGGCGCACCTCGTCTGTTTCTAAGACTAAAAGATGGCCTTTACTAACACCAAGTGGTTGTGAAACAAATCGCTAAAGTCTAAAGAAGAAACAGGAACAAAATCTGCTTTCCAGACAAACAAAGAGAGGAAAGGGAGCTAGGGGAAAAGTTGCTTTGTGAATAAAGGAACAAATCAAGTTTCCTAGTATGAGGATAATTTTTTGCAGCTATAGCAATATTGTAATGGAACGAGGTTTGTTTTTTTCTTTTTAAAACGGTGGTAACTTTCCTTCAATTGAAATGAAGATCTTAGAATGAAGCGGTTATAGCTATTGCAGTATCTCCTTTGCCGTGCCTTCCTTTTGGTACCCCCAAACATTTTTAATACTGTTTTGGGTGAGCTTCCAAATGGGGACTTGCGCAACTTAAGAAAAAAAAGGTACGTTTTTCTCCTCAGACACCAATGCATGCATTTTAGGATGTCTGGTATATAGACCACACAATCCAGGTATAAAAATGGTTATTTCAGCTATATTCATAGGTGAGGTACATTTGAAGACAGCATAAGTAAAATAACAGATTTATTTTTCAAAGGTCGTGATTACTTTTTTTTAAGTAGCGAGAGAGCTGCTTTAATTGAAAATAACGAAATAACATTGATACTGCTAGTTGATAATCAAGTCTTTTCTCTTTTCAAAGTACAACACTAGCATTTGTAGCATATGTGCTATTTTTAACTGAAATTCAGGCTTGAATTCAAAACATTGAAATCTCTGAATTACAGAAACTGTAATAACAGTTAATAGATTTACTATAAAACAGAGCTTTCCTTACGCAAGAGGGATGTATGAGCACATAGCTTAAATATGGGTTGGTAAAGTTTTAAATGGTCTTTTCAGCTATATTAATGGAAGTGGGTCTTTAACAGGGCAAAATCTGCAGGTTTGATAATACATATTTTCTAGACCTAGTAATGACTTTCAGAAAGCAAAACATATCTTTGCAGATTGGGTGTAATCAAAATATTTTCATAACATGCATATATCCCTAAAAATAGTATTTCATGTTCTCAAAAGCTTCAGTAGATGATTACAATTTGTCGCTGTTATTTTTCCATGCTTCCAGTTCCTATAATTTGAAGCTTTCTACTTACTAAAAAATTGTTTCGGTTTCATGACCAGCTCCCCATATTTCTTCTTCTTCTTTTGCTCCCCATCTCTTTCCTTACTAGCTCTTTCATGACTGCCTTCCTCCATCCTTTTGTGGCTTTTCCCCATAACCTTGTTTCTTGGAAGCTTGAACAACACATGACAGTTTCAGGTATATTTGCTTAAAGCTGGCCCTGCTCCAATAAAGAGGGAGAAGGCGAACCAATTTAAGAGCAAAATGAGGCTGCAGGTGAGGAAAGACCAACCACCCTCCACAGCTCTTTCCCCAGCAGCCGGTATCCAAAATTCTTTCCCCCTCCCCTCTCCTCCACCACCCCTCCCTCGAGGCACTGACATTGGAAGTGAGCCAAATGAGTGGAAAAGTGCTTCACCTTTTGTAGAGGGAGGAGAGCAGTAGGAAAGTGAAGCCATAGGAACAGGAAGAGAGTTCAGCTGTCCTCAACCACATGGCTCTTTCACTTTTTAAAATTTTTGATTCCCATCATTCTGTATATATGTGATGGTTAAAATCTGTGCCTGCGCAAAAAATGTTTTGCTGTCATCACATGTGGTTTGCTCTTCAGTGTCCCCTGGCTCTACTTTTAGTCTTTTCATCAGTGTATGAGCCCTTCCTCAATTCTGCTGGAAACATCTAAATTTGAGGCTATTAACAACAATTCTAGGTTGTTGGGGTTTTTTTTTTAACATGGGGTATCAGAGTTTTTAGGGGCTAACCAGGCTGGGATAGTTGGGATAGCAGGCTTGTTGGTTTTTGAATGTCTGATGTAGATTTTTTCCAATTTCGTTGTTCTGTATGGGACAATGACAATAAAGATTATTGTATCGTAAAAAGAATGACTTTCTGTCCCACTAGAAAAGTGAAAAAGGAGCAGAGCATGTTTATGCCACATTGTCGTTTCTTCGCATCCTACTCAGTTGAATTGTATTTTCCTAACTGACTGTTGCCTTTCTTGCACTCCGTTGCTCTGCCTTGAGTTAAATTGCCGCTTCCCCTTTCTGTCTTAGCGTTTCAAGGGCTAGTGCATGCATATGTTGTTTGGAAGGTATTTGAACCCATCAGCCAGATGGAACCTGGTACTGGGCTTAAAGAGTGATGAGTACACAAATAGGTTGTACAAGATTGCTGAATTGAGATAGTTAATTCACCCAGATCTCAAGTTCATCCTTGCAAGGTATTCCCTGGATGCATTAAGATTTTCAATTAAATGTCTCTATTGATATTCTGAGGACAAAGGGTCTTGAAAATTGATATTTTTTCCCTTCCTAAAAATATTTAAATTGGTTACAGATGGTTTTTATTGGATTCAGATAGATCCGCAAGGATATAAGCTATGTGAACAACTGATGTGCAATTTTTGGGTTTTTTTTATTAAAGCATTTCAAAATACTTGTATTGAGACAATGTTTTCTTATATTTAGTTCCAGGAGTAGCTTTTTTCCATTTTTTTCTTTAATACATCTTGATGCAAAGTGCTAATGAATGTGATTAATGTTCCTTATTTCATTTTTGCATCTACCGCTAATTTACAACACTGCTTCCTGATAAAAGTACTAGCGTGTAAAAGAAACGAGTGTTGCAGAATTGGTTAGGTTTTGCAGAGCTACACATCAAGATACATGCGGCTGCTATAAAAAGCCAAAGAAACTCAATTGCAATTTTATTGTCCAGTTTGATAGATTTCCTGCCACCTTTGTAGCAGGGAAGCTGTTTGTCACTGTAGCCCTCTTCTCCAACAGCTACACTACGCTTTATAAGCAGCGATGGCTTTTGTGGCATAATTGCACTACATTGCTTTCTTTTGCTCTCAGGATTTAAAGGTGCGCATAATCCTCTTAAAGCTAAATTCCTTTGTGAAGCCTTTTATTTCATTTTATTTTAAACTGCTTCTTTTCCCCTTGCATCTTCGATACTATTATTATAAGAGAGAATTTGGTTTAACCTGAGTTTTTCAGTAGCTGGGTTAACTGTGTTAAATTCTCTAGTGGAACTTGATTTTACAATGAGCAGTTGCCATATTAATAATAAATATGTATTTTGGGGAGCCTTTAGTGGGTGGTTAATAAGAAAGGATGGGCGTATTACTGTTTAAAAACAAAAAGTTAAAATGGCAACTTCAGTGTATTTATGTTGTGATATTTCCTTTGCTATAATCTATGCATTTCTGAAGCAACCAAGTTAAAATATATATATAGGAAATGTTTTTTTTAAAAAATGAGGGTTTTTAAATTTTTGATATATTTTTTTTAAATTACTTCATTATGGATGGTCATATGAAGTGTCTAATGGGTTATATTTGTAGACTTCAGCTGTACGTCAATTGGAATAATGTACCAAAGTATATTTAAAACACTGCTTCATGATAGTTTAATCTGCTTGTGTGATATTTAACTTTCCCCCCTATATGTACAGATTTCTTGGAAATTATCCTCCTCCAAAACAGCAAATAGGGATTTAAATTGCCATAAATTAAAACATAAAATAATTTGGGTTTCACTGTTTAATACTATGAATAGGCACAATGTTCAGTAATATGCCAGGTAGTATCACTTTGTAGAACTGACGTCCATTAAATTAGGCTGAATTGTATAGTAGCTTGCTTGACTTGCCCAGTCTTGCAGATGCAGACAAAATTCAAAAGAGAAGGTGAGCAAAAATGATTCGTTAGCTAAACTTGATTTATGGGGAATTATTATAGAGTTTAAAGTGCCACAAGAGGTGGCTATATCACGCAGTGGGTAGCTTTATCCCTGGATTTACCACAAAGGTCACAATGTTTCTGGGGACTGGGATTTCCTCCCTCCTGATGGTATAACTAGAGGGATAGATGTATTAGGACTAATCTTCCTATATGTCTTCAGTTTTTAAAATGTTAAGAACAGAACTTGCATCCTTGAAAGCTACTCTTGGGTTAAACTTTGAGACAAAATTTAAAAGACATTGGAAAAACATAATAGAAGATTGGGGACAACACTGCAGTCCTAAACAGCTGCTCCAGTATCTCTTTACTGTATTGTCAATTCACTTAGGACACATATACCATGGCACAGTTCTGTGTTACCCTAATGTTGATCTGCAAGAATGGACCAGTTCAAACATAATAGTGAGGCAAACCATGGCTTAGCACAAATTGGAAAGTATCCATATTCCTGAACTGAAGCATTCTTCTCCTGGTCCTCTGGTTATCGTGCCACCTGAGGTTAAGCAATGATTTGACATTCCATTACTTCCAAGTCCAGGCTTGTGGTTTCTCTCACACCAGACAAATCACGAATTGCAACCAAGGTTTGTTCTTGGTTTCATCTTTCGTTTATTCACATAGGTCCATACTCACTTTTTAGAGTAAGAGTGTGTTACAACTACGTAAAATATCAGTACAGTACGATCACATCTTAAATTGGGTTTCAATTCCAAGGGTTCCACGTATACATGAAAATGGTGTATACCCAAGGGGGTTAACTTGTGTAGTTTCAGCCAGCCTGCCTTGAACCATGTATGACTGAAATTGTGCAAGTTAAATGTCCGTAAGATGTGATTGTGCTGTATTAAAATCCTTTAAAAACAATTTACATCAGAAGACTAGCCTTTCCAGCGTATGATGAAAGCTATACAAAGAAGGTGCCAGACACACCTGTGGGATTGCCACAGCTGGCAGTTTTGAGAAGGCATAGGAGCCTTCCCTCTTTTTTCCAGCATGAGCTGAGCACAAGCCTGGATCCTGCCTATTAAATGAGTGAGCTAAGGGGAAACAAAATACTTCATTAACTCAAGCAAAGAACCATAGCCCAAATCAGGAGGGAAATATGAGCATGCGAGATCTTAAAGAAAACTGTCAATGTAAGGAACCACTTGATATGGAAGCTTCTTTACATCGGGTTGTATCCAACTAAATCCTTGCACATGCGAGCACAGCAGAATGTCCCCTCCCTGTCTTTATCCATGCCCTCCTCAAATCTGCTATGAGGTTCCCCTAATCCTGCAGAGCAGATTTTTGACTGGTGCAGGTAGTGGGAGCAAAAATTCCATTGTGCTTGTAGAAGTTGATCTATGAGTGCAAAGATTTTGTTGGATGCAATTCTAAATCGATTGAACATGAACAAAAAGTTTCAGACAAATCTCATGTGAATTTATCTGAGCAGATTATTCTGTTAAAGGATAAATAGTACACACAACCTCTATACCCAGATTTAAGTCTTTCTTATGGTGAAATGAAATTATATTGGATGGATAGGAACAAGAGCACTGAGGAACATTGGTCTTGCCCACACATTCAGTAGAAAATGTATCTGGTTCACAACATTATGTGCTGCTATTCTAGGATTTGTTCACACATTGGCTTGCAATTGAATCCAAGATTTGCTCTCTGCCAATAGGAGCAGGCTTAATTCCTAATGACAGGTATCACCAGGGTCTGGCAACATATTTAGATTTCCTCTTTATCGTGTCCCTTTATAATTGTCTATAACTGCCATTCACTACTATGGGGAAAGGAAATTGTGCTCAAGTACAACCATGAGCCAGTGTGGTGTAGTGGTTAAGAGAGGTAGTCTCGTAATCTGGGGAACCGGGTTCGCGTCCTCGCTCCTCCACATGCAGCTGCTGGGTGACCTTGGGCTAGTCACACTTCTTTGAAGTCTCTCAGCCTTACTCACCTCACAGAGTGTTTGTTGTGGGGGAGGAAGGGAAAGGAGAATGTTAGCCGCTTTGAGACTCCTTAAAGGGAGTGAAAGGCGGGATATCAAATCCAAACTCCTCCTCCTCTTCTTCTTCTTCTTCTTCTTCTTCTTCTGATGGGGCCTCATACCTACTCCCCACCCCAAGTGTTGTAGCTGGCAAAATCAGGCATACTCCAGAAGGCAATGAATTGCTGGCTTTCTGAACAGAGCCACAATGTCGAAGGAAGATGGCACTGTGTTTCTGCTGCTCAGCTTGCGCCAAAAAACAAAGCAGAGGAATTGGATTCAGGATTGGGAGGAAAGGAGAGAGGAATGTAAAATTTCGAAAGACGATCATAATCTATGGGGTAGAGCACATGCTTTGTTGCCAGGTCCCAGGTTCAATCCTGCTAGGTAGCAGGTGAAATGAAACATGTCTACCTGAAATCTTGGTGGTTGTTGCCAATCAGAGTAGAAAATACAGGGCTAGATGGCGACATATGACAACAAGCTTTCTGCTTGTTCTGAGCATTCCTCTTCAAGGGCTAAAAGCCAGATTTGTTCCAGGATAATAGGACAGACCAGTCTCAACCAGAATCTGGTTTTGTTAATGGTCTCACTGATGATGGCTATTTCTTCCCCATTTATTTAAGCCGCTCATCAACCTGTTAAAAAACCCTGTTTCCCCACACCTGCCCAGCCCCTCCTTCCTTTACCCCTGACCCACCCCCTCATCTGTTACCCCATAAGTCACCCAAACTTCCTGTCCTACTCCCTTCACCGCTGTCCCCTCATAGCTCTCCCCAAACCCCAACTCCTTTTAAAAGAGCGGGGAGGTGCTTCAGAGAGCCATTTGGCAAAATGACTCTCTGAAGTATTTCCCCATCTCTGTTAAACAGCTTGCTTGACCCCCCCCCCCCCGCCACCTTTAGTGCTTGCCTACCTTCCATTCTGTTGTCATGTTGGAGTTGGTGTGACTGCTTGTTGATAGCCACACAAGCTGCGGTGTGATGACAACCTTATATTTTTATGTATATAGAAAGATATATTTCCACCCTGTCTTCCTACTGAAAACCTTTCTTTTGTATTTCTTACTTGAAGCACCACAACCCTTGTGTATTTCAAGTAGTCAACACCCATTTCCTTTCATCTCTCTTACCTACCTATCTATCTATTCTACTTCCTTTTCAAGCCTCAATACAATCTTTATCCTGTAAATCAGTGGTGCAGAACCTCTAGCCACTGGACCTTTCCATTTGGCTCACAAGACCATTTTAGCCAAGTCCTGCTCACTAGTCTTATACCTAATATCATATACAAAGCAGGTGTGGGGCAGATAAAGACATAGGTGGGCTGAAAGGCTTGCAGGCACCATGCGCAAAGCACTACATACCTTACTTTGCAAGCCCTGACAATTAGTGCATCATCAGACCTTGCAGAGCCTGGCTTTGCAAGGACCTGGCTTTGCAGTTCCTGGTGATCTATGCATGGGACTTCACCAGACCTGATGATCAGCTTATTGTAGGATCTTGCAGAGTGCTGTGCACTGGACTTACTGGACTAACAAGTCAGCTGATTGGCAGCACTGATGAAGTCCTGTTCATGGTGCTCTGCATGCCCTGTGAGGCTTTGCAAGGCCTAATGATCAAACCTTGGCTTAGTTCAGCATGGCATGGCACTAAAAAAGGTAGGGACAGGAGCAAAGTTTCTCTATGGGAGACCACAAGTTTGCACAGTTCCAGGAAACCAGAGTTTGGCTTACTGTGATGTAGAAACCAAGCTGCTGTGTGCCCTCAAACCATAGTTTTAAATATTAGTTATAGTACTGTGCTATAACTATGGGGTTTAATTTCTAAACAGTAACCTACGCAAAACAGTAAATATAGTATAATAATAGGAACATATTAGGAACATTTGGCATGATGGATTAACAATATTTAACTGGATTCTGACTTTCCCATACAGGTAAGTAGAAGTACAAGGCAATGGTTCATAAGACAGGGTCACAGTGCACCAGTACACACAACTTGTGCATGTGCTGCCCATACATGCAACCAAAGAAAATATGAAGGACTGTGGGGAAATTACCTGTCTTCTTAAAATGGGCTCATTTGCTTCTGAGGGCCATTATTTGCTTTATAACACTTGAAAAAAATATTACCCACCAACAATGTAATTCACACCTTGAATACGTCACAATATGGTATGGGTCATAATAGCTAAACTTGTCAATTAAAACATTTAAATGCAATATATATATATATGAAAAAAGTAACTTCATTTGTGTTTTGACAGTTAAGCTAAATGGCTTGGACTTAATACAGTCTTTTGATCTGTGTTGTAAGAAGCTTGCCAGTATGGGGGCCAAATGATTTGTTATGCTGGGGAAGGTGCCAGAATGTGCAAAGGCTTTTGTGTGTACAGTACCTCTGTTCCTCTTTGACGGATTCATTTCCCTGGGATTGATATCAGCAGGTATTGGTGCCTCCAGTCAAAGTTGATTTGTTTTCTGAATGGTGTAGAGAGTTTCCAGGCCTGAACTGTTAGCGTTGCTCCTAGGAGGGTGGAAAAACAAGTCAATAAAGCTCTCATTAGGATAAAAAATAGCAACATTTGCTGGAATTATGAATAGCTTATTGATGGAGTTTAGCAGCACAGGAGCTAATTTCCAGTAAACCTTGTTACATACAAAAAAAAGGTGTTCTGTTGCTTGGCTGAACAACCAGCCTCCCTTTCTCCTTGAGTCTTGACCTCATTGTAGAAATGTGATATAAGCATAAGATATGGGGAATAACAAATGTGAAATCTTAATAAATAGCTACTTTTTGATCAATGTGCACTGTAGTTCTAATACAGAATATGTCACTATAACCTTTTTGTACAGTGCATTCTAATCTTCATGTCTAGCAATTAGTGAATGTTGAATGTCAAATTAAGTTAAAATTAATGGCAGAAGGGAATGTTGTATTTATTAGCTTGCAACTGTCTTTAACTAGTAGTGCATAGAGGAGCTTTCCAAATGTTGCAAATGGCTATGGATTAGGCATCAAATGATGGTGAAGATTAATGAATGGCCTTTTAGCTTGCTAATTTAAAGCAATATTTGGTAATTAATTGTGAATTACCAGCTTCACAGCAGCAAACACCTAGAGGGAGATATAAAAAGGCCAGATACAGGTAAATGTGAAACTCTCTTGGCTAACATTACAACTTTCAGATTGTTGCTGCAAGTTTAAAGACTTGTTAAAGATTTGTTAAGACAGAAGTTTTTTGTGTGAACTAGAGCCTACTGAAGTAGGGGCACCTACTTGAGGTGAAAGCTGGTCCATGAAAGCTTATGCCACAATACCAGTTTGTTAGGGCAAATACAGGAAAAACATGACTCTCTGAAATTTTGTATCTGTGGCAAGTCATAGAGAAAACTAAAGGTACTTGACCTTGGAGGTTTACTGGCAACTCAAGTCAACTTTCCAGTAGCTGTGTGTGAAGCACTTCACAAGCCTCTTCATCAGTGGCTTATCTCAGCCCGCTGGATATTACTGGATTACAACTCCCAAGAACCTCAGTCAGCATAGCCAGAAGTCAGGAATGGTGGGAGTTAACAACATCTGGACCGGGCCACATTTCCCCATTCTTGATGTAGGTTCTTTACTATATTAAAACCCCTATTTTAATATAGCTCAGTGGTAAAGCATAAGCTCTGCATACAAATGGTCCTTCGTTCACTCCCCTGGAACCTCAAAGTATGGCTGGAAAAGGCTCTGGCTTGAAACCTCAGAGAGCTGCTGCCAATCAGTGTAAACCCTAAGAAACAAGCTATGCTTCATGGGCAGAATACCTGGCATCTCCACTTAAAGGATCTCAAATGGCAGGGCAGGGAATATGAGCTCTCAAGAATCACTTCCAGGGGCTCTGTCCTGCCCAACATTCCACACATTTCCCAGCCCTTATTATTCTTGCCCAAGATCACAAGCAAGTGAGGCTTTCCCAAGCAGATCCTTGAGATCCTATCAGCCTTTTGTGTCTTCTCCTTTAGCTAACAATTCATTACAGAAGCTCCAAGAATGTCTAGGAGAGCCTCATAGACAACAGTCACTTTTTAACTATAAACTGCATGTGTGCAAATAGACAGGCAAAATTATAACAAGATGATTCACAGTCTAAGCAATGAAATAAGTCGGAGTAGTTGATTTGTGGAACCTCTACAAGTCAGGGTAGACATTCCAATGTTCTGACTTTGTATAAGGCAGCCTATCTGAGAATATCTGGGTCTCCTCCCCCCCCCCCCAATTTATCATGAGTTAATAAACTACATCCTGTCTTGAGAGTTTTTAATTGAAAAATGAATGTGTGTGTGTGTGTGTGTGTGTGTGTGTGTATGCACCCCCCCTCAAAGCCAGATTTTAATCTAATTAGTGATGGACTATTGTCCTTTTTGTATCCTTTTATGTATAGTTCATTCTGAAGGGGGGAATCTTACATGCTATATATTTTGCAATGGAATTTGTGGTTTTATAAAAAAGAAAATATTCTGGCACTTTTTCTGCTCCTTGGTATTATTCTGTACACTAGGCGGGCACACTCTTTCTTATAAGAACCAAGTGAAGAATATGTAATGTGTTACTGAATGAAAAGGTGTCCATGAATATCTTTGACAAAGCTTACTGTTCTGAGACTAGTTTGCCTAAGGGAATATTTAATGCTGCAGATACTAAGTTAGCTGATGGAAAAACTCTGCAGGGCTTAGGGCATCTCTTTGGGAAATGAATCTTAAAAACCTGAGCTATAAATCTTTCAACTCATCACACCTTTGTCGGAATGAATGAAAAATATATTGCTGACATAGAAAAGATAGAGTGAACTAAATGGAAGAGTATGAATGCATGATAGGAACTAGAAGCAAAATACTGATTTGCTTTCGTTTAACAAACAGCCTTTGCCTTATGTTCAATCAGGGGTGTGTGTATCTACCTAAGAGATTTTACTTTACTTTCACCCCATCTATTTTCTCTGATGTTGGTGATTGAATATGCAATATGAATAACTCAAATTTTTCTCAGGGAAATTATTCATACTACATTGACATTATCATGTCTCCAGCATGTCACCTGAATTGTTACTGTAGTGTTATATATAGCACAAAAATAACAAATTCGTGAAAAAATACATGTGTGCTTGGTTGAATTTAAGAAAAATACCTTTGTGCTTTAGTATATTCTGAGTACAAGCATCTAATTCTTCTATTTTAATAAGTTATCCACTTACAGTATATACCTCTGTTGTGAGAAATTCAGTGAGTTCAATTCCCGATGTACAGGCACCTCCCCATTTGCGCACAATCACTGACATGTGTGCCGTTTTTGGCACCGCAAGGGGGGGGGCTTACGCACATCTGCTGCTGCACATGGTGCTTCGGAACGTAACCCCTGCGTAAATGGGGAGTTGCCTGTCGTTAGTATCATTTAAAGTCCCTTAACCGCCTTTAATGTAGTCACTTGCCTAGTTTGCCATGTAACTGTATGTTGGTGAGTGAGTGGGCCAGAACAATCCTCTTTACCTTACTCATCTCTCCTTTGCTCCTTTGCTATAAAGAAACCAAATAGGATGCCAGAGGATGCCCTCTCCTCTGTATCCAGCACAGAAATGCATTTCTCTACCAGCTTCCAGCAGGCTATTAACTTTAGTGGACTGATTTACAAGGCTTCCTTTGGCCACCTAAATAGTGTCAATTGTTTAAGATCACATCTATAGTAAGGAGCCTGCAGATTTTACAGGGATTGTACAGGGTTCCACAGTATGGAATACTACCTGGCAGTTTCCCTGTTGCTTATGTGATCTCTAGTGTGTAGGCAGTGTGGGTTTGCTGAGATATAATGGCAGGGCAGCCCAGTTCTCCCTTTCCATGTGATTGTAACTACAGTCATACTTTGGATCCGGAACGCCTTGGTACTCGAACGCTTCAAACCCGGAAGTGAGTGTTCCTGCAGCTAATTGGAAGCCGCACTTTGGTTTCCAAACGTTTTGGAAGTCAAACGGACTTCCGGAACGGATTCCGTTCAACTTCCAAGGTACGACTGTATGCAATTTAAATGACTGTGTTTATGTGTAAAGGTTGTCTTGAATACTGAAATGGGTTCTAAATTTAAACTCTGTGTAAATAAAATATCAAAAAGTCAATAACATTTAATGATTCAATCTGCATTAATACTATAAGGGTCAGCACTCGGTTATCTTGCATTATGCAGTGATAATTACAAATATTTAAGATCACTGTGCGAAGTTGTAGACCTATCCATTGGGGGGGGGGCTTTATAGCAGAATTTGTAGGATACGTTGTAAGTTTTAAACATTTACAGAACTGAAATCATTCTTTTCAAAGGTAACTTTTGAAATACACAAGGAGAGCCTTTCTCAAATGTTCAGGGAATATCAAGAAAAAGGAGATGAAGACTCTGGTCCTGGTCCATCAACTCTAATTAGAAGTATCTCAGGAACCAGCAGGGAGGCTGAAGTTACAGGAAGGCAGCAGCATCTGGAAATAAAAGAAGCTGGTACTTCTGCAAATGATGTTGGGAATGGTAATGTAGAAAACAGCACTCTGAACGCTGAAGGTACATCACCTGATTTTGAAAAACAAGCTAACTCGGAAATGAACGCAGAAAAGCAAACAGAAGGAGAAAATGGTTGGAGAACTCCTGATCTAAGTAAAGCACCTTGCTTAGAACTTCCCCTGAAGGCTGAAGCAATAAAGCAAGATTCAGAAGCTGCTTCTGAAACCACTGAAGCAAATCATGAGGAAGAGACAGTAGCTGCCATTGCACAATCCCCTTCACAAAATGTTGAAGGAGACACACTTGAAAGCCCAGAAATATTAGAAAAACTAACACCAGAAGTGGAGGAGGAAGAGGAAGAAGATTTTGTTGATTTGAAAGAGGAAAGCAGCCTACCTTTTACCTCAGAGGAATGTGCTCCTAAACTCAGTAAAGATCATACCTTGTCTGAAAGGCAGGCAGCACCAGCAATACAGCAGGATACTGCTACATTGGAAGAACCAGTTTCAGTTGCTTTAGAACCCAAAGTTGCTGATGCATCTGTGGAAACAGGACAAGAATCAGATGCTTTGCCAGAGACCAGTGCTTCTGAAATCAGTGATACGAAAGCTCAACCAAATGCAGATATTACAGAGAAGGCAGATGAACACAATACTGATAACCTTCAAACCAAAACAACGGTAGATGATATGCAGCCACATATTTCAGAAACGGTGGTGGTTTCAGACAAGAAAATAGCAAAGCTTGATGTTTCCAGTGTGGCATCAGATACTGAAAGATTAGAGTTAAAGTCCAGCACCAGCCTGGAAGTAAATCAACCTCTTCATTCCCTCCCTGAGGTAGGTTCTGTACCTCAGTTACTTCATCAAAAATGTTAAGTATATTGCAGGATTTTAAGGTGTTTGATCAATTTACGTAACTTTTTTTTAAAAGACCACAGTTCTCTTCTTAGTAGGTATGTATTTCATATTGACAACCAACACTTAGCTGGAAAAGAGTTGGTCTAACCCTATAGAGCTGTAAAAATAAATTTGATCATTGGCTACAAATATTGAGATCAGAGTCAGAGTCTCTACATAACATCATTTTTTATCAGTTAAACAAGAATTGGCGTAAGATGTGCATCACTCTCTCATCATACTTTTAGCATCCAGGTCAGTGATGCTTACTGATTTAATATTTAAATAGTGATGGACTTAAGTGCTTCCCTCCTGCAGAGACATCTTCCAATGGAAAACCATCATCCTACACCATACTTCCTCAAAGGAGGGAGATCACAGTCAGCAGCAATATATTCACCCTATGTGGTAAGGTGTAGCAGCTGCTGCTTATGCTTGTCTTGGCTGGCAGAAATGGTGGTACAATTGCTCTGTAGTGTGTAGAATCGGTATAAACTAGTTGCCATTTTTGACTTATTAAATGTAGTTCCCACTTTGTAGAATTAGTTAGACATAATTTTACATTTTAGAGCTATACAAACTTTTTAGGTTTGAGGTCTTCTGGAATATTTCAATTTGAACTTTTAACATGAATGTTTCCATATATTTTATTTGTATAGACATCAAGACAGCAAGATGCAGCAGGCCAAGGCACAGGAGCTGCCTCAGATGGACAGAGAAGGGATTCTAGGTCTACCATGTTTCGTATTCCTGAATTCCGATGGTCACAAATGCATCAACGCTTACTCACAGACCTACTGTTTTCAATAGAAACAGATGTACAGATGTGGAGAAGGTAATGTGCTTTCTCTGAAATCTTAGGCATTAGATTCCTCAGCATAATGATCTCTGCTAATTAAAGAAATAGGACAGACTGTGGGTGGCGCTGTGGTGTAAAGCACTGAGCCTTGGGCTTGCCGATCGGAAGGTTGGGTGCAAGTAGATAAATAGGTACTGCTCTGGCGGGAAGGTAAACAGCGTTTCCGTGCACTGCTCTGGTTTTGCCAGAAGCGGCTTAGTCATGCTGGCCACATGACCCGGAAGAACTGTCTGTGGACAAACGTTGACTCCCTCGGCCGGTAAAGTGAGATGAGCGATGCAACCCCAGAGTCGTTCGCGACTGGACTTAACTGTCAGGGGTCCTTTACCCCCTTTTTTTTTTTTTTTACATTTTGAATGGTTAAACTGTAAAATAAAACTGCAGAGAATATTAGTAAACTCTTATTTATGTGCATGTCCCAGTCATTTGGGCTGTGAACAGATATTAGTTGATTGATCACCTGACTTTTAATTTATTATATTTAAATAAATATGCATATTACAGTCTTCTGAAGTGTAGATTATCCCATCTCAGTGCTGCAGGTGCTTTGCTTAGTTGAATTTTGCCTTCTATGCAACCTTCGTAAATGCAGGAACTTCAACTTCGCAAGCTGTCTTGCAAGGAGAAAGGAATCCTTTAACTTAGGATGTGGGTGTGAGCATGTTTTTGGAAGGGGGGGTGAGGATTAATGCTACTCCCTCCACAGTTTATCAAACATACTAGCACGTAAGCTGCTGTTGTTTTCTTCCTTGCTCTATTAAAAATAATACTGAATGTTGGTTTGAGCTGTTACTACAAGAAAGATCAGAGTCAGCCCAGGATATGTCCCATGCTGCATGAAGGGTGCTGTTTAAATGGTGCCATCTATAATATTTGGGAAGGGGGAAATTGTGCACTATAGACTCTGGGAGCATACTTGTCTAATCTCACCTTGTCTGTTGTCCCATTATTTAAATATAAGCCGATGTTTGGTAAGATATAAAATGTGTAGTGTTTTTGTACTAGCATATACAATATAGGTGCTGTGAGGAAGGGATGATAGAGGCCAATGCCATGGGAGGAAGCTAATGTGTTTAAGTTGTTGAAACAGGATTTTTTAAAAAAATGTTTTATATCTTTACAATCGTTTTTTGCTTAAAAAGGGAGGTTTGTGAGTTCTTCGTAAGATACTAGTTTCCTCTTAAGAGACTTGAGTTCAGATCTAGTTTATATCTCAAGGGAAACTTCTTTGATGATTTATACAGTGTCTTTTGCTGCAGTAGATAATCAGACTTCATAATAATAAATAATTATTCACCACACACTTAGACACAGTTGCCAGTCTGTGTTCTGGAGAGGATTAGAAGCATAAGGAAAGGGCATTTTCAGGTCAAGAAGAAGGTGCATTGACAGTTTAGGATCCTGGTGTGTAGTTCCTAGCTATTGGATAGATTTCTGCTGGTATATGACTAAAAAATAATGACAAATAAACACTTCATAAATGTGCAACTGAAACTGCATGAATCCTGCATTTTTATACTGTGTTTTTCATTTTGATCAGCCACTCTGCCAAGACTGTGATGGACTTCGTCAATAGCAGTGATAATGTCATCTTTGTACATAACACAATTCATCTCATCTCTCAAGTGATGGATAATATGATTATGGCTTGTGGTGGCATATTACCTTTGCTTTCTGCTGCTACATCTGCTACCGTAAGAAATTCACTTTCTAATGTAGAAGTGGTGACTTGTGGGAGGATGCTTCACCATGTGCTTTGAATTATAGTACACTGACTGCCATGTTCCGACTGAGCTAAGAATGAGGAAGGGGAGCTGGTCTGTGGGGCAGCACAGGGCAACCTGGCTGTGTGGTGTTGACTGCAATCTACTCCTCTATGGTACTGGACAAGATGGCTTAGTAAGATCATCTCCATCTGGTCCAATTCTAACCTATTTAGTGGTCAGTACCACCACCACCCTGCCAATTTGCTGCTATGCCTTCACTGCTGCCCTTCACCCTTTTGCTTAGTGTTCTGGTGCTGCTTACTGTCTGCACAGCTGTTGGGTGCTCATGTCTGTTCAAGGAAGGAATTTTGGTCTGAAGTACCAGCCAGTAATTGGTGGCCTGTTCCACCCCACCCCCCAATGTTTCCCTACTTTTGTGAAAGTGCTACTTTTGTTGGTACAATAACCATTTTTGCTTTGGCCAGAGACTATGCCTTTGGGGGAGAGATGGTTTGGGGCACCTCAAAATTACCCTGGTGGACCTCTTTAGGAGGTCCCAGTAGTTTGGGAACCCTGACTAAGCTAATAGCTTGCATAGTTCTGCCATCCCTGGGAAAGATCCTCTCTTTATTTCTACCCTATCTTTTCAGAGAAAGTTTGGTGCATTTGGCTAAGCTCACATGTAATGCTAAACTACAGTTCAGATCAGAGTGAATCTCACTGGCTCCTTTCATGGCAAGCTATAATTTACCATTACATCCAAACAGAAAACCTGTGTCTGTTGGATGTAATGGTGCTTGCCTTGCGCTTGCCTTTCAAACCAAAATTGCAAACCATGTGTGCCCAATGTCATGATTTGAACCATTGCGTTTATTTTCCTATTTCTTAACTTTCTGATTACTAGCCCCCCACCCCTCACCCCCCCACCCCCAAAAAAGACAGGCCTCCTTGCTAGTCACTTGAGGTAAAGGACGAACTCTTCATTTTAAAATAATTCTGCCTTGATCCTCTGGAGGTCAGTGACTAAACAAGTGGTTGTTTTCAAACTTGTGTTAATTGGATTTATCCACTCCTCACATCCCCACCTTATTAGATTCCTGGTCAAGTGACATGAGAAATTTCAAGGGGCCACTTCCAGTATCAACACACACCAAGTAATAGTGATGATGTCTAATTAATGTATAGAAATAAAAGCTGTCCTTTAATGTTCCACTATGCAGCATGAATTGGAAAACATTGAGCCAACTCAAGGACTATCCATAGAAGCTTCTGTAGCATTCCTCCAAAGATTAATTAGCCTTGTGGATGTGTTAATATTTGCAAGCTCCCTCGGATTTACAGAAATTGAGTCGGAGAAAAATATGTCATCTGGTGGAATTTTACGACAGTGTCTTCGGCTTGGTAAGCAGATAACTGCAAAGCATTAAAATACATTTTGTTGAGTAGGGTTTTTATGAGAACTCATTCTGTGTGCTACCTGAGGTAGACTCAGGTTTAGTATGAAATAATATAAAACTTCCTAAGAACAATGAGATATTTTCTAAGGCTAGAATTAGACTGAAGGGATAGCTCAGTCGGAAGGCATGAGATTCTTAAGCTCAGGATCATGGGTTCAAGCCCATGTTGGGCAAAAAGAAGGGACCATGAGTGTCATCTAGTCCACCCCCCTGCAATGCAGGAAACTTGCCCAACATGGGATTCGAATTCACAACCCTGAGATTAAAGTCATGCTCTGCCAACTGAGCTATCCCCAGCATAAGTAAGATTGGTTGAACTTTCATTTGTTTGCCTTCAGATCATTTCCTGTGACTAAGGACAATTTAGGTGGAAGTTAAGTCATCCTAAGAGTTTGCATGTATTTGAGGCTGATATCTTTAAGAATGGAGCAATCTAACAGCAACAACAAAAGAAACAAGGATGAATAAACTTTGATCCTAAACCTTTGTACTAATATACCTGGCTTAGATTAATTTTGCAACTAATAACCTGACTTTCATTGTGTAGCTGATATTGTAAAAAAAATGCCTAAATCTAGTTCTTGAGATACTGGCTTAGAGTAGAGACCTCTCATGTTATCCTTACAGTATCATTATATAGTAATATATATTGGATGGACCCAGAGTTGCCCTTCTGTGAATGGAAGGATTCCTTCAATTTGTAAATGGGACTGAGCTCCACCAGAGGCTCTTGTTGGAGGAAAAATGCAGGAAACATTATTTTTCCCGGTTTCCCCCATTTCTTCTGCTGTCTGCCATGCTGCTGCTCACAATATTCCACAGTTTTTTCAGGAGGCTGCTTGTGGGGGAGAAATCTTGGGATATTGCTTTTTGCCCTGCTCTAGCAAGAGTTAAGGGACATGGGTGGCGCTGTAGGTTAAACCACAGAGCCTAGGACTTGCCGATCAGAAGGTCGGCGGTTTGAATCCCCGCAATGGGGTGAGCTCCCATTGCTTGGTCCCTGCTCCTGCCAAACTAGCAGTTTGAAAGCACGTCAAATTGCAAGTAGATAAATAGATACCGCTCCGGCGGGAAGGTAAACGGCGTTTCTGTGCACTGCTCTGGTTCACCAGAAGCAGCTTAGTCATGCTGGCCACATGACCCGGAAGCTGTACACTGGCTCCCTCGGCCAGTAAAGCGAGATGAGCGCTGCAACCCCAGAGTCGGTCACGACTGGACCTAATGGTCAGGGGTCCCTTTACCTTTACCTAGCAAGAGTTATCCTGTGACCAGATCTCTGTCTATGGCAGGCATGGCCAAACTTGGCCCTTCAGATGTTTTGGGATTCCCATCATCAATACAATTCCCATCATCCCTGACCACTGGTCCTGTTAGCTAGGGATGATGGAAGTTGTAGTCCCAAGACATCTGGAGGCCAAGTTTGGCCATGCCTGGTCTATGGGGAAGTCTGGAACCAACCCAATGTAGGTGAAATTACAGCCTTGTGAAACTTTTCATCACCCCACAAGTAACAAAACAGTGCCAGGATTTTTTAATGTAATATTTCTTAAACTTTGTTGGATTATTGAATAGAAGCAAACAGAAGTGTACTCAATATGAGCTGTGACTTTTCTCTCCCCCCCCCCTCAAAAAGGGTTTGTTTATATATTAGTTTTGGGAAAATTGACACTTATCTTTCTGCAGCAGTAGGCATGCAGATTCAGCAGTGTTTATACTTTAGACTTGCTATGTATCCTTTCATTTCAGTGTGTGCTGTGGCAGTCAGAAATTGCTTGGAATGTCAGCAGCAACAGGCACTAATGAAGCCTAGCGGAGAAAATGTTAAGTGTCAGAAAACAGTACAAAGCCTGATAGCAGCAGGAAGGTCTGGAGCAAAGGCAAGTATCTTCTGACATTAAACGTAGGCAGATGTTGATACTGTTATCTCTGTGACCTGATGGATAAGTCTCTGGAGCTTTCTTATGGCACTGTAGTCATTACAGAGAAAAACAGGGCATTTGAATAACATGAGCATTCATTTTAAGTTGTATATATAAGTTGTTTAACTTACGAATGCAGTTGCTTGGGAGGGTGAATGTGAAGGGGGAGAGCAAAGAACAAAAGATCTGTCCTCAATGTTTCTAGATTCCTTGCCCAGTTTTCTTTCTTAGGTACAATCTTGAGTATCTGTCATTGTACTTGATTTGTGTGTAACGCCAGTCCCTAGGGGCCCTTCCAGACTGATGGGATTTTTTTGTGGGCGTTTCTGCAACATGTCATTGATGCCGTAATGGTGCATTAGTGGTGGATTTATACTGGAACATCCACACATCATTCCACTTTATTAGGTGTCCTGCAATTCTTTCCCAGTGTTATTGCATTATTGCCATCTGGAGAGGCAGTCTTGCACTACAGTACAAAACAACACCCCCCCCCCCAAAAAAAAATTGTGGTATAAAAGTTACAGGATAACAGAAGGAAGTTGTGAGACATAAACAAATTAGAAACGAAGCAACATGTCCATCTTGAAACATTTGCAATCGCAAACTATTGAAATCATGATTGTATGTGACCAGCCCAAGTACTGTCCTTGTTAGCACAAATAATCGTGATTGCACAACTAAAAAGGAAGTCTGGACGGACCCTCGGTAATGGTGGTTTTGTAATGTTGTGGAAATGATAGCTTTGGGCCATCCTTTGTGCTTATCAAAACAAAGTAATATACAAACTCTTTTATTCTAAACAGAGCCCAGTTGATATTGTGACTGGAGGGATTTCTCCAATAAGGGATATTGACAGACTCCTACAGGATATGGATATTAACCGACTGCGAGCAGTGGTATTCAGAGATATAGTGAGTTAGCAATTTTCTCCTACCTACTGTTTTTTTTGTGTGGTTTTTTTTTGCAGCCTGATTTTCTAAGCCAATGTCCTTATGCAGTTTCCTGTGGTGTTAAAATCTAATGGAGTGTCTAAGAGAATCATAAAACTCTGTGGGAATAGCAGACCAAGAATTTGGGGTCAGGATGAAAGGCTTAAGTTTTCCATAAACTGTTGTCCCTGCAGGTGGTTTCAACTTCATATATACTGTGTCCTTTCCCTAGTTCATGGAATGTGAATTTTCCAGTGTATTGCTTTTATTCCTGAGGATAGCATGTGTAATCTGTCCATACTCCATTCCCAATTCCAGATTGTTAAATTACTTAACTCAAAATTTGCTTCCAGGGTAAATGCTGGTTCTTGCTTGTAGTGCTGCACCATTTTATATCATTGGAGCATTTGGAAAAATGGGAGTGTAGATCAGCCTTCTGGTGAGATCCCAAAAATATGACCTGGAAAAAAGGGTGGAACAGTCTTGCTGAGGGAGAATGAACCTGTTTAGCAGTCTCCCAGGTGGAAGACTGAACAACCTGGGGCTATGATGGGCACTTAGTTATAGGAATAAATTATCATGAATTTAATTTTTTTAAGGGATTTCATGAAGGGCTGAGTTAGACTTGAATATCATAATAAAAGGCTCAGATGATGAGGTTTCATGGGTCATCCTGGATCATCAGCTAAGGATTAAAACAATGTCACAAGTTTGTCTCTGTCAATCAAATCTTATTTTTAATAAGATGATCATAGCCTTGTTATTAAAAAAGCAAAGAAAAAACGATTACTTGGTTTGATCACAACAGGATATGCTATTGGGTGGAATCCATTCATTCCTGAGGACTGATTGATAGCTGCATCACATGTTGTCTATGTTGGATACTGCATTGATTTCTGGGATTTGATTATAAATATAACCAATTCCTGCATAACTGGTATGAACTGGGATCAGTTCCTCAGGGGAAAGCCAAATCACACATGTTGTTCTGAGACATGTGCAGAGTTCTAGTTAAATAGAGTTTCTCAGTAACTGCATCTAACAATATTTTAAACATCTAGTTACCTTTTTTATATCTTTATTTCTTACAATATTTTTGATATGTTAGACCAGCGTCCCCCAACTTGATGACCTCTAGAACTTGCTGGACTACAGCATCCAGCCAGCAGGGCCAATGATCAGGGATGATAGGCATTGTAGTCCAACAACATTTGAAAGTACCATGTTGGGTAAACTCAGTGAGGTAATCTTCTTTATGAAGTAGGGTCTGGATTTATTGCAGAATGTGGCAGAAGAACTTAAGCACTCAACAGATGATCACAGTTTTGGTTAGTCCATTGAGTTGTTTTTAAAACTCAGTGCAAGCAGAAAGCTAGCACAATATGGGGAAGACTGGGGTAGAATTTTTCTCCCTTGTGTACTAGTTTCTTAATGCGAGAAATTCCATGTATGCAAAAGGGAGAGCTGAAGTAAACAGTCTATGCTACTAGCTCAGAATCCTTCTTCCTGAATATGCCTATGTAGATCAAGCTTTGAGTGCTAGTAATTAAGAGGTTTTACTGCTGTCAAATGATGATTATTTATACATAATCTACAATGACATTGTAACTGCTTCTAGTGCTTCACTTAAAGAAATAAGTTTGTAACAGGTGATAGCATAATATTCCGATTAGAATGGAATTTGATAGGCTGTATTCATTTATTTTTACAGGAGGATAGCAAACAGGCACAATTCTTGGCTTTGGCAGTAGTATATTTCATCTCCGTCCTCATGGTATCAAAATATAGAGACATATTGGAACCTCAGGATGAACGTAGGCGGCCTCAGTCTGTTCAGTCACTCAAGCCTGCAACAACAGGTTAGTGACAATTCAGGCTTTTAAGACCACTGTAGATTCTATTCAAACTATATGTATATGTAAATATTCTGAAATGTATACTTGTCCATAGGCTCTGTGAAAGTGGTTCTGATGAGAACATAAAGATCTAACAGATGTACACCTCACGGAGTGTGTGTGTGTGTGTGTGTGTGTGTGTGTGTGTGTTTTAAAAGTACAGAATCAAAACGCTTACTAGATTTAATATACTGTTTTTGAAAATTGATGTAAGAAGTCTCCTCTAATTACTACTTTTAAATACAGAATTTGTTCCCAAGTATCCCTCAGGGCTAGTTAACTATTAGGCAGAATTTATTTTTTATAGATGCTTTTGTTTACTGCCCAGAACATTAATTTTTAATATTTTTGTTGGCGTTCCTTGTGATGATAATACTGTGTTAGTGGTAAACTTCCAATAGGATTCTTCATCTTTAAAAATTCCTTTTATACATGACTTGGTTTAGCACATTTCCATTTTTGATGGGGAAAGTATGGCAGGATATTAACAAAATGCTTCATTCCCCCCAGTCATTTCGGTCATAATGGATCAGTGATGGAATGATAACAATATAATGACTGCTGAATTGATAAAAATACTTATATTCACATTTTGGCGCTTTGGGCCAAAATGGAGGACAGTTTGGTGTGGAGGTGCTTCCAAATGCAAATGGCTAAAAGGCCATATCAGCATATTTACACATTTTACTGAATTGTGTTTTCTGCTGTGTTTTATTCTGTTATTTTGGCATGTCTGCCCACCTATACCCTTCCATCCCTGCGTGTGCCCAAGTGAGTGTGTGAATGCTCCTCTTAAGGGCTCCGACACACAACACATGCTGATACCTCCTGCTTCATTGGTGTGACTAGCACAACAGGCGTCCCCTTGATTTTGAGTAAATGTGGTTGGAATGAAAGTGTAAACCGGGGTCAGCAAACTTTTTCAGCAGGGGGCCGGTCCACCGTCCCTCAGACCTTGTGGGGGGCTGGGCTATATTTTTTTGAGGGGGGGATGAACGAATTCCTATGCCCCACAAATAAACCAGAGATGCATTTTAAATAAAAGCACACATTCTACTCATGTAAAAACATGCTGATTCCCGGACCATCCGTGGGCCAGATTGAGAAGGCGATTGGGCTGCGTATGGCCCCTGGGCCTTAGGTTGCCTACCCCTGGTGTAAACTACTGTTTCTCTCTGTGGTATCTCCTTTTTTGAAACCTCTTTTCATTATAAACTGACGTTTGTTGAGAAACATATTGCTGGAACCTTAATGTAAACTTCTGATGACAATTTCCTTCTGTGTATCTTTCAAGATGCAGAAAACCCACCTGCAGCTACTACCGCCGTGGCTCCCCTACCTGCCGAGGAGTTGGAAAGTGTTGCGTCTGTGCAAAGAAGAGATTCAGGTATTGAGGAGGAAGCACATTCCGGATTAGACCACAGTTCTGAAGCTGCTACAGAAGCAGAAATACAAAGCGTCATTGCAGGCCCAGATGCAATCAGTGAAGTACTGTGTACGCTTTCTTCAGAAGTCAATAAATCTCAAGAAAGCAGAAGTGAAGTGCAGACTGAGATGGACACTAAAACTGCATCCTCTGTGCAAACGGCAAAAAATGTCAATGTGAAAGATATCCTAAGAAGTTTGGTCAGTGCTCCTGCAGATGGGGCCACAGTTGACCCGGCAGTTCTTCCACCAGCTTTTCTTGGAATCCTTGGGGATGGTGCTGCCGAACAGCCTGTACAGTTTCGATCCTTTGACAGGTAAGAAATATTGCATTTTAAATCTATTTTACTTAAAACTGTGAACAATGTGAGGTTTTTTTTTAAAATAATAATCTGGTGTTGTGATAGCAGCATAAACATTGTTTGGGACTGTTTGCTTCAGAGTCTCTGCAAATAATTTTACACAATTCTGTAGAAAAAATTATTTGACGTAACAATGCAGATAATTCTAAACTAAAACAATATGTCAGACATTTTCAGGGGATTGATTTCATTCTAGCATCCAATTTTACTTAACATTACACTTAAGTTAAAGGGACCCCTGACCATTAGGTCCAGTCGTGACCGACTCTATGGCCCCCAGCCTCCACTTAGTTCAAGATTGCATCATGGTATAGCCATCCCATACAGCGTAATCAGTTTTGTACCACATGCCGTATCCTGCAGCTGTCTGTGTCTCCCTTACATAATGTCCGGTCCTCAGTATCAATGATACTCACTTCTTTATATTCATAGCCCTTTGCCAAATCATCTCTTGATCTAGCTGTGCTAGCAAGTGCTCAGTTTAATGTAGCAAAGACTGAATGACGTCAGTGACTGTAGACTCAAAAATACATTTATGAATGATGTCTTGCTCTTACTTTTTCCATTCTATGGTCACAAGTTACAACCTTTTACTCTTAAGATTTATTTTAATACACTATGCACTTGTTAAGTGTAACATGGATCTTCTTAAGATCCTGAATCCAAAACATTTTATAGATTAGAGAAGGTAATCAAGACATTTGTGGGTACAGAACACCTATTTAAAAATGTGAACAGCTAAAAAAACCTGCAGCTATCAGTTTTAAAGTCATCCAGTCTTGATGCTGTAAATTTGGTGGGAAAACATGTTTTCTTTCAGATGACATCTAAGGGTCTGTTGCAGTTCTGGGGTGAGGGTGGATAGAATAGGTTATGACCTTGTATTCAGGAAACTGGAGCTACATTCAAAAAGAGGTTTTCATCTCCAGGGACACACCAATATACTAACATTACAGTGGGAAACTTTGGACAAGCAGACTTCAGGATGCTCTGTATAACTTAGTGTGTCTGGTTTATATTTAATGTATTGTCTGGTGCAGAACACAAAGCCCAGTGAGTTCATGTTTTTCATTTTTTTCCTGTGGGGGGTGGAGAGGTGGGTGAGTTGGAAAAGACACCTTGTTAAAAGTTTTCCCCCTCCATGTAGCAGTTTTACGGCAAAGCATCTCTGGGACTTTCAAAGCATCTCTCTGATCCTGCATTTATCTCAGGAATGTTGTGTCAGAAATCAAAACTCTCCTCATATCTTAAGGATTATCAACTTTCCAGGCATAGCTGGAGAGTATACAGTAACAGCTATGTGAGTGAAACCTTGCTGAAAGAGTGCCAGGTTGTGGGTTTTTGCAAACAACAAGGTGTGTGCGCTCATTCCCATGCCAAAAATTACTCTTTTATCTTATGTGAAGATCCAGTCTGGTGATTAGTGGGTGACAGGGATTTATCTTGATAAAAGTTCAAGGCCTGGTCTGACTCTTTCATTAAGCCAGTAGAGACACTGAATTAGCAGTCTATTTGCAGTGTTTTGTCCTCTGTAACCTTTCAGGAACAAAACTACTTTTTTGTTGCTGTTGTTGTTACTGTAAAGACATTGGTAGTTAAATAGTCCTGATGAATAATATGATTCTGTTTAATTGTGACTAAAACCCATATTTTATAAGGTCAGCACTGTTTATGGTTTTTGTTTTGTTTTTAGGAAGTAAAGATGAGAGAAAGCTGCAACATTGACTGCTCTGTGCAGTGAAAACTTGTTCGAAAAGCACACATGCTCTCCAATTTTATAGGTTTCATTTTTTAACTTAATAAATAAATAAATAAATATATATATATGGTGAAGGCTTTATAGGCTCCTCCCTCAAAGGCATGAGACCATTAGTCTCTGTCAAATGCTAGAAACTAACTGAACTATGACATTGTTCTTTTATTCCTTTGTCATGTCAGATTAGGAGTGGCAAATTGACAAAATGCACAAGGGTGACTTTAACCACCATCCTTCACCCTTTACATGTTGCATGTGGCTTATTAACAATTTTAACAAGTTTCAAATGTGTGCTGCCTTGTTTCTTCGTTAAGCTTACTCCTACAGAGGTGCAATCAAAGATTGGGCTGACTGTTTTTGAACTAGTAGAGTAAAACCAGCCCCTATTACCTCTCCACACCTATTCTCTGTCTAAAGAGCCGCACTAATTTTCAGTGCTCTGTGACTGACCTTTCACCTTCATACAGGCCAGGCTCCTTCCAACCAGTCCAGCCCAGGAAGACTCCCAAGTGTATGTTGCTGGTTTTTCTGCAGAGGGTTTTGGCATATACTTGTATTTGCTGAGTGTTGTGGCGGGTTTTGTGGACAAGGGACAGGTGCAGAAAGTTGTAACATCTGCAAGCGCTGTTCAGAGAGAATGAAAAGGTCAAAGTCAGGGGCCTTTTAAATGTTACCCCATGCTGATCCAGTTCCTGACCATACTGATATCCTCCTGCCACTGTACAGTTTAGTCTCTAGGTTTCACTTTGCACCCTCAGGGCTGCTTCAGATTTCCTGCATGTGGTGCACGAGATTGCATCCGACCTTTGGGATACTGGATGCTCACACTGAAGTTTTCTCTCTTTTTATAATTCATTAGTTGGATGAAGTGATATTCAAAGGAGTACCCTTCAAGCTCCTACTCTGCACCACCAACAGTTTTTTCAAGCCTGCCCTTTAAATAAAACAGCAGCACTCATTGCCTTACCGTGGGGGATTTAATATATTTAATAATACAAGTAATAAATGAATAATTCAGTGATTCTCAGCTAGCTAATTATTGAGGACTCCTTATTTTTCAAAAGCCAAGCCACAGAACCCCTACTTTTGAAAATTTTGTCAATTCTATGGTAGCTACCTCTGCAAAACAATATTTTTGAACAAAATGTGAGGTAGCCCCCTGACAAGCAAAGGATTTTAGGTATACAGTGGACTCTCCGGATACGCAGATTATTCACAAATGTCACCATCACTGTCTCTGTACTGTATCCTACTCTAAAACCAAACTGAAATGGATAGAGAAAATAAATGTATATACTGTACCTAGAAATATATTTCAGTTCAGTTCATAAGTTTATTGATCTAGCCAAAGGCCATGACAAACTTGTATTAAGCAATACTATTCATAAAATAGCATGAAAAATATATCCATAAGAGAAAATGCTGCAAAGATTTTGCCAAGTTCCTGAGTATTAAAACAGTTTCCCTCCAGCATCTCTTACAGCTCCAATTCTAATGAATTTCCCCGCTTTTAAAATCCAAGTTGCTAACATCAATGATGTAAAAGACAGAAGTTGCCAGAACAAACTCAGATCCAGCTTGATTTCAACAATTTATAGTGATTTTATCTAACTCATTTTTCCTGATTTTTTTTTTATTTTATTTTTTTTTGCAGCCAGTGCATAGAGAGCCACTTGGTGTGCTACAAAGCTTTTATTGTCATTCACCATATGAATGACAATAAAATGGCAAAACCATTTTAAATGAAATGGCAAAACCATTGAGGTTGAATCCTGACAAGACAGAAGTACTGTTTTTGGGGGACAGGAGGCGGGCAGGTGTGGAGGATTCCCTGGTCCTGAATGGGGTAACTGTGCCCCTGAAGGACCAGGTGCGCAGCCTGGGAGTCATTTTGGACTCACAGCTGTCCATGGAGGCACAGGTCAAATCTGTATCCAGGGCAGCTGTTTACCAGCTCCATCTGGTACGTAGGCTGAGACCCTAGCTGCCTGCAGACTGTCTCGCCAGAGTGGTACATGCTCTGGTTATCTCCTGCTTGGACTACTGCAATGCGCTCTACGTGGGGCTACCTTTGAAGGTGACCCGGAAACTACAACTAATCCAGAATGCGGCAGCTAGACTGGTGACTGGGAGCGGCCGCCGAGACCATATAACACCAGTCTTGAAAGACCTACATTGGCTCCCAGTACGTTTCCGAGCACAATTCAAAGTGTTGGTGCTGACCTTTAAAGCCCTAAACGGCCTCGGTCCAGTATATCTGAAGGAGCGTCTCCTCCCCCATCATTCTGCCCGGACACTGAGGTCCAGTTCCGAGGGCCTTCTGGCGGTTCCCTCACTGCGAGAGGCCAAGTTACAGGGAACCAGGCAGAGGGCCTTCTCGGTAGTGGCGCCCGCCCTGTGGAACGCCCTCCCATCAGATGTCAAAGCGATAAACAACTACCTGACATTCAAAAGACATCTGAAGGCAGCCCTGTTCAGGGAAGTTTTTAATATGTGACATTTTAGTGTATCTTTCATCTTTGTTGGAAGCCGCCCAGAGTGGCTGGGGAAACCCAGCCAGATGGGCGGGATACAAATAATAAATTATTATTATTATTATTATTATTATTATTATTATTATTATTATTATTATTATTATTATTATTATTATTTCTGCCAGGGTGTGCTTGCTTGCTTGTATGAACAAAGGTTTTAGAAAGTGATCTCTTGGGTCTTTATATAAGGGGCAGAGTAACAGATACTGAGTGATGTCTTCCATCTGAGGTTGACGACAAATACAAAGTCTTGTCTGCATATGGGGCCTTGTTGTTGCAGCCATCCAAGACTGCAGTGGGCATCACTTGGAAAGGCATCTCAGTAAAGGCATTTCTTAAGGAAACTGGTGAGAGTTTAGTCAAACAACTAGCTCCAAAATGCTCTGTTCTTAAGAGTGGATACTAAGGGGAAAATTTGGTGTTTCTAACCAAATTAGTTACAGGTCTCTTCTGGATTCTACCCAGAAGAGCCAATCCCTTAGTTGACACTTAATGCAGAAATATATATTAAATCCCCCACCAGTGTTCTTAAAAGGTTCTAATTTTTGCTGCATATTTGATCATCCTTATTGTAATCACCTCATTTCTGTTTTTAATTCAGACATAAATTCTGAGTATCAGGATACTGAATTTGGCTAGCTATGACCCTAGTCTTTATGTACACATTTAATTTAATTCTGTGCTACTCATTTGTGAATTTAGGATCAGGTCCAGAGTTCACATGCACATTGGTATTAGTTTCCTTATGCAGTGCAGTTCTTCAGTGCAACTCTACGTATATGTGAGAAGAATTCATGGTTTTAAACACATTCTCTTGGCTTGGGGCTCAGGTGGCTGTTGCTTCCATCTTTTAGAGTATAGTTAACATTAGCAGTCACCCTTATAATGATATGGCACACGCTGCCATGTCTATAGTGAATAGTGTTCAGAACAGTTAGTTAATCAAGGATATGGTTTAGTGTTATTATAATAATAACTGGGACTTAAAATGAGAAGAATGAAAAATTGTCTTTTTAAAATTACATTTATAAAGTGTTGAAAAGTTTTTTATATATCGTATGTGAACTTGGAGCTAGTTTTAACACACTTTATTTAGAAACTGAATATATTTTAATGCTATTAAGGGAATACGTTCAACCTGTACTTACAGTACTGTCAACAGAAGATGTGATTAAATAAATTGAATGTTGAAGACTTTTGGCTTATAGTTAACACCAGGTAATTAAAAGGAAGCACTGCTCTGGGAGTGCACAATATATCAGCTTTAGTCTTTAGCTCATTAGCTGAGGTTTTGCATGTTTATGGAGCTAACTTGCAATTAAAAGTGTCTTTAGCGTATGTTTAACTGGGCCTTTTAGGTGTTTGGAATAAAGCATTACTGTTTAATTGAAATTGGTTTGTCATAATTATGTCTTAGTAATGCAAAAGATATTCTTTTCCCTGATGCCTGAAACAGGAGTTGTATTCAGTTTTGAGTAATCATGTGAGACGTATTAATGCAAACAGGCCATTGATTTCTTAGGTCATTTCTGCAATGAGTTACCAAGGAACTGAAGATTCTAAGGAAGAGATTTAGTCTTCTTATGTGTATTCTCCTATTGTACTTCTCTTAATATACTTTAAGCAGAAGTGTTTAAATTTTTGAAGTAGCACTGCCTCCAGTGGTGACTGCTATGCTCTAACAAACAGCATTTTTTGTTTACTATTCTTTTGGAGCAGTTAATATAAAAATGTGGGATGTTATCATACTTTCTATAACAATAGCCTTGCAAGAAGTAAAACTGGTAATGTCGTAGTTGGTCTCTAAGGTGCTACGGGACAATTTTTTAATTCTTATTTATTTATTTGGTAATATGTGAACCTTCAAACCTGGCTGAAAGCTTTTGGTTTGCAGAAATTGGAATTTGGAATATCATAACACTATACTCAGATATCCTTAAACATTCAAGGGTTCTTGAACTGTATGTTTTTTCTCTCCCCTCATAGGAGTGTTGTCGTGGCACCAAAGAAGTCTGTGGCTGCCTCTACATCCACTATAAATTTGCCCAGAAATGCTGTCAGTGTGGTTTCTTCTTTGGATTCTGCCCAAGCTCCAGATGCAATGGGAGGTTCTCCTGGTAAGTGAGGAGAAGTGGAGATGAATTGTGGAAAGCAAAATTGCAAATAAATGTGCTGTAGTTCTTATTTATGGTTCATTTGCTAAGTCCCTCACTCACCACCCCAGAAACCATGATGCTCAGATGCTTTAGATGAGGTGGGTTACATAAGCCACTTTGGATGGCCAGTTGGTCCATCTACCTGGAATTGTCTATTTGCAACACCTTTCCAGAGTCTCAGGCAAGGAACTTGGCATCGCTGCCTGGCAACGCTAGGGACTGAGCTAGAACTGTCATCATGCAAAGCAGGTGCTTTACCACACATGGCTCACTTACGCAGCCACATTCTGAATGGCAGTGAAAATGCCACCTAGGGGAACAGTTGCAGTTTCTCCAGTAACAAGTAGGTAAGGAAGGTATGGTGTCCCCAGAACATAAATGCCAGCTCACGAGGCGATGCCTGGGCTTCATGCAATGAATGTGTAAAACTGAACATTCCAAACTGATGGTTTGGCAGTGGTGGCCAAACTCGGCCCTCCAGCTGTTTTGGGACTACATTTCCCATCATCCCTGACCACTGGTCCTGTTAGCTAGAGATCGTCAGGTGTGCATGCAGGAGCCAGGCCCTGTTTCCAATAGGACTTTGCAGGACTGGGGCCTTCCTAAGTTTGTTCTGAAGAGGCAAGGTGTGGCCTCACAGGTGAGGCCAATTGGTAACTCACAGCACCTGTTGGCAAGAGCTGGGAGGGGATATAAGGTCAGCATTTCCCTTCGGCTCTTTGCCACAGCAACATGCTTCCTGCCTTGCTGCGTTTGGCTTCTTGCTTCCTGATCCTTGAACCTCGGCTTCTTGACTCCCTGCTTCTTGATCCTCAGACCCTTGACTTCTTGACTCCTTGCTTCCTGACCCTTGGCTTCTTGACTCCCGGCTCTCTGACCCTCAGACTCTTGGCTCCTGACTTCTGGACCCCCGTTCCTGCTCCCACCCTGCCAGCTTGCCCCTGGTCCTGACATCCCCGGCCGGGACTTCGATCGCCCATGAACTGGACTGTGACAGAGATGATGGGAGTTGTAGTCCCAAAACAGCTGGAGGGCCAAGTTTGGCCAACAGTGGGTTAGGCCAGGGTTCCTCAACCTTGGCCCTCCAGATGTTTTGAGACTACAATTCCCATCAACCCTGACCACTGGTCCTGCTAGCTAGGGATCATGGGAGTTGTTGCCAAAAATATCTGGAGGGCCAAGGCTGAGGGTTAGGCAATTCTGCTGCTGAGTTATGCTGAAGAGTAATGATTGTGCCCCATAGGGTTTCCTTAATGTTGTCCTGCTTGCTTGGAAGGTTTTTGCAGCAAAATAACGCTGTGCAGTTCTTGGTATAGAGAAAAGGATTTCTTTTTTTAAAGTAAATAATAATTTATCTTTAGTAGTTTAATTTTTTCTTTGTTTACTCCCTGTAGACTGGCCCAGAAAGTTTTCAGCAAGGAAACCAAATCATTGCTTAACTAGATACTCCTTTTAAAAAAGAAATCCTTTGTTTCTGATCCTTGCTGGACTTTGTTAGACAAGGGAGGCGGGGGCGGCTTTTTCTAGTAGCTGTGGCCTTGTCATTAAACTGCACATTAGGTATCACTTTTCTTTGCATATGTACATTCAAAGACATGCAAGCATTTTGGGAGCAGCACTTCCTTTTAAGGACAGTTTATTGCTAGAGACATTATTTGTTTAGACCCTTGGGGACCTTGAATAAACAATAAGCTTTCACTAGAAGGGTGCGAGACAGATGATCTATTTGCATTTTCTTTTATGTCCTTGCAAATGTCTGTAAAACTGTCAGTTTGAAGGAGCCAGTTTATCAGTGAAAGGATAAGAGAGATAAGTCACTTTGGTTCCACATGTTTGAAGTAGCTACCGCACTTACTTGCATGTGTGTTTTAGATGAAAACATGCTTCTGAAATGTCTCTTTTCCTCTAAATGCACAAAAGCTATCCCTTAAATGAAACCTGTAGTTGAAAACTACATTTAGTCCTTATCCAAAGTGCTTTTACATGAAATACTGCTTTGAAGTCTTCTGCAGAATAACATGTAACTGGCATTTTTGTTCTTTGCCCATTTTTAAATGATCTTGTTTGCTGAAATAAATATGTTGCCTTGGATTACAGTTTTAAAAAGATTGAGATTATAGGCCTCATTAGAATATTTGTTGTTGTTTAAAAGTGCTTTTGGGGAAATTTCCCTGGTGGACAACATTTTATTTTCTTGCTATCAAAAAGTCAGAGAGTCTGTCCAACAGTGACCCACAATTCAAATTAAAAAGCAAAATCACTAATCCACAAGCATGACACACATGGATTTTCCATAAAAATCATTTGCTATGTCCCCCCCCCCCCCAGTTTGTGTAGCATTTCTTTGTATTCAGCTTAATTTGATGTCATCAACCTCTGTTTAAAGCAGATGGTTGTTTTCAAATGTTCTGGCTAGACCAGTGGTTCTCAAAGGGTGTGATGTGCCATACTGGTGTGGCAGGAGAGGGTGGCAATTGTGGCTGGAAGATTTAAGGACAATCAATATTATATTTTGGGAATGATTCGTGTTCCTATATAGCTGCATTGTTTTATACTTTCTGGATGTCTCATGATCATATTATAAAGTAGTTGTGTTCTGTGTTATAAATCTAACACTTCTAGTTCTTGTTTCCTTTTGTTTCCCATTTCTTGTCAATAAAAATATTGGTGTGGCATGAGCAAATTTTTATTCTGAAAGTGTGGCTCAGAGAATTTTTTATGAAAACCACTGAGCTAGACAAACCAGTGCCACTATTGAGATAACTAGTATAATTCGAAACAAAAAAGATTCCTTCCAGTAGCACCTTAAAGACCAACTAAGTTCTTGGTATGAGCTTTCGTGTGCATGCACACTTCTTCTTGTGTATCTGAAGAAGTGTGCATGCACATGAAAGCTCATACCAAGAACTAACTTAGTTGGTCTTTAAGGTGCTACTGGAAGGAATTTTTTTTTTGTTTTGACTATGGCAGACCAACACGGCTACCTATCTGTAACTAGTATAATTCAGTGATAATCATTTAAGATCACTGCCAAGATACAGGCCTTGATTGGGGGCTTACTTTGGGGGTGAGACCATTGTGTGGACTCTCTTTCCTTTTCCAAGGTAAAGTACAGATGAGTTTCACTGCTGCATTTATTCAGCTGATTCTAGCTGCATGGGAAATGTAACTTGAAGCAGCATGTGCCACAATAAAAAACTTAATTTTAGCTGGAAGTGTGCCAGGTTTTCTATCATAAACCTATTTGTTCAGCTAGTTAGAGTAACTAAAAGCCGTATTGCTTATTCTGAATGTCCAAAATCAAGGGCTGATATTTTAGATAGCTTAACATTATTTCTTTTAAATTTATAGTTATATCTTGATAGGTCAGGATTGTTAACAACTAAAAAACCTGAAACCCAATAAAACATATTTTTGGACTTACTGGTTTGCCTTCTGAAATGTGTGGTAATATCTATATTTGGCAAATTAAAAAACATTTTAAATGCTACTGTTGAAATTGTCAGTCATATACTAGCATTCTAGCAATTTTATATGCTGACTATTTCAGATTTGTATTTTTTCACAAATGTAAGAATACACATAACTATTACTACCACCTCTGACATGGTTACAAGGAGATTGGAAAGTTTTGAATTGTCTTATATTAACTACAGTTTAGTGTGCTAAAAAAGGTAAAGGACCCCTGACAGTTAAGTCCAGTCGTGAACGACTCTGGGGTTGTGGTGCTCATCTCGCTTTTCTGGGTCATGTGGCCAGCATGACTAAGCTGCTTCTGGAGAAACCAGAGCAGCGCACGGAAATGCCATTTACCTTCCCGCTGGAGTGGTACCTACGGTATTTATCTACTTGCACTTTGCCGTGCTTTTGAACTGCTAGGTTGGCAGGAGCTGGGACCGAGCAACGGGAGCTCACCCCGTCGCGAGGATTCGAATCGCCGACCTTCTGATTGGCAAGCCCAAGACTCAGTGGTTTAGACCACAGCACCACCTGCGTCCCTAAGCTGTGATTAATCTTAAGTATGGTTAGTGAAAGCAAACCAGCTTCAGAAACTATGGTTTATAATTTGCTTCTTTCCACTAAGCATAGTTAACATTAGTCATAGCCAGGTTTGGATGGCATGAGAAACTGTGATTAATTAAAAACAGAAGGAAAGTCTTCCAATCTCCTGATGGCCATGCCAGAGGGCGGTAGGGAGTGTCTGAGTCAGTGGCTCAAATAGATTCATTAGGTGATATTCAACTAAGTTTTACTCAGAGTAGTGAAATCAATGGACTTAACTTAGTCATATTAATTAATTTCAGTGTTTCTGAGTAAAACTTAGTTGAATATTACCCATTGTTTTATTGCTAAACTGCATGCTGGCATTGCATCAAAGTCAGCCTACCATGTTGCCGTCTACTGCAAGCAGAAAATGAGCACAACTTTCTACTTAGACTGACTCAGATAAGGGTCTGGAAGCCTTGTGAAGAACAATTGAGGGAGTAGGGTATATTTAGCTTGGAGAAAGAGAAGACTTGAGTAATGGTATGATTGCCATCTTCAAATATCTGAAGGGCTGTCCTATGGAAGATGGAGCAAAAGATGGAACAAAATCATGGACAGAGCCTCAAATAATAATTAGAAACACATCTCAAGCTTTGTGTTGTCCGTCCATCGTATGTTGGAGAAATAGAGGCACCCTATTTTGATAGTTCAGGTCACTATGGAATTGGTCTGTTCCCACCCGCGCCCCAATATTTGAAGCTTTAGCAAGGTTTCAGTCTGCTACATGCTTCAACTCCTCCAATTACTATTTGATACCTGGCAATTATGTTTCTGAGGAGCAAACAATTTTTTAAGATAACAGGTGTACTCTTATTGGAACAACTTTATCTTATTCACTTTGAACAAAAATACTAGTAGGTTTTTTTGAGATTATTTCCTAGCCCTGCTACATAGAGGCAAGTTTTAACTGATAGCAGTTCATATTTTTTGTCAAAGTTAGCTACCAAAGGTTAGGAATACTTTCTCTTTGGAAGAAAACAGATTATTTGCCTGATAGTGCTTACTCTTAAATTTCCCCTGGGGTTACCAAGCTCAAATAGGATCCCCAAAACATTTCAAGGTTTCTAGAGGAAAGAAAAAGAAGGGGAACTTCTTTCTTCCTCCTCTCCATCTTTCATCTCAAAAGTGCAACTAGCATGATAAACTGTTAAGACTCCATACATCGTTACTTTTTCATATATCGGTCCAAGGTACAGAAAAGGTGTCAGGACTGTCTCACAATTGGAGAACCACTGTTCCAGGTCTATATTAAGAATTAAGCTATGTTGTCCACACAATAGCAAACACATGTGTTTGTGTATGTATAATCGTATGTGTGTGTTATACGGTGTGCCTTACTCTACATGTGCCCACTCAACCGCTTTGATTGGCACAACTACAGGTGCCACATAATACCTGTTCTGCATTTGTAAGAACTCGATTGTTTACTGTGGCAGCGCCTGCATTTTGGAACTACCTGCTTATTGAGATCAAGCAGGTGCCTTCACTGTACTCTTTTTAGCGCCTGCTAAAAACATTCCTGTTTAGACAAGTCTACCCAGGTGCTTAGAAAAGTTGAGGTCATTTTCATCAGTTTTTGTGTTTTAACTTTTGTATATTTTAAAGTAGGGTTGCAATTTTCTATCGATTGTACTGTTTTTATCTTTTATAAACTGTTTTGAGGTTTTCATTTTACAATCAATCGGTATATAAATGTTATGAAAACAATCAATCTGTCAGTCAGCAGTCTCTGACCTGAAGGAAGAGATGTTGGCATGGATGCTTCTGTTGGAAAGTCCCTGCAAGCTATTAGTGGAAAAAAATTATCTCAGATTTTAATATTATTATTTATTAAATTTGTATACCACCCTTCATCTGTAGATCTCAAGGTGGTTCTCAGCATAAAATTACAATGTGTTTGTGTGTGTGTGGTGTGTATCTCACATAATGAAACTAAGAACAATAGCAAACCATTATTCCCCCCTCCCACAGCATCTGGCATCCTTATTTTAGCCCTTTGTTGTGTCCAAAACATCTGTGACCTGACTTTCCCTAATGAAATTGTCCCTTGCATTGTATCACCCTTTTTTCCCAACCCTCTCCTGTCCCCAAGGTAGACTATTTTTCAAAAGATATATGTGATGGAGGACATATTTCTGAAGCACCACCACTGAAGGCTGAGTGCCTAGAGATGGCTGCATATGGAATGCTAAAGAGGTACTAGTGTCATGGCAGGTGGTAGGGTATGCAACAGCAACATGTTTGCAAGTGTTATCCAGGATGTCTTCATATTTATTGCTGACCTTGTTTCAGTGGTTCAGAATTTATAGTGGTTCAGGCACACTTCTGGCAACATGGAGGACTGCTAGTTGATTTGCGGTGGACCATGTAACAGAAGTGTACTGCAAACTTGCTTAAAAAGGAAGCCTGTACCTCACTTTGTGAGAATGGCAGGCCTTTGATGTACAAGGAACTTCGTTAAGCAGCATCTTTGCAACAAATGTTGCAAAGCTAGAGAGGGAGCTGTGTAAATCAAATAAAAATGTGAAAATTAATACAGGTAATATCAAGCCCACATGTGCATTTTGGGGCATTCATTGTGTGAAAGCATGGAATTAGGGTGTGTGACCTGTCTGCTTCCTGTGCAGATACAGACAGGGCATAGCTTAACCCTGTCAAGGAAGTTGATCCCAACAACCAGATCCTTATCTCCCCTACTTCCCATTTGGACTGGAGGGTGGGACCACTCACCTGACATTACAGCAAGGTCAGGTGATGTGGTGCTTTGAATCTGATTGTTGGGACTTCAAAGCACAACAGGGTTATTCATAAGGGGCTTGCAAAGACTGCTGTTCTCAGAAGCACTGTACATGATTCATCTGAAGCACCAATAATCAGCTAATAGGCATTTCAGAAGCTCCTTTTGGTCCAGGTGCCTTTTACCCTTCCTACATCATATGTGACTTCAGGCGATTGGCAGGTGGGCATGGCTTGGCCATAATGGCCTGGTTTTCCACTGATGGTGTACATTTTAATCACTGGTATCTTGAGCTAAAAGGATCTTGGATAATAGAACTAATGAAGATCTCTGCTTAAGGCTGTGGAGAGCTGTTACCACAGAGTATTGTCTCAGTAAACAGCTCTGAATTAGATGGACCCATGGTCTGAATCCATTTAAGGAAGCTTCATATGCTAATATGCTATCTAAGCTCTATTAAAATCTTCTGCAGGCAGTGGATCGTCAAATTCAAGATTACCATCAGTTCCTACAGTTTCTTCTGTGCCTGAGGATTCTGCTTCAAACATGAGGTATTTTTTAAATAACTTTTAACTTTCTTGAACCGGGGTGTATCACTTTCCTATTTATTTAAGTAATTATGGGACTCACTCTTCACTTCGGAGTGGATTGTGCTCTTTCATTTGAGGTCAATAGGAAGTTTTAGATTTCTATCACTACTACTGTAACTTAAAAAGAAATAAAGCACAGTGGTGTTTAGCAACTGGTTTGGGAACTCCTGTTGATGCATTTTGTACTTTTGTGCACATATATTCATATTCTTTCAGCATTTTAGCTTCCTGCGGTCCCCCTCTTCAACCTTGTCAATCTCTTAGCATTACAGAAAGGCTTGAGCATGCTTTGGAAAAGGCTGCCCCACTTCTGAGAGAGATATTTGTGGATTTTGCGCCTTTCCTGTCACGTACTCTTTTGGGTAGCCATGGGCAAGAGCTACTGATAGAAGGTACAAGTAAGTTCCCCCCTTTGATTCCTTATAAGGTTAAATACTTTAATACTTAAAAATGCAAAAAGGATGAAGTTTTTAATGTTACTTTTTATGTAATGGAATTCTTTAAGCAATACCCAAATCACACTAGAATTTTCCTATTAACTTCTATGATGTTCTATTATCTAAATTGTAGGATTATTTTTCATCTACTATGGGTAGGCTCCCCAAAGGTTCATAAGGTGATATATACATATTGGAGTTGTCATTTTCCCCCCTGTTCATGTTGCAGACCCTCATGCTACATCAAATACTAAAAAGGACAGTCTCCAAGAATTAGCCTTTTTGTAGGGTGTAAGGGTCTGCATTAAGCAAGCGGGTGCTGAGAACTCCAGTGTACATGCACAACTATCTGTCTCCCAGTCTTTCTTCCTCCCCAGGAACTTAAATGCCCTGGTTCTGTCTGATAAGCTGTTCTTCCATCCGCTTCTCCTTCTCTAATGTTCTTTTTAAATTGGTTCTTCTCATGGCCAATCCTCTCTGTTTATCTCTTTGTTCTCCTTCTCTGCCATTACTCCATTATATCAAAGATGTAGCCTATTGTAGCTGCATTGGCTTCATGTTACAGCCATTCTAGACTCAGAAGGGCTTGTATACTTCACCAGTTTCGTTTAACAGCCTGGTTCTCAGTTTTTCAGGTTGAGATGCCCTTGCCATCATTCTAGCTGTCTTAGTCACTGATGGGGAACATCTGACCCTCCAGATACTCTTGAGCTTATAACTTCTATCATCATGCTGGCTAGAATGATGGGAATTCGGGTTCAACAACATCTGGACGGCAACAGGTTTCCCATCCCTGCTATAAGTTGTAGGAGGTAGGAACAGTATTGGGTGGCATTAGCCTTTAAAAAAAAGGGGGGCTATCATTTTTCGACAGCCATTCATAGGCAAAGTTTAACAAGAATTCAAGTTCACTGGTAGACTAGAATTTTTGTTGAACTTTTGCCTTTGACTGAAGCACCTTATCTTTATCAATGTCATAAATAGGATATAAGATTAGATTAAACCAGTTCTTCTATTCCTTTGTGACTATTGAATAGCCTAGTGCCTTTTAAAGAGCAAAATTCCTTCTTGCATACGATGGCATGGGTTCTGTTCTGATTTTAAAGAGGGGGTGGGGGAAATGTATTTAGCATTGCTTGTCCAGCAAAAAGTCTGTATGATCTAGATGCGCTGTCAGTTTCAAAGGTTGAAGCAGCCAAGTGTATCAAGATCAATGTAAGGTACTGTATAGTTTTAATATCAGAGAGGCTGAGAGCAGGTTCTCTTCAGTATTTTGCAGATTGAATGAATAAGAAAAACTTCGTGCAAAAAAGTTCCAAGAGAAGCAATTTGTAGAGTAGGAAAACATGAGAGGGAAAGGCAGTTTCTAGAGAAACAGGAGAGCAGGAAGCACACAGTACCCTTGAACATCTGAGACTGATTTGCACAGAGAAACTTGCCTTATAACAAAGCAGGCAGATGGTGGTCTTTTGCTGGGCAGAATTAAGATAGAGTATTAGGAGGCAGAAATGATTTGTGAACTAGACCATTTGGTTTAAAGGGCTTGTTCTCCTCTCCTGGATTGATTCTTAGCATACAATCATTCACAGTGCTGATTTTCCCCTTTGCCCGTTTCAATGCCCATTTTTCATTTAGGTGTCTAGTTTCTGTGATCCTTCCAGTAACTTCTACCATGCCTCCAAATCAGAGCACATAACAACTTCCATGGGGGTAAAGTGAGTGGCACTAGATACTATGATGTGTTCGTAGGCACAGATGTGGCACTCTCTTGTTGGAGAGGAGAACACTTCAAGGCAATTGGAAGTCCATTAGATCAGTGTTCCCCAACCTTGGGCCTCCAGCTGTTTTTGGACTACAACTCCCATCACCCCTCGCTAGCAAGACCAGTGGTCAAGGATGATGGGAATTGTAGTCCAAAAACAGCTGGAGGCCCAAGGTTGGGGAACACTGCATTAGATCATAGAAACAAATATGTGGTTTCTCAATACTGGCATATTTCACTGTGATGCATGTAACACACTTCTGTTTGAAGCTAGAAAGATTTGGTAACAAAATAAAATTATGAAGGATTATGATTCCATCATAATTGGTTTCTATCAAGCATTTCACAGAACATGCAGTTATTATTTAACTAAGAATAGTAGAGGAATGTGCAATAAAAACTGGCACCGGCCATTTTGAAGAAGCTTTCTTTACTGAGGCGTCTTTCAATGCAGAATGTTAATTGGTTTGCCCATTTAAAAAGAAGTCTTAAAACGCTTTCCTGTGTTGTAAAATTCCTGAAACAAGATATTGTACATATCAAGTATGCTTTCACCTATTAGTAAGCCATGGTTCTTGGCTTAATAAACCATACTGTGCACATGCTGGTGCATGCAGCCTGATCACTCCGACTTTACTTCTCCCTTGGCATGAGCAATAAACAAACATGGAAGGGAACAGCTAAGCATTCATCTGAACCTGGGATCGTGCCCTGCTCTGTCCTAACAATTGACAGCCAGTAAGCCAACAACAAATCATGGTTTAAACCTGTTTTGCAGTTGTGGTTTCTTAGGGTACACAAACCATGATCCCAGGTTTAGATATAACACTAAGCTTTCCCTACTTTGATTACCTACTCATTCCAGGGTAAAGGAAAAGTACTAGTGATCATGCTGCGTATACCAGCATGCAGCTCATGCAGTTTAGTTTAGGCCCTTGGCTTACTGTTATGTTTGAATGTGGCTGTTGTGGGTATTTCCAGAACCAGCATTTGGTTCTTGAATAAATTTCAGCAACTGTTTCGAATACTAGTAGTTAAATTTTACAGCAATCATCTTTTTGAAAAGGTTTGTGTATTTCAATATGTGATGGTGAAACAGATGTGCAGACTATATTATATTGCATTGTGAGTGGCGAGTTTCTGGTTTTATGTTTTTAGGTATGGTGCTTACAGTGGGAGCTACATTGTTGTGACATCTTGTTTAGAAGAATATGAGTAAAAAGGTGCCCTACAGCTTTAGCTCTATTGACTTTATATTTTTCTAACCCACTAAATGCTGAATATTGCTGACTTAGTTAGCTTTTCTAGTTTTATTAATAATTGATCCGAAAGAGGAGCAAAACCAAAACAAAACAGTTTTCAATATGTTGAAGCACAGGTTAATGACTAGAAACTCTACCATCTTAGGCTGTGATAACACCTTTTCACATTATACTAGGAAACTAGTATGAAGTGTGAATTGCTAATAATAACCAAATTAGTTTATAAACTAATCACAAATGTATAGGTACTGCTTGCACTCCCCTCCCCCCTAAGGTTTAGGTGAGGGTCAAGGGTCAAAGTACTAATAAGAGTGTTTGGGATGTCTGCTGCCATGAAACAAAATGGAAACTTGATTGATAGCTGGAGGGCTGAAGGGAGAGAGCTCAATGGAGAAAGCAAAGGTCATAGAGCCATTTCCCTTCTCTGCATATATAATGATCAACCCACTCCAAGGTGAAGAAATGTAAGTACTATAAATCAATATACCATATGCTATGTATGCGTTTATTAACTTGGAACACAAATATTTATGTAATCTCAGCTAAATAGCTCCAAGGCATCATTTTATATCAAAATGCTGCATGGCAGTGATTAAAACTGGTGCCTGCTTTTAGCATGTTTTATACTGATATATTAGGATTGAATGCTAAAACAAATTGAAGCTGTAAGATTTCTCCTTTTGTTAATATAAACCATACTGACAATACAGAGAGAATACTAACAAAATAGACTCTTGGGTAGGATTTCCAGGAGGTACTAAATATGAATTGCAACATAAACCCAAGTAGATCACTATATATCTTTTATATTTTCTTTTTCTTTAGGTTTGGTGTGCATGAAATCTAGTAGTTCTGTTGTGGAGCTGGTCATGCTACTTTGTTCTCAGGTGGGTTACAATTGATTTGAGAGTGAGTTGCTGCTAAAAAAAAATCCTTTACAATTGCAATTATGATTTGAAGCAGTAGTCTTTGACCTTTCTGGATTCACCTTTAACCCTAGCCTACATCATGAGGCCCTACTTTTAATTTTTTTCCATATATGACTGTCTTTTCTCTCTCTCTCCTCGCCCCTCCCCCATATTTTCCCTTCCCTTTTGCCTTCTCTTAAGAAAAATGTCCAAAATGCATAGTGGTCCAAAAAGCATCCTTATTAGACTGGGGTATGACCCACCAGCTGAAGATGAAAGCTTTACACGAACTAGTTTATCTCATGTGATCAGTTGGACAATGTCCTAAAATTTTGGTTTCCTTAACCTTTTCCAGTATTTTAATAATGGTCCATACATTGAATTAAGTAACTTTATATTTAAGCAGGTAAATCTGTGAAATAAAGGTTTTTGACATGGATTCAGTATAATTGTATTTCAGATATGTTGGAAGAAAAGGTTTTGCCTTTTTGTATTTGTAAAAAAACTCTAAAATATATAGTGCTCCTTGCTGATCACTTTTTATTAGCTTGAGGGAAAAACTGAACCACAGTTGCCATCTATTTGAATTTTCTGATCTGTGAAACACAGTATGTCTGCTGCTCTGAAAAGCAGTGTTACACTTCACTTTGATTAACAGAAAATCTAATCTGAAAAATTAGAGTTGTCAACAAATAATAGTATGTAGTAGATCAAATAGCACTTTACTCATCTCCTAGTTTTCTCCATTGTAATTATATATGAGGTTTCTATCGAGCTTTTCTTTTTGGCATTTTAAAAATGATACCTTCCTGGTAGTAAATTCCCCTACTTAAAACTTTAAAATAGCCTTTTTTAATGGGAAGGTTATTGGTCTAGAGGTCAAGGGTTTTGACCCATTTCAAAACCTTTGACCTTCATTTAAAGCCCTTATGGTTTACTTGCCTGACGAATAAGGATAATGTAAAATTAATGTTTTTTTTACATCGATTTATTCGTTTTAGTGCTTATATTGCCAAATGTATTTAGACTGTGCTGATGGACATTTCATGAATACAAATGAAAGAATCATAGAAGGTGTGAAAAATCAATAACCTGCATTGACAATAAAGTGCAATAAAAACAATTACTTCTGGAGATTACACCTAATGGATTTTTGCAATGAACTAGTGAAGAGCCAGTTATGTTTCTAGTTGCCTTATTATTCAGCGATGTAGTCAGAACCATGTTGACAGGATTGCTTCTTCTTTCTCATCCTTCTCTTCTTCCTCCTCCTCCTCTTCTCCTTGGAATGCATATAAGCTTGCTATGTGTTACTTAATTTATGTGTTACTTAATCTAGAGTTTTCATCCAATTTCAGTTCTTGTTTTCCATGACAGGGTTTGTTTGTTTGTTTGTTTTAAAAATGTCATCTTCTGAAGTGTAGATATACTACTTGAAATGTATTTTGAACATTAGCACTCAATGCATAAAAATTATTTGGGTTAAAATGCTCCTTACTGTATACTGGAAATAATAACAAAGTTTCAGTTATGTCCCCTTTGTTTCTTGGCTCAAAAAAGCAAAAGGAAGTGTACCTTGAGAACTGCTGTGTGTCTCCACACTGCATAGTGTTGGTACTGATGCAATCTAAAATGGAATAAATGACATGCTCTAATGTGCCTATTTGTCATACATGTCACAGTGCTGTTTTAATGGTAACCTAATGTTAGAATATGGCAATGGGTTAGTTGAGTTGGTAGCAGTGAAACATAAGGTTTTATATGAAATACTTGAAACAAACCAATACAGCAAACCAAACCCATAACATCCTTTCATACCAAAGAGTAGCTAAAATATTTCGTTGACTGTGCAAAAGTGGTGTAAGAAATCAAATTAGCTCCAGATGTATACAGATTTGATCTGGGGTGATAATTACATTTTTCACTCTGAATTTTCCTAATTCAGAGAGGTCAGTATGGCAATCACAGAAGTGATTTATTTTCTTAAGAGGTAAACTGTCTGTTGCTACATGAAAGCTTGAGAGATATGAAATTGAATTTCAGCTCGACATTTTACAGATACTGGAAGGAGATGGGGTTGAGTTTGATTGATTTTTTTTCTTTTCGTGGGACAAGGGCGGGGGAAGTGAAGCGACCCTCTTGCTAAAAGTTTAATTAATTTTTTAAGAAGAGATGGAGAGGAAGGAGTGCCAAAGATCGAAAGATCAGGTCAAAAACTAGTTTTTAATCACATAAATAATACAAAGTAGTTACAAATAAGCATCTGCAAGCATGATTTAAAACTTTACAAATTTGTTGGACATGATGCTAAATTAGATCTCTGCTTTGATTAATACTTTTGTGATATGTACCTAATATTAATCAGTAATTCTCTCAAAATATTATTTACTCATACCTATTAGTCTTGCTTTACTGTTAGGCTTTGTCTGACACATCATTTCCCAAATACCTGTGGTTTGAGAAAAAAATGTTCATTATTTTGACAAGGATTAAAAAAGACAAGACAAGACTACAACTTTTGTTGAGGCTCTTGTAAGATTATTCTGTATTGTAGTACAGTAAAAAATCCATTTTGTTCAGCAGTATTTTGCTGCCATATGTATCTTTGGAGTGTCTTAGCTTTCCCCCTCCCCGGGAGGGCAAAATTTCAAGTTGTTTAACATAGTATTGCTTTGCTCTGCCTAACAATCCAGCTGAATGTACAAAAATAACCCAACATCTTAAAGCAGTTTTTAAAGTGACGTTCAGTTCTGACACTGAATACTTACCTTCCTATCTAACTAACTATTGCAACATAAGGAATTCTGCATTTAATATTAACAGAAAAGTGTTCCTGCTTATTTGACATTAATATCATTTTTGAAGGACTCAGCGTTGCATTCAAGGCCACTTTATAAAAGCATTGTGTTGCTCATCCTAATTCAGTCTGACATACATTCCAATAACACTACCTCCCCTCCAGAGTTTAAAGCTAAATTTATGGCTGAGCATTGTGAAGTGCATCATTTAAAAATGGTTTCAACCCAAAACATCTAATAAATAAATAATGTGTATGGCTACTCAGTAGTAGACTTTCCAGACTAGAAATCATTCCATCGGATACTCAACAGTCCACTATCGTAGAGGGCTGTCAGATAAATCTTATAGTAGCTGCATTTATGTCCTGTAAATCACATGTTATTGTCTGAGCCTTCTGCCAGGTCATCTATTCTTTTCCCATTTATCAGAAATGCATATAGTACATTGAAACTAGAAATACCATCTAGTCTGGGCCCAGCTTCCTGTCCAAGTAATTAAAAGAGCCAAAAGAATGAAATCCTCAGCATCGTGTTACTTTTAAATGAATCATGTCCTTAATGTATTTAGATCTACTTCTTTGCTACTGTAGTACACCATTCTTATATAAAGGTATTGTTAGATTCTATTTGGAGTAAAAACACTGCTGATTTCTGTAGGGTTGCACATGCAGATTCAAGTGCATGTAAGTGAACATTCCCATGTGCACAATGATTTATTTATCAGATCTATTAACTGAGCTATTTCTCTGAATTAATTGTATTGAAGCTTATTAAAATTCAGTCTTTTAAAATACTCTCTGCTCTAAAATATTTTTGTTCGATGTTGCACATCTATTTGTATTTTAAACCCTTTTTTTGGAGAGGATATCAGGTGGTGCATATGACGCATCCAGAAAAGGCTGTGAGTTCTGCCATCCTATCTGTATCCTGTTCCTTTGGATTAAAATTGTTATTTTCAGATTACTTTGAATTACGGTAATAGGTGAAAATTCTATGTAACTCTTACAATTGCAAAAGAAAAGACTTTTGTATAAGTGGTGGAAGAGCAAGAACCACTAAATCGTCATGGGACTCTCATGTAAGATCAGCATTTTTTACTTCAGATGATCTGATTTAGAATAAGCCCTCAACTTTCAGCTATAAGAAGTAAAATCCCTGCTCCAGTAGACCCATTTAAAAAAAAAAAAAGATTTCTTGTATCCTAGTCAGGATTATGAAAACTTACTTAATGCACAAAAAGGAATCAGAAATCTGCACTTAAGTGACTCCTAATAAAATACCTTGACTATCTGGCATGCTGCCTAGAAAAATCAGTGCCTCAGGTTCCCTCTGAAATTGCCCGTGACTTGGTGTGGATACACCTGTAACTTAAAAAAAACATAGTGATAAGCTAAGGCAGGGTTAGGCAAACCTAAGGCCTGGGGGCTGGATGCAGCCCAATCGCCTTCTCAATCCGGTCCGTGGACGGTCCGGGAATCAGCGTGTTTTTATATGAGTAAAATGCATCCTTTTATTTAAAATGCATCTCTGGGTTATTTGTGGGGCACAGGAATTCGTTCATTTCTCCCCCCCCCCCCAAAAAAAATATAGTCTGGCCCACCACATGGTCTGAGGGACGGTGGACCAGCCCACGGCTGAAAAAGGTTGCTGACCCCTGAGCTAAGGTACTTACTCAGGGCAAGGCTTTTGTGATCTATTATACTTATCTGAGTAGCCTAATTGCTTACAAGATCTCAATTCAAGGGGACCCATATTCAACTTTCATGTAACAATCACATCATTGAAATCTTGGGTACGACCCATGCGGCAAGCATCCAAACCTTTTCAAAACATAGATGACTGCAAACTATAGAGAATAAACATTCTGAGAAGCATCTCAATTGTCTGGATAGTTAATTTCAAGGTTCACATTGCAAAATCCATGTTATATTATCCCTGGGTTGAAAGTGAAACTGCTCATAGAAATCAATAAAGAAATCCGGGATCAGGCTATAGTTCTGATTTGGTGCTAGAATGTTCACCCAGAAAGGAAAAGTGGTAGCAAAAGGACAATTTCAAACTCTTGTAACTTAAAGTCTTATTTAGCAAGAAGCTGTGTGTGTTATGTGGGGTTTGGTGCATGGCACATCTCCTGCGCAATCATACATACTTAAGTCGTTGATTTCTCCAAGAAATGCTTCCAATAAGAGGGCTGTTGAAATGGGACATTCAGGACATGCCATTCTCATCTCCTCCCTCTCCCTTTATATGCTACAAACAATCTTTTACAAAGTCGTAACTTGCTTACTTGGATAACTGGTATCAATATGTGGGACCTCCTGTATGTTTCTGCCTTCACTGCTTAAACTGCTTACTTGGAAAATAGCAGAGTTCAGTTTCTTCAACACAGGACAGGAATGGGAACCTGTGACCTTCAGATGTTGCTATACTAAATTTCCACCATCTCTAACCATTGACCATGCTGGCTGGGACAGATGGGAGTTGTAGTCTAACAATTATTGGAGGGCCGCAGGTTCCCAACCTGGCATAGCAGAGTATCAAGCTGGAAATAAAAACTCCCTAATTTATTTAAATGTCTGGGTTCTTTAAAGGGTTTATTATAAATGCTGCCTTCGAATTCCGGGAAAGTCTGTGGAGGTTGAACACAAATGCCATGTTTATAAAGCAATGACGCTGATTTGGAAATTCAGATGGGCCCTTTCCTTCTCATGTTTGAATTCCAAAAAGATAATTACTCACAGTGAATTATCGTAGTGACGTGAGCACAACTTCCTCTCTGTTTCACATTGGAATGTAGGAATCTCAGTGCTGTCAAAAGCACTCCAATAGGGGCTGGGAGGTGGAAAAGGGTTTCTTGATCAAACATAGAGGCACCAAGCACATACAGCCTATTTTCTTCTTCTTCCAACTTGCAGAACATTCCCACCCCCACACCCAAAAAGAGAAAACTTTGATCCTGAGGAGGAAACGTACTTTTAGATTCATCAGAGTGAAGATTTTTCTAGACTAGCCTAACTGGTCTAAACATTGTGTAGTGTTCAAGATAAGACTCTCTATGCTTAAAGGATGTTGGAGACCATCTCTTGAATACCAGAAACACTTATACATATTAAGGAACATACGCAAAACAAAGCAGTACTTTAACATAAATTACAGATATGTAGTCCTGCTGTTTGGTGTGTGCACACATGCTTCAGTTTCCCTTAATTATTTTAGTGACCACACTTGAAAAATTGCATTATTCTAATATATATAAATTCAGTATTTTCAGTAAGGGGTTTTATTTGATGGGGGCGGGGGCAAAACAGCAGAGCAATTGTAAGTTAAAGTATCCCACTGCAGATGTTAAGAACTAAAAGGTCATAATTTAGCTGCAGAAGCAAGGGCCCCGTCCTCCCCCTCAAACCTCAAGGCATCCTATTGCTTCATTCGCACACTAGGACTTAAAAAACCCAACCATTTAAGGTGAATTTTGTGCTAAGAGAGCACACCCTGTGGTTTGGCAGTCTAGTCAGAAGGATGATACCATGCTGGTTTTCTAACTGGATCTTTGAACAATATTCTCATGGGTGGTAAATGTAAAACAAAGTAATATCAACTGGCACTTAATTCTGTGAGCTCCCTGCTGATTGGGCTAGGCAGTGAAATAGAGCTCTTCCTGACAGGAAGTCAGCCTATAAGTGTGGAGACCCCTGAACATAAAGTGTGCTTTAATTTGAGAACCTGCTGTTTTACAGCTTTTCTCTTTAATTTGAGAGCTTAGGAAAAAGGGGCTAGACTAGGGGAATGGATGCAAGCTGACTGGCCGTAGGATAGAAAGTCTAGAGTGTGGTAGCAATTGTGTGCTTTTTACACCAATTATAAATGTGGGAGCAGTTATTTTGAGGCAATTTAGATAGTTTCTTGCTACCCAGGCTTGATTTTAAACCTGATACTGCAACATATAAATCACTTACCTGTGTAGGCTTTCCACACAGATGGCTGTGTTTAAAAAGTACTTACTACATGCACTAGCCTCTACATGTTCAGCTTTAGCATGCTACCATTGTGTCTGCCAGGCTCAGATTGCTGGCCTATTTAGGATGCTTACATATGGGACAGCAGACATAGTAAGTGCTGTTTTAAACTAGAATGCAGAGCACTGGCATGGACAAATGAAAGCTGTGTGGCAGGTTTAAATTGGGCCTTGCAAGAGCCAATAGGCACTGTAGTTACAGAGTCTGATACTGAGAGGACATTTTCCCTCATAACTTTATTAGTGATATGATATCCAATATTAGTTGCCCTCAGAGCAGAATGTTTGTGTTCAGTTTTTGGCATCCAGTGTTTGTTTTGTTTTCGAACAGAGAAGAGATAATATTTAATTCAAAAGAGGTGTCTGGCCAGCTTGGTTGTAAGCAGTGCTCCCCCCCCCCCGAAAAATAGGTGCTGGTACTCATCATGAAGGGATGCGGGTGGCACTGTGGGTTAAACCACAGAGCCTAGGGCTTGCCGGTCAGAAGGTCGGCAGTTTGAATCCCCGCAACGGGGTGAGCTCCTGTTGCTCAGTCCCTGCTCCTGCCAACCTAGCAGTTCGAAAGCACGTCAAAGTGCAAGTAGATAAATAGTTACCGCTCCGGCGGGAAGGTAAACGGCGTTTCCGTGCGCTGCTCTGGTTTGCCAGAAGCGGCTTAGTCATGCTGGCCACATGACCCGGAAGCTGTACGCCGGCTCCCTCGGCCAATAAAGCGAGATGAGCGCCGCAACCCCAGAGTCGGCCAGGACTGGACCTAATGGTCAGGGGTCCCTTTACCCTTTACCTTTACTCATCATGAAGTTGTTACAGTAAGTGCCACACCTTTTAACAACAACAAAAAGAGGTGCCAGTACTGCATACCTTTGAGTACTCCCTGGAGAAAAAATCTGGCTGTAGGAGTTGCCCGATGGAGATGTACAAGGTGCCATCCAACCATCTTAGGGACTCTATTCCAGATTTGTGTAGGGTTTGCTCCTTACCCTTTTCTTCTCCCAAAGATATCCCACAAGGCAGCAGTGGTTTAGAATCAAGAGCTTTCCTTTCCTAGATGGGCTGCCTTTCCAGGTTGGTGAGCCCCACCTGTCCCTCACTTCCCTCTACAACATGTACAGAAACCTCCTTCTTGACAATTGGATTCATTATTAGTCTTGCCCACTCAATCAACTGGAGCCTATATTCGCATTCAGGGGAAATCCCTAACTCATCAAGGGTTTGAGAACCATTGGCTACCCTCACCTGGTTTAGCTGGCCAGTTGAAGCAGTTTCCTGGGTGTGGCCACTGTTGCATGCTGACGGCTTCTGGGAGCCACAGGTGACAGCTGAGTGCACGGTAGGGACCAAAGGTGGGCAAAATACCCCAGAAGGAGCTTGATGTGTCTCACACCATGGGTACTACTCTCCTACACTATATATTCACATTTAGGAGCTGCAGCAAAATACTGCTGTGTGGAGTAGTCCAAACCAAGAATGCCAGCCAGCAAGCCATGCTTTCCCCAGGATAGCATCCCACTCCCCTCCCCCCAAGTTTTCTGTTCATTCAGCCCCACATTTGGAGGAAGTATGCTTCTGTATACCACGTGCTGGAAACCACAGTAGGGGAGAGTGTTCTTGTGCTCAGGTCCTGTTGGCAGGTTTCCGATAGGCATCTGGTTAGCTATTTTGTGAGAACCGGATGCTGAACTAGTTGGCTATTGGCCTGACTCAGCAGGTCTCTACTTACAGTACTTCATAGTAACTACATACAGTACTTCATAGCATTCTGCAACCACTAAGCCTGCTCAGAACACACTGTTGGGGGGAATCTTCCCCCTCCCTTCCTTCATAAACATACTACAAATGTTTGGGTCCTCCAACTCATACCTACCTTTTGTACATGCATGTTGCTGTTTTAGTTACACAAGAATTGGAGAAGGAGTTGACTATTAATATACAGGATTTGTTCAGTTAGTTCCCTTTGTTTTAGCCTTTAGGTTACATATTGATAGATTTTTGTTTCTGGGCATTTGGATTACATTAACTTTTCTTCTGCTACAAATGGTTTTAGTGTTGCTCTGGTCTTTAGCTCTCACTTCTTTTGTATTTTATTGTTGTTCTTATTTCATATATTTGCATCTCTATTTTAACTGTGTAAGCTGGATCGGGGGTTCTTGTAGGTGAAAGGTGGTGTAAAAATTTCCTAAATGAATAATGAATGAATGAATAAGAGTAGGTTTTTACATTTTTCTTTAGAGTGCACAAGGATGTGCCAACAATGTGACAGGTGGCCAGATTTTTTTTTGTTTTTTGTTCCTGTGGTTGAATCATTTGGATGTTTGATGTGATGCTTACCCAATGAATCATGCCATCAGCAAAATATATTTTTGTTCAGAGGTCCTAGCTAAGACCACTGTACAGTACCACAAGTGGTTGAAAATCCTGTGGCATATGGAGAATATTAACATGTGTTTTAATCTGGTTTTTAGCTTGTCCTTGATATAATTATTTAGTTTTAAATGCCTTTAACTGGGTTTTTAATGACAATTATGTTTTATTATTTTTGTAAACTGCTTTGAGGTTTTATTATGATAAAGCAATGTATAAATCTTGTGAAATAAGTAAATAAATATTGAATTTTGTGAGCCTGCTATATAGGTATGTTTTACAAACATATGCACCATATGGCTTTGAAGGAAAACTTTATGCTGGAAGGAATGAAGTTAGTATTTAAAACACGATAATTTTATCAGTACATGGTATGGCAGTATGAAATTAGTGCTTATTTCTTTTGAAAGATAAAAATAGTACCTCTGCAGTTTGTGTCTACAAAAGTTCATTGTGGCCTTGAATTCTCTATTTAAGTATTAAAATTAAATTCTCGTTATAAGGTAATTTCAGGTATTTACTGCACAACAATATAACACCAGTTTATAGGAAGCCTGCTCGGAGTGGAATACACAGAATGGTTAAACAGCAGGGGAGTCTTCTGCTTTTAGTTAAAAACTGCTGTTTCTGTATGGCATATTTACAACTTATTTAATTCTTAATGTAGTGTGCTGTGGGACTGAGCATACGAAAAAGAGTAGAAAGAGCTCTGCTTTCTGTGTCTAAGGCTATTACTTGCTGTACAATAATAAAGGCACTATTTTATTGGGTTAGTTGTAATTAACTTCAGCACTATGCATTCATATAAATCATTCTCAATCTGTTTTCTTTGCATTTTCCTTCCTTTAACTGAGTTAGCATAGTTGTTTTCAAATGTTGTTTTTCCTATAAGGAATAAAGCTGTAATAGCCTTTCTCGAAATAGACTCGTAGAGCTAATTATTCTAATAATTATTTAATCTGCATTGATAGAGTCTTAATGCAATTTTTACAAATGGTTATGGATCAGTTTTTTGGCTATGGTCTGGATTTGACCATGAACATTAAAAACAGATTTATCTATTACCAGAACTCCCCTTCCTTGGGAGGGGGTGTTATTACTGTTTCTTTCCTTGCTTCTTTGTCTTGATCTGAGTGCCCCCCCCCAAAAAAAACCCCCTAGTACTTAACACTTTCAGGCACTGAATAGAACCTCAATATACATTAAGTGTCAGATTTACACATAATTTCCATGGTGTTTCCTTTTTCCAGTGTTATACCAAATCTTCCCCTTCTCCAGTCTCAAATGGCAGATGTAGGACACACATTGGAGTGTACCAGTTTCTTGGACTATTTCATATGAAATAAAAGTGAATACCCTAAAGCTCATTTTTGGCTTTGGTAAATTAAATTCTTTAACTAGTGTAATGTGACTTTAAAATCTTGGATCATTACTGCCTTTGTTTTGATGACAAGAGCAATAGTTTTCAACTGTAATGGAATAAAAAGTACTTTCTGCTTATATTGTGTAGTGTTTTGTTTTTTTTAGCCTTATAAAAATAATTAGCCTCTATATAGTTCTAATGGCAGCCTTGAAAGTTTTAGCCTGGAGCAGCCTCTAATGAACAGCCCTTGTTTTTTTCCATTTGGGCTTTGAGATTCCCTAAAGACTTGACTTCAGACCTCAGAGGGCAGCAGCTGCCATTTGTCTTGAGTACTAGTGTTGCGAAATAGTCAGACCACGTACTAATAGAACACATTTGTACAATTCAGTACATAGATGCTTGATAGAGGTTTAATGATGATCATCTGTTGAGAGCTTGTAGATGGGTGGACTTAGAGCAACTTCTATTGCACCTTATCAAAATAATACCATCTGTATTGATCAGGTGGATAATGTTGCTTGGCTTTTTGGTGTGTGTTTTTACAGACCACTATGTTTTTATATTAAAAATCTCTTTTCTTATAAATTTCTAAGAAATCTTGAAGTGCTTAATGCCTCAGATCTGTGCAAAGGTGTTCAGCTGCATAACTGACAAAACTGAACTCTTACATACTGTCCCTTCTCGTATACCATAAATAATAAAACTGGAGGGGGTCCTGTAGTAGGCCATCCTTTCCAATGCTCTGCTTCTTGCAAGAAATGCAGGGCTAGAGCATTCCCACCAAGCCCACTACCCCTTGAGGTAGCTGGTTCAATTGCCAAACTTCCCTTTTCATGTCAACACATTTCTCCAAACGCTTTGCCAAAATCCACCCTTCTGTCATAAAATTATAGAATCATGAAATTTTAGAGTTGGAAGGGACTACAAGAGTCATCCAGCCCAATTCCCTGCAATGCAGGAGTCTCAGGTAGAGAGATGGCCATCCAATCTCTACTTGAAAACCTCCAAGGAAGGAGAGTCCATCACCTCTTGTAGGAGTCTTTTCCACTGTTCATATAGCTCTTACTGTCAGAAAGTTATTCCTGTGTTTAATCAGACTCTCCTTTTTTTCACTTGAACTTGAATCATAACTAATTCCCTCAACTGTTCCTCATAAGGCTTGGCTTCCATACTCTTGATCATCTTGGTCACCCTCACCTGCACATGTTCCAGCTTGTCAATTGTGGCACCAAGAACTGGACACAGTACTCCAGGTGTGGTCTGACCAGGGCAGAATAGAGCAGTACTATTACTCCCTTTTATCAGCATACTACAGTGGTACCCCGCAAGACGAACGCCTCGCAAGACGGAAAACCCGCTAGACGAAAGGGTTTTCCGTTTTGGAGGCGCTTCGCAAAACGAATTTCCCTATGGGCTTGCTTCGCAAGACGAAAGCCCATAGGGAAATCTCCGGGGACCTCTTTTAAATGCTAACGGTGGGGAGCAAAGCCTTCCCCCCCCTCCGGCCTTCAGAAGAGGTCCAGGAAGGCTGGTGGGGGCCGAAAGGCTTTGCTCCCCACCGCCAGCATTTTAAAAGCAGTCCGGGATAGCAGGGAAGCGCTTCCCGCTATCCCGGACGGCTTTTGAAGGCAGGAGAGGTCCGCGAAGCCTGGGCGCGCTGATCTCAGCGTGCGCAGGCTTCGGCATGCCGGCAACTCACCGCAAGCAACGGCAGCGCTGCCGCTGCTTGCGGAGAGGTCCGCGAAGCCTGGGCGCGCTGATCTCAGCGCGCGCAGGCTTCGGCATGCCGGCAACTCACCGCAAGCAGCGGCAGCGCTGCCGCTGCTTGCGGAGAGGTCCGCGAAGCCTTGGCCGGACAGCTTTTGAAGGCAGGCGGGGGGCAAATGTCTTTTTCTCCGCTCTTCCGGGAGGGCTTTTAAAGGCAGGCAGGACCTCTTCTGAAGGCTGGCGGGGGGCAAAAGTCTTTGTCCCCCCTGCCTGCCTTCCCAGGGGCTTTTAAATCACCCCGGACAGCGGAGAAGTCCTCCGCTGTCCGGGGCAATTTTAAAATGCCGCCCGCCAGCATTTTAAGATCGCCCCGGACAGCGGAGAAGCCCTCCGCTGTCCCGGGGTTTTTTAAAATGCTGGGGGTGGGAAGAAAAGCCCTTGTCCCCCCCCCCCCAGCCTTCAGAAGAGGTCGGGGGACAGACTGTCCCCGGACCTGGTCTGAAGTCGGTTTCCCTAGGAACGCATTAATTGATTTTCAATGCATTCCTATGGGAAACCGTGCATCGCAAGACGAAAAACTCGCAAGAAGAAAAAACTTGCGGAACGAATTAATTTCGTCTTGCGAGGCACCACTGTATAATTCTGTTGATGCAGCGTAGAATACTATTAGCTTATTTCCCCCCCTCAAGAGCCAGTGTGGTGCAGTGGTTAAGAGCAGTAGACTCGTAATCTGGTGAACCGGGTTCGCGTCTCCGCTCCTCCACATGCAGCTGCTGGGTGACCTTGGGCTAGTCACACTTCTCTGAAGTCTCTCAGCCCCACTCACCTCACAGAGTGTTTGTTGTGGGGGAGGAAGGGAAAGGAGAATGTTAGCCACTTTGAGACTCCTTCGGGTAGTGATAAAGCGGGATATCAAATCCAAACTCCTCCTCCTCCTCCTCCTCTTCTTCTTCTTCTTCTTCTTCTTCTTCTTCTTCTTCTGGTTGCTGTATCATACTATTGACTCATGTTAAGCTTGTGGTCTACTAAGACCCCTAGATCCTTTTCACATGTAGCATTGCCAATTCACTTGTCCCCACCTTAGATTTGCAAAATGTGTTATTCCTGCCTACACGTGGATCCTTACATTTTCCCCTGTTGAAATTCATTTTGTTAGTTTGTGCCCAGTTCTCCAATCTGCTAACACCGTCTTGAATCCTAATTCTGTCTTCAGTGGCATAATTGTCTAACCCCCCCCACCCTCTGGTTTGGTGTCATCAGCAAGTTGGTACAGATGCTGAACACTAGAATTGACATTTGGAGTTTCCCTTGGGGAGCTCTGAATGTAGCTTTGCAACATCAAATGCTTTTGAAGTATCTGTATTCAGTGCTTTTTTCTGGGGGTACGCAGGAGTCCACATACCCCTAAACATTTTGTGAATCTTTGTACTTTTGTCCATTTACTGTATTTATTTTTCCAAATTTGAACTATAAAATGGTGATTTTCTTGAGTCAAAACAAGAGTACCCCTAAACATTTTTTAAAGAAAATAAAGCACTGCCTGTACCCATTTATTTATTCCCTGAGTCTGTGTAAGTGGAGGAACACTTAAATGTCAGGACCTGGCTGAGACAGTAAGCAACTGTACCTGAATCAAGATCTTGAGGGGGTATGTTTTTCAGTCCAGGTTTTATGAAGTCAGTTGCTGAAGCTGGAAGAGTTGGATCTTGAGGTGGATCTGGAGGAACTGGATCTAAAATGCACCAGGAAGCAGCTACTGATTTGAAAATGCAACGTGTGAATTGACTTGGGGTGTGATGTGACCATACTGATGGGACCTTTTACTCTAAGCTAGGGGTCAGCAAACTTTTTCAGCAGGGGACTAGTCCACTGTCCCTCAGACCTTGTGGGGGGCCGGACTATATTTTGAGGGGGAAAATGAACGAATTCCTCTGCCCCACAAATAACCCAGAGATACATTTTTAAAAAATGAACATATTCTACTCATGTAAAAACACACTGATTCCCGGACCGTCCACAGGCCGGATTTAGAATTTGATTGGGCCTTAGTTTGCCTACCCATGCTCTAAGCCTTGAACCTAGCTTATTGAATACCCGGAACTGTGTATGTTCAGGCCTTAGAGCCTACATTGGAGCAGATGATCTCTGAAATTGGCAGGAAGGATGACATTTCTGGACAGATCAGACCCTGTAAAAAGAGTAGACTCCTGGCCTTCTACCTTTGCTCACCAAGAGAACGGTGCCTTCTGTCTGCTGCATTTCAGCTTCTTAATTTCCAGTTCCCAAGAAATGATTTCAAGGACCCTAAGCTGAAGAACACACCCTCTAGATGTCTCTACTGCCATCCATGGTCCTCCTTTGCCCCATGCAAAGTTCTTTTCAGCACTTTAAGGCAATTTATATCTCACAGCTACTTGCATTTTTGTCAGTGCTTAAGTATTTACTATAGATTCGCTATAGACTGCACAGTAATTATGATCATGTACATTAGCAGTAGATTTTATAGGCATAGGAAATAGTAGTCGATTAAGTTCAGCTTACAGCAGGTATGAAATTATTGACTTGGTCGATCTCCACTTGCAGTCCTTCCTTTTGAAAGTGCTGAAATGTATTCTCCAGTTATACAGCTGCATTAGTGGTCGACTCTGAGGCTTTTAACATGTTTTTCATCAGCACCTTTGGGAGAAGGATAACAAAGATCTTGACATAACAATGCAGTCAGCTCTGAGAATGTAATTGCAGTACAGGATATATGTGCTGTGTTGAAACATTGCATTAAACATGAAAGACATTGGTTGTTACATTTTTGCCCCCCTCCCCCGCCAAGCTATTAAAGCATGCTTAAGGGAGTGTTCACCTGTGGCTTAAAAAAATTTGTTTAGACTAATATTTTCTCTGATCTTTGTCTGTGATAGAGAGAGTTAAGCTGGAAAAAAACCAAGATAAATGTCTTTGCTTCTCAGTTTGGGCAATTTCTGTTTTCAGTAATTAAGTTCTGAAGCACTACACTGAGTGTGATTCAAGGTGAAAGCCATTGTTTGAAGACAAAAACATGTGCATGATGTCATTTAGAGAAAATGATAGTTCTTCATTTATATCCCCACCTTCCAACACTTCTCCTGCCAATGTTTTGTGAGGGAATGCTAAAACAAGTGAAGAGGCATGTTGGCAAAAGAATAGAAACATCTAGGCAGGATAAACAATCACTTTAGTGCCCATTGTTGTGGTATACAACTGTATACTCCAAAAAATTGTAGCAACAAAAATACATAATTATGATTGATAGCTTTATAGGCCTATGAGCAAAAAAAAACAACCCCACACAAAATGCTTCTACTTATTCAGATGTGTTGTTATTTTGTAAATTGAGGCATGCCTATAGAGGAAGGCACAAGGGAACTTCCCAAACACCCTGTGGGTTGCATACCTCATTTATTTTGCAGTATTTTCATGGTAGCAGTGCCATGGGCCAGCTGCTGATTGGACTGTTTCTTGAGGTGCCAAGGCTTGTTCAGCAATCTAGCTCTCTTGGTTGGTATTAATAAAATATTGAGGTTTGTGATGAGAGCTGATAAGGTGTAGTGCCTTAGATTAAGGAAACCTGAGATCAAAACTGTGCTTGGTGATGAAGCTTCCTTTGGCAAGAGGCTGCCCCAGAGGGGAAGAAGGACTCATCTATAGTCTCTGCCTAAAGACCAGGGACGCGGGTGGCGCTGTGGGTAAAAGCCTCAGCGCCTAGGGCTTGCCGATCGAAAGGTCGGCGGTTCGAATCCCTGCGGCAGGGTGCGCTCCCGTTGCTCGGTCCCAGCGCCTGCCAACCTAGCAGTTCGAAAGCACCCCCGGTGCAAGTAGATAAATAGGGACCGCTTTCTAGTGGGAAGGTAAACGGCGTTTCCGTGTGCGGCTCTGGCTAGCCAGAGCAGCGATGTCACGCTGGCCCCGTGACCCGGAAGTGTCTCCGGACAACGCTGGCCCCTGGCCTCTTAAGTGAGATCGGCGCACAACCCCAGAGTCTGTCAAGACTGGCCCGTACGGGCAGGGGTACCTTTACCTTTTTAAAGACCAGTAGCCTTTTGACTCTTCTTCCTCTGTCATTTAACAGTGGCCATGCAGCCAGGCTAGTTGAACTGTTTCCGTACCAAAGAGCTGTTATGAGAACTATTCCCCCCCCCCCCAATCTGTAAGCAACTCTAGGGGCCTTATCAGTTGAAGTGGGTTGTTGATTAAAAAAAGAAAAGTATTTTAAAAATATTTTTGCCTAACCTACATCTGTGGTGATGACAGGCTTAATACCTTTTCACCTTGGTATTCTCTCACCCTTGTAGTAGGAAGTCAATATGCTGAATGCTTAGTTTGAATAGCACTTTGGATGGTTCTTGTTATCTGGATAGATGTGGTCATGCTCATCAGCTGACATTGTTTACAGTACAAACAATACATGTACTGCATGAAATAAATATACAGTGGTACCTCGGGTTAAGTACTTAATTCATTCCGGAGGTCTGTTCTTAACCTGAAACTGTTCTTAACCTGAAGCACCACTTTAGCTAATGGGGCTTCCCCGCTGCCCCTGCACCACCAGAGCACAATTTCTGTTCTCATCCTGAAGCAAAGTTCTTAACCTGAGGTACTATTTCTGGGTTAGTGGAGTCTGTAACCTGAAGCGTATGTAACCCGAGGTACTACTGTACCTAGCTAGCACAACCAGTCCTTTTTTAAATTAAAGTTGTGTATATATAAATTTTGAGTTAAAATTATAATACCTTGTGTCACCATCTTAACTTTCACTATAACTGTTTCCACTGGTTTAATTAATGTAAATTTGTTCTTTTAATTACCTTTTTCACTTTTGCATCGTAGGAGTGGCAGAACTCAATACAGAAGAATGCTGGCCTAGCTTTCATTGAGCTTGTCAACGAAGGAAGGTAACTTCCTAGTTATATTAATTTCTATAATCACCATTATTCATATTGAGCAAATTCTGATTAATTTCTGTTGCTGACTTATGAAGTTCTTTGTCTACAAGTAAAGTGTTTTGGATTTGGTAGCATACATTTGCATTCCTTTAGAAATATTGTACAGTTAACTTTGTGAACCTGATTCAGCCGCTAAATCTCCTGTAGGGGTCTTTGCAGAGGTTGTCTGAACCTGGGGAGGGAGTCTTGTTAGAATAACTCAAACAAAAATGCATCTTAGACTCAGGGCAAGTGTGCCAGCGCCCCCCTCCCCGGCACAGGCTTGCTCCCATATTCTGTTGTGGTTTGGCATTTTCTCTTATCTGTAGTCATATTGATATAGTGTGCCTATGGCAGACCTGCACAGTTTGTGACCAGTAAGCTGAAACTTCCTGTTTCTACTGGTTATTCAAAGGAATGTCAACTACTTGGCAGACCCAATACATGCTTGTTGCTTGTGTTTGACTTGTTGGGGCGTGAGTTATAGAGCGCTGTTGTGGGGTCTCAGATAACTGATTTAAGGGTCTCATTAGTTACGTGTATGCATGTGAAATTTCTCAAATTGACCACTTCAGGCATTTTTTAAAAAAAGAAATAGAAAAAAGCAAGTGTACTGTATATATTACATTGGGTGCTGTGGCAGAAAGGTGGTATATAAATGCAATACATAAATATACCAACTGATTTTTGCATAAGCACCTTCACCAAAACAATTTTTGTTATAAGAAATTTCAGAGTAAGCCTAGATGTTCATACTTTTCAGTTCAGTTCATGAATACAAAGTGTGTTATAGAAAATGACAGGTCATGGCAGAAACATTAACTTTGGCATGCACTTAAATTCAGTAGAATTGTATATATTTCCTAAGTAATTCAAAAATACATAATAATCACACCAGAAGTAGTAACCATAGTGATATAGAAAATGAATAAAGCACTTAATGATTGGAAACGAAGAATATACTTATTTAGTCTCTCTTAGTAGAGTTAGAGAATCATCCACTGAAATGTAAATTTTAAATGAAGACTTGGTGAACTCTAAATCCAAAGTAATCTTTATTAGCAGAGAGATTAGCTACTCCCTCCTCCTTAGTGATTAGCACTCTCATCCTATGTCAAGTAGTAAACTCTGGCTGCTCTCCTCAGAGTGCTTTAGCCACTTTGGTAAAATGCAGAGTCAGCTGTTCAAGACAATATGAGTTGCTTCTGGTTTAAAGCTACTTTCTCAATGCAATAGAAAGCTTGCAGATAGATGAAATATTGTGGGAGAGTAAGTGTACACAAAGACCTGGAGAGGCTGATGGGTTTAATTCCAACTTTTTTTTTCATCACATAGTTAAAAATTCTCTGCAAAGAGGGATAAAGTAGGTATAGAAAGTTAACAGTATAGTGTAATCTGGGCTGTCAGAAAGGTTAGTGATGTTCATTGTTAAACTTCCCATAATTTTGGAGCTTTTGATAATGTTTTGCAAACTCTGTTTGATTGAACAAATTATGCAATGATAATGCATTATTGCTTGACGCAAGCACTGGAAAGTGTTCACTGAAAGGTATCTTTAACTTCAAGGGATTTATAAGAAGCTATAATGCGGAGTTAGAGAACAGATATAACGGCCATACTTAACAGTTTCAGATTGTGCCTGTTTGAATATAGTTCTTAATTTATAAAATTAGAGTTCTGGGGTTTGAGGCTTCCTGAAACTGAAGCCATATCCTCTGAACTACCAGTTTTCTCACTCCGTAATTTCAGATGTTTGAGATTAAGTACTTTGCACAAATTCCATGGGTGAACCCTGGTTCATATTAATCCCTGGAGATAGTGAAATTGAAGACATAGCCAGTTACATTTTATCCTGCAATCTCTATATAGCCATGAGGTTCAAAGACATTAACCCCCCTTGGTTTTTCAAATGCATCCTAAGAGGTAAAGCAAAAAACTCAGTTCCTATTTTGCAACGAGAATCTCCCTATTGTGGATTCAGATAGCAGTAGCAGTTAATATGAGAAAAGGCACAGTTTGGACAGAATGCTTCAATTTAGGGTCATTTCTAATATTTTAACGTATCTGGTAAATTAAATGCCTCATGCTGTTTCATATCTAATTGTCACTACTGGACAGCATTTACATTTTGTGAACTCAGCTGTGTACAAAGAGCGAGCAATTAGCAATATATGGTGTAAATTTGAACATATAATATTTTCATCTAACACAGTATAGTATTAATATTTCAAATATCAGCATTTCAAAAGGAATAATTGCATATACTATAGGGGGTGCTTGCTGTATGTTCATTTATGTAACACACAGCCCTAAACTATCTTTCTCCACCACCCTCCATATGTTGATAGCAGGAGCGGGTGTTAGGATAGCATTTAGGTGCCTCTCTCATGGCTGCCGGGATGCGGGTGGCACTGTGGGTTAAACCACAGAGCCTAGGGCTTGCCGATCAGAAGGTCGGCGGTTCGAATCCCCGCAACGGGGTGAGCTCCCGTTGCTCGGTCCCTGCTCCTGCCAACCTAGCAGTTCAAAAGCACGTCAAAGTGCAAGTAGATAAATAGGTACCGCTCCGGCGGGAAGGTAAATGGCGTTTCCGTGTGCTGCTCTGGTTCGCCAGAAGCAGCTTAGTCATGCTGGCCACATGACCTGGAAGCTGTACGCCGGCTCCCTCAGCCAATAAAGCAAGATGAGCACCGCAACCCCAGAGTCAGCCACGACTGGACCTAATGGTCAGGGGTCCCTTTACCTTATGGCTGCCAGCATGACTGGTGATGAAGGAGTTTGCTCTGGTCACCTGAAGGCTGTTGAATCTTGTGCTGGACGGGAAAAACAAAAATAAATCCAAATACATCCTCCCACCTCTTGCAAAAGTATGTGAACTGCTGTAGAATGTACATATGATTATACTTTATTCACTTAGTACATACAGTTATATTTTATTTATTTATTAGATTTAAATCCTGCCTTTCCACTGGAGACCTTGAAGCTGCTCATAGCATTTATAAAATGCAGTGGATAAATCATACACATTAAAACAAAACGAAGCCTGTGCAGCTGGAGCAAGAGCCTAGTGTTATCTTCACCTGGCTTCCTTTCTCTCCTGCTCCACCCTCCCCCAGGGCAGCTGGTGGTGGAAGACCATGTGGTAGAAATCTTGTTTGAGTATTTAGGGAACTGTGTTTGCGGCTGCTTTCATTCCGTTGACGTTTCCTGGGATCCAGACCATTTGCTTGCTATAGGGCATAAATTATTAGTGTAATTTATAGGTTTCTGTAATCTACATTAAAATACATTTGCTTTTGATTCTTCCCCCCGCCCAACAACTTGCTTAAAAAGAAAACAGCTTCAACATAGCTCAGCTGTTAATAGGGAAACCTAACAGCTTCAGCAATGGACTTGTTAATGATACGCGCCTTGCCCAGACAGAACAGAACACTGGTTCCTCAGTGTGTTAAGAGCACTGTGCTATCTAGACTAATAATGTGTTCATCAAGGGCCAAGGTCATAACGATATGAATGAGGTGAAGGCAGGTCAGAAATACATAAACTTGGAAGCTAGTCCTTAGCACTGCAACCCAATATGTGTACTTTAGTTCTCAAAATTCAGAGTTGTAGGGAAAGATTTATTCTGTATGTTACAATGATGGGCTTCTTTCCTTAAAGCATGTAAAGTTAACTATTAAGATTGAAGTATGCTTTGTACATTTGAGAACCTTAATAAATATTAAGAACATATTTTTTTTAACAGGCCCCTCTTCTACAGTTAACACCAGCTGCTTTTCTCTTATATATGACTGGACAGGATATTCATGTACAGATACTGAACAATATTTATCTGTTTTTCATTCCACTGTTCACCACTTACGCTCTACTGTGCACCATATTGCAAAATTATTTTTCACAAATTTATTATTCTTACTTCGGTTATAAACTTTGGTGTATTTACAATTTATGTGACTGAAGTATCAGTTCTGAATTGGAAAAATAGGCCGATTTTATTGCAGCTTTTGCCACCCTGTTGCCCTCCAGATGTTTTGGACAACAACTCCCAACAGCATGATGGTACTACTAGGAAATGTAGTCCAAAAATACTTGGAGGGCAACAGATGGGCAAAGGCTATTCCACTGGATACTCATACAAGTCAAAGATCATGACTCTACATAAAAAATTGTCCAGTAGCACCTTAGAGACCAACTAAGTTTGTTCTGGGTATAAACTTTCGTGTGCATGCTTACACCCAGAACAAATATAGTTGGTCTCTAAGGTGCTACTGGACAGGGTTTTTTTTTATTATTTATTTCGACTGTGTCAGACCAACATGGCTACATACCGGAATCATGACTCTACACTTAGAGATAGATTACTAAATCATGGTTGCAATCAACCAGTTAAAGAATCATTCATCTGTTAATTATCTGCCTTTTTTACCTGCCTATATAAAATATCCTTAAATGCAGCTATATTCCTGCTATAACTCCCCCCCCCCCATCCACAATTCTACTAGCTTGCTACCTTATTATCTCTTGCTGGTCCTTATTTTCTGCCCAGAACTCCTATATCATCTCTCTTTTCAAAACCTGCTTTTTCCACTAAGCCTTCGGCTTAACCCTTCTGCTTTCATCCCCTACTGCAACAATGCTTTGAGTATGTGTAACAGTTGTATGCCTCCCTGGCTATGCCCTTTCTCCTATCTTTTGTCAGAATTTAAGTTGTCAGTTCCATCAGACAGGGAATCTGATTTTACACTATGTGAGTTGATGGTGATACTATTTCAACAATAAGTAATTGTATCTGTAACTTTTAGATGGGTGCATTTTTGAAATATTCAGGGGAATAGAACACTTAAAATTTAACAACCAAATGTATATCATTTATTGTTAGAATGAAAGAGCATATATTTTATACTAAGTTCAAAATAGTATTAAAAAGTCCTTTTATTGACACCAATTAAAATAATGACTTTTTCCAAGTTACTTAAAAAGATTATCAGGAGAAAACTGGGATAACATTTCCCCAGTTTTCATTTCTGGAAATGTCAAGTGTAGAACCCTCACCGACACTGAAAAACAATTTTTAAAAAACCCTCAAGACCACAGTTTTGTCTTGTATGTGTATTTTTTATGTGTATGATGGTCTACGTCTAATAGAAAACTATGTTCTTACAATTAACAAATTCGTTTTAATGTTCTGGATTCATAATAGGAATTGCTTTAAGAACATGCTAGATAAAACCACAATACATAACCGAGAAGAACATCAAACAATGTTAAGGATGTGATGAAAATACAAATGATATCTTGGGGTGTCCTGAAAGGATAGGGAGAATAATTCAGCTAGTGTTTTGAAGATCACATAGAGATTTTACATTCTGTGTTAAAATGTTCACCTATAAAACAAAGTATATTTTTGGAAGTTTGGCTTTTATTGCTTTGAGTTCTGTTTGATCATCTCTGCATGCATTTAAATATCTTTGTGCAAATTGGGAACATCTGCGTTAGTAAACTTAATAGAAAATCTCAGGTGATTTGCAGATGACTAAGGCTCTTGCTTTTCAGCTAATGTAAGTCCAGCTCACTTCAATGAGGCCTGTATCAGTAAAGTGCTTTAAGTATCAGATTGTAGTGTTAAGGTTTTGCAAGGGCATGTCAGCATCTTTAAACAGAAAAGAGTTAATGTTTTCGATATTTAAAATGAAAACCAGAGACAGCTATTTCAGCTTCAGTATTATCTAGGAAACTTCAAGTACTGGTTGTCAGTAAAGTAAGCCTGTGCCAGAAAATCATGGTGCTGTTTGCCTGTGGTTTCCATACATTTGCACTGATTCCATTTTCAGCTACCATCCTTTCTTCAAAGAATATCAGTGGAATATGGGCTCAGTTTTTATGTATAGCCTGCATTTGGTTAACTGTGCTTGCTTATTATCAAATTGAGCTTCATAACTAAGTTTTTCATGGAATACAGTGTACTGTATTGGTAGAGGTGTATTTTAGCTTTAAATGTTAAGATTCATCAATAGTGTGTAGTATTGGTGGTGATTTAAATCAATGCCTGATAGAAAGTTCTGTGTTTGTTTCAATATGAGAATCATTCTGTTGCATGCATGGTAGTCACCATTCATTTAAATAGTAGCCATTCATTTCAATGGAAGGACCCACTCTACTCTAATGTATGCAAATTGGAGTCAGACTTACCCTTTAAGTTAAATGGAAACCCAACTTCAGAAGAAGGCTTATTCTCAGGACCACAGCAGTTGAGAAAAAGGGTTTAAATTCCATTTCAGGTCTTAATTCGTTCTGAACCTATTAATGATCAACCCTTCCAGCTGTTTTTATTTAGATTTTTAGAAACCGGCATTTTGATGCAAGAGGTGTTCATCAAGTATATTTTGGGTCACAACTCCCTCTCTCAAAATCAATGACTAAGTACTTCCAGGTGGTGCAGTTCCATGCTTGTGTCTGAACATCTGTTCCTGGAGCATATTGCTGGATTTGGACATCGGTGTTTTTACTGAAAATGCTTTAAAACCTTTGGTTGGTTAGTTGTTTTTTTGAAATCCATCATTACCAATTTGTCCCAAATTTCTTTCTGTTTACAGATTGCTGAGCCAAACAATGAAGGATCATCTGGTGAGAGTTGCAAATGAAGCAGAATTTATCTTGAGCAGACAAAGAGCTGAAGATATTCACAGGCATGCTGAATTTGAGGCAAGTCCCAAATCTTACACAATGCACTGGTATTTCATTCATACATAGTAGAGTAGTAAACTGAAACATAGGTACCACAGCTATGCCAGATTAAAAATGTAAACACATCAGGTGCCCGTGAAGTTGTGTCTTTAAAATTCCTGAACATGTTGACCTGTAAATAGTACACAGAAGCTCTGAAGCACCTATTCTCTTGGATCTAGAGATCTTTCACAAATAGAAAAGCACTTCCACTTGTGCAAGGCAACCCTACTGAATTCCTTCAATTCCCAGGTCCTTCTGCTTCTCTGTGCACCCCATCTTGCACATCCAGAGAGTTCCCTGACCCTCAGGAGCAGCTATGGGGAGAGGAGGGAACTTTTAGTGGGGGTGGAAGAGACAAGAAGGACCCATTATGTGATTGGAGTTCTGCTGTATCTTCTCTGGATCCAGCCCACTTCTTTTACTTGTTGTAAACAGGGCTGCTGGTCGGAGAATAGGGATAAAATTGGGATGATTTACAGTTTTGTATTTTAACATTCATAATTGACAACGATGTTCATCCAGTATAACATCTGGTATAATATAGATAAAAGGCTAACTTTAATAAAGCAGTGTGCTGTTTGTAGACTTAAATTGAACTGTGCATTATTTTTCTTAATGAAATATTCTTTGGTAATTGCACTTCCCTCTGAGTCATCAGAACAAAAAAAAAAAAAAATACTTTTAGGCAAACTTCTACTTTTCTTTTTCCTTGAAGTCACTTGCATGATTGTAGTTTAGTCTTCCTTTGGATAGGTTTGAGCTCCTACACTCTTGCTACTTAGAACACTCTCATTTTCCAAACCATTCTGACTTATTTTTTTGCACCAGCCGCTTCATTTGGTCAAATAGGTATAATATTTTATGGAAGTCTGTTTAGTCCAGTGCATTCTAGCACTGGTCTCATGGATGTTTCACACACAATTGTTGCTGCACACATACAAATTATTTCCCTCTTTATGCATCCCATGACCACATTATCCTTTTTGACGTAGCATTGCAAATGGATCTTATGAACTATAACCTTACCAGTATGATTCCTTAATCCTCTCGTGCTTATGGCTTTCAAAGATATTGTCCCTGACTGTCCTTGTTGATGTGGATTATGTTCTTTAGTCTCCTCTCCACTCCTCTACTGGAATCTTAAGTACTTGATAAAAACAACATGTCGTTGGAATTAAACTTACTGGTCTATCTAGATCAGGCTGCTCTTTGTATAAATTTACTCTCTAGCAATCTTTTAGCCATTTCAAAATAAAACGATTGACAGAGTAGAGCTGCTTTTGCACAATATCTTTAGTGGGGACTGGCAGGGTAAAAGAACCTCGCCAGAGTCTGCAGCTGGTACAGAACTGGCAATCAATAAGAAGAGTGGAGCAGCTAAGCTACTAATATGGATCTAGAGTTAGCTTCTTCTGAATCATCATTTTTGTGAGGATCACATTTTAGATTTTCTAAATGCTACCATTTCTGTCAACCGTTTCAGCATTAAAAAACAAACAAACGTGCCTTTAATTTTCTGGGGAAACCTAGTGCAAATGTGTATTTGTTTCACACAATGACTTTTGGACAGATAAACGCCTGAGTGGCTTTCACACAAATAAATCCTTAGTCTGTTCTGTAATAGTATTTCAATTGCCAGTGGCTCATAAAAATGTAGCCATGGAAATATTACCGCCTCCAACCAAATATTTACCTGTATGAATATACTGCAAACAAAGTCTTAAAAGTTATTTTTTTGCTGAAGTAGTAACAAAAAAAGTATTTTATATTTTTTTATAAAGCCAAACTAAATAAAAATAAAGGATAATTTAATATTGAGGGACAATGAATTACATCGACATGTATTTTGAATTTATTGGATTACTATGGCCTCCCGACCAGTTCAATACAGAACAAAAAAGAAATACCTCATAAAAAACTAGTTTTTTATTGGATTCTCCTAAGAACTAATTTTATTTTTGTTTTGCCGTTTTCTTTTACAAATGAAACATTGAGGATTTTCCTTATTTATTAACACATAAACATTTGTTTTAAAATGCGTAAGAAGTGGAAAGTTTATTTTCCTGGACAGTGGTAATGTTTCTAAAGGTCATCTCTGTGGGCCTCAGGATTCATGCTGTGCATTGTTTAATAAGCTGTCTGTACTTCATCTAGACCTAGTTACCCACTCCTGCAAACAGAGATGTTGTCAGATATCTACATTGTCATTTTGTGCTAGTGAAATAGCAGGCAGGTTTCATTTGTTACATCAAAAAATGAAGGGTTGGTAGACAGTCCTGTGGAGACGAAATATACATCTTTTTTAGTTCATTGCCTGATAATCATTGGAGTCTGACAAAGGTGACAACTTATACACTGGTTTTATGCAGATGCACCATGAGTGACATGGCCTCATTGATTAGGTGAATTGCTCTTCTTTTCCTGCTGCTAACATACCCCTATGCCCTTTAACTACACTTTTTTCACATAAGAATAGCTAAATCATGGGAATTTTTTTTTACTGCATTTCAAAATGCTGCCTCTGTCAGAACTGACCACAATTTTTTTATTTCTCTGTGTGTTTCTTATGTCTTTGAACTGTCTTCAGGCAGGTGTTGGTTGACACTTCTTGATCTGATGTTGCCTTGACTCTGTTATATCTCAGTGTGATGGCTGAAGGGATTTAATTCACATAATCTTGAACTTAAACAGAAGCTAGACTGCAGAAAAGACAGCACTTCTGTTATACTTATCAGAACTGGAGGAGGCAGTCATAGTTTTCTCTATTGACCAAGGCATGTTGCTCTTGAACTCATAAGATATCCATATGTTTCAGCAGAAATTAGTTTTGGAAAGAGAAGCATTATGCTGCTTGGGGGGGGGGGGAGTGTGAAGGAATAGATAGGAGTTAAGACTCAGTCATGAACATAACATGAATCCAAATGTAGTAGAATTATTCAGATGGGTGCAGAAAACAAACTATAGCCAAAACCACGAGGTGATTTGCTGTAACGCTGCCACACTTCAGAGCAAGTTAATTCTGTTATCAAATCACGCAAACATAAGGGAATATGTTCACACATAACAATAAATTGTGATTTAACTCTTAGTACTGCTGTTTAAAATGCCCTGAAGAAAATGTTGAAATAAAAAGTGAGATTAATTTTTATATTAAAGCACAAAACAGCACACAGTATGCATTTAGATCATCATTTTCATAATAAGTACAAGACTATATCTTTTTAAAATATCTATCTTCTAAAGAATGAAACCAACATCTGAAGGCAGCCCTGTATAGGGAAGCCTTTCAAAGTGTAATGTTTTATTATGTTTTATATATTTTGGAAGCTGTTCATAGTTGCTGGGGCAACCCAGTCAGATAGGTGGGGTACAAATAATAAAAATATTATTATTATTATTATTACTCCATTTAAGCATTGGCAAAGAGAAAGGGCAGAACTTTGGTTTTTTGTCTGAGCTGATTTTTCTCAATGCCCACACAATCCTACTGCATGCAGGGATCCTTTGATAGTGGGTGCAATAGACTTATGAGCATTGCACAATTAATTTGGAATGAACAATATTTTTTACGACTTCCCAGGGCTAAATCTGGAGTGACTTGAACCTGATTTTTATTATTATTTAAAGGGAAGTCTATTAAATATTCATAGATACTGTGAATGCTTATAGGTTCCACAAATACAACGTATTCTTTCAGGGTTTTCTGTGAACATCTCCTGCAAAAATGGGATGATGACACCACAGCCATGACCTCTTAAAAGTAAATGGTAAACATGTGTACTGGAAAATAGGTGTAGCACCATGTCACTTCTAGCAGGAGGGAAATTGTGAAGCACCCCAAACAGAAATGGGTCTGAATCCCTGGCAATGTCCCTTCAAGTAGTATGCATTTGTTAATAACAGTCTGCATGCATTTTGGATTATGTGTTTGAGCACTAGCTGTTGGTGGTTTTATTAGGAGCTCTGAAAATCAGTGATACAGTGATTTGCACATCAGTTTTGGCACTTGTTGTCTACACTGACCGTCAGTGGCCCTCTAAGGTTTCAGGCTGGTCATTCTACCTGGGACCTTCTGCATGCAAAGTGGATGCTTAATAGTCCCAACTGTGATATATGCAAGAGTGATTAAGAGACAAGCATAAGAATGTTAAATATAAAGTGTTGAACAAAGAAAATATAAGTGTGAATAAAATGTTTTTCATTTTATACTGCTTTGTTTGGATGTTTATGGCTTGTGACTGGCCAGTCAGTTTCTCAGTAGTATAAACAGCTATTCTTCAAAATGCAGCATGTTTTACACACACACACACACACACACACACACACACACACACACAGAGAGAGAGAGAGAGAGATACGCAGGTTACAGTTTTTGTGGTTTATAAGTAAGGCATGCATCGTTTCCTTTTTGTTGTGATGTCTTTACTTAAATTATGCATTTGTCGCAAAGTGCAATAGTCTTACGTTCTGATTATTAGCAGTTTGTCAATATAACTGGGATATTCATTGGATTCTTCTTTGTTGTAAATCATATTAGGCAGCTAACTTCTCTGCATGATTGCCCTTCAATAATTAAATCTAGCATTTCCAGCTGCTGTAAAATTTGTTGCCCTTTTCCCTTCAGTTATGTTTCTTCATGCGTATTAGTTGGACTTCTCTATAGCCCTAATTTTCACCCTGTGCCAATTTATAGGCTATAGTTAAGCAGCAATAAGCTGTTCATGTTTTGGTTTATGGCTTACGTTGAATACGAATGTAAATGTAGTTATGCCTTGCTCAAAAGATACAGGTAGTTTCTAGCTTATTTCACGTGTCCTCCTTTGCAAAAATAAAATAAAATAATGCTTTCTGTGAGTCTTCCCTTTCCTTATAGCTAAGCATCAGATATGCTTTATCTATTAAATCTTAGCTTTTGAGTAGCCTTGAGAAACATTTCCTGTATTGTGTTTACTCACATGAACATGTTTGAACTCTCTCTTTTTTTAAAAAAAAGAAGGCAAAATAATTAAGACAATAATCATAGGAACAGTTTATTAGGAGCAACCAATCCTGGGAATCAGCCCTAAGCCATTACACCTTCTTACAGCCTTAGTAATACAACCATCACATAGCTGTGAGGTACGATAGACACAGGCCATAATTTGGGCCAGGCAGAGGTGCCAACAGGATTTCCTGGGCTGGGTATACTGTATGTGGATTGGGCCCCTCCCAGATCTACATATATATATATATGTTAATGTATGTATAATAGCATACATAATATATGTGTGTCAATATATGTATTAACATATATTAACCTAGCTTATCTCACGGAGATGCTGCAAATATAAAAGGGGGAAAGAGAGGGAAACATGCACAATGTTTAGCTCCTGAGTGGAAAAGCAAAATAGAAATATACCGTATTTTTCGCTCTATAAGACGCACCAGACCACAAGACGCACCTAGTTTTTGGAGGAGGAAAACAAGAAAAAATATATTCTGAATCTCAGAAGCCAGAACAGCAAGAGGGATCACTGCGCAGCGAAAGCAGCAATCCCTCTTGCTGTTCTGGCTTCTGGGATAGCTGCGCAGCCTGCATTCGCTCCATAAGACGCACACACATTTCCTCTTACTTTTTAGGAGGGAAAAAGTGAGTCTTATAGAGCAAAAAATACGGTATGTTACGCATATATGTTGCACATAGGTAAAGTATGGAATCAGCTCGCATGGGAGACAGTGATGACCTCTGAAGCGGATTCAACAAATTTATGGAGGCCAAGGCTATCAATAGCAAGATACCACTTTGATTCATCTTACAATTTCCCTATCCTTCCCCTTTCTATATTTAGCTCGTTTGTGCATCTAAGGAATGAGGGTGGCTAATGTAAAACCCTGAACTTCAAGGGAAAAGAGGGAAAGCATTTGTAGGATGCTGCTTTTTCAGCCATACCAGACTAGTGCAGAATGTGAACAGATTCATTTTTAAAGTTTGTTTCCATACAATAAGATGTAAATAGGAGAAAACATACACTATTGGCTGGGGGGGGGGGGGATATGGAATTAAAAGGTGGGAAATAAGAGGTATTTCTTGAGATAATTTATGTGCTCTCTGTGTTTGTGTATTATGCACGTAGAACAATTGCAAGTGAGGCTTCCAGACATCTGGAGAAATCTCTGCCCCTAAACTGTAGGGCTGCACTGACTTTATTATTATTCAGTTTGCAAAAAAGAAAGGGGGGGGGGAGCATTTCATCTTAACATGTTATGTTAAGGGTTTTCCATGTTTACTCAAGCTCCAAATTGCAACTGTTAAGGGCAATGTAGATACTGGTATGGTACCCAGTGATAATTCAGGCTTCTCCACTATTTGGAGCTGGATGGCTGTTAACAGCTGAAGAGTGAGCAGTGCCGTTTATAGATGCATCAGGCATAATATATTAGCTGCGTAGGTAAGGAGTGTTTGGGAAAGCTGCACATGAAGAAATTCTGACTGGAAATTCACCGCACATTGCTGTGGTGGGGGAACGACATTGCATTTTATTGAAGCATCAGGCAGAAATTCGTATCTGTTTACATCCCTGCTAAATATAGACACTAGCTGGGGGTGCAGTTTGGCTTGGTTGCCCACTTGCTAAACCAGAGGCTTTTTAATTTATATCCCTCCCCTTGCCTTTCAAACTGTTTTTGCTCATCTGTAATTTCTTCTCCGCCTCTCCTTTCACACTTAAAAGGTAAAGGTAAAGGGACCCCTGACCATTAGTGTCAGGGAACTGCCATCGGAAGGACAGGAGGTGGAAGGGCTCACAGAGGTTGAGAGAGACTTAGCAGCGGAAGAGGGAACCAGCAGGGGGAGAGAAGGAGCTCTGAGGGAAAGTGAGTTGGAGGGATGGCTCAGAGACACTTCCAGCGAAAACAGTGGGGAGGTTTCAGGACCTCCTATAGGGACACCCACTCCTCGCCGGAAACTGTCGCGCCGAGAGTCCAGAAGACGCCTTTCCGTTAAGGAGCTTTTATGCTGGAAGAGATTCCGCAAGCGCCCACTGTCGGATTCTGCTAGCGACTGACGGAGCCATGCTGAAGGGGCTCCGTTATAGGCAGAGGTTTGCGGACTTAACCAAACTCTGAGGGACCAGGATTTTACGCACAAGCAGCTCATCATCCCATCACAATTAGGTCCAGTCGTGACCGACTCTGGGGTTGCGGCAGCGCTCATCTCGCTTTATTGGCCGAGGGAGCCAGTGTACAGCTTCCGGGTCATGTGGCTAGCATGACTAAGCCGCTTCTGGTGAACCAGAGCAGCACACCGAAACGCCGTTTACCTTCCTGCCAGAGTGGTACCTATTTATCTACTTGCACTTTGATGTGCTTTCGAACTGCTAGGTTGGCAGGACCTTTCACACTTAATTTGTATCTTATCCCATGCACCCAAACTGCCACATTCTTTCATCTTTCCTATAACGTTAATGTCAAATTATTATTGGTTTTACTTTATAAAATTATCTTTTACCTCTTTCTGACTTCCATCAGCATCTTCTCTCTGCCTTTCCCCGAGATGCGGGATACCTTCCTCACTTGTGTATCCTCCCCAGATTTTTCTGACTTCAGCCACCATACAGGAAGATGCTGGTGCTGGTAATCAGGTCCAACCAAAAGGCTATAGCTCAGCCCGGGGGATCAGCTGAACCCCTTTGCGCTCTACTGAATCTTCTCTCACAACAGGTTCATACTGAGCATATGAGGGAGGAATCCTTATGAATTCTCATTACCTACAAATATGACTTTTTAATTTAGCTGGTTTGTGAAATTCAAGAAAAACTACAAACATGTTACATGGCTATTAGAAAAAAAAGGACATGGTAGATGTTCCCCTTGAGCTCATATGTCAAACTCTTATCCAAAGGTGAAATTATAATCTCCCCACACTCTACAAGTTATACATTTGATGCATAACTGATGTAGTGCTTACACATGAATGTAAAGGGATGAACAAACTAGCTACTTTCTTGTTAAGTTTCGCAGGAATTAATAAAAATACTATTTAAAAGATGGAATTGAAAAAAATAAAGACATTGCTGGATTTGGATCAGTGTAATTCAAAAAAGACTAATGGGTTGTTTTAAAAAGGATGACAGTGTTTGGCGAAGCAGGATGACGTTATAGTAAAGACTTCCTTTTGTAAAAGATCTTCTGCTTTAAATTCTGAAGAAGCTAGTAATGGTTCTGCTTTTTATGTAATAATTTTCATATGTTGTTAGCTACTAACTATGAAGAAAGTATATTTTAATTATGCTCAACAACATTTTCAGCATTATTTTTTTTAAAACTGGGATAATCTTGTAACAGTACAATGGGGGTCAGTGAGATGCTTTGTTTTTCAGCTGAATAATAATTTTAAAATACAATAAAGTTTAGCATTCCCTGCCAAAACTGAGCCAGGCCAATGTTTAAGTAGGAAGATAGGGGTTTATTCAAGATATATGTATGGGCACAACTAGATGTTACATAATCTGGATCTCCCTTCCTGATTTCTGTTATTTTGGTTTACTTTAAACAATTTGCATCCTGCCCTTCAAAAACTTTTTTTAAAAAAATTTGGCCTTAAATCATACTAAGATTAAATCAATGGAAACCAGCAACAGTAAGACTGGAATCCTATAGGATATTTCAGATCTCCTCCTCTGAGGACAGAAAGAGAGGTCTTCCATTGGAGAGGAAGATATGACTCCACAATACTCCTTCTACCTCCAGAAACCTCTGCATCCTTTGCCTTACCTAACACAAGAGTTCTGTTGGTAGATGCAAAGTGGAATAGCATTCCCAGTTACCCAGCATACCCTCTTGGTGTGTGTATGGCATTGCCCCCCCCCTATCATTGGAAACAATGGAAGACAGTGGGAGGGAAATTGAATGGCTCTCTCTCACCCACAGCCTGAAATGGACAAATGTGGATGGAAGTTCATTAAAGGTAAAGGTAAATGTAAAAGGACCCCCTGACCATTAGGTCCAGTCGTGGCCGATTATGGGGTTGCGGCGCTTTATTAGCCAAGGGAGCCAGCGTACAGCTTCCGGGTCACGTGGCCAGCGTGACTAAGCCGCTTCTGGCAAACCAGAGCAGTGCATGGAAACGCCGTTTACCTTCCCGCTGCAGTGGTACCTATTTATCTACTTGCACTGGCATGCTTTCAAACTGCTAGGTTGGCAGGAGCTGGAACCGAGCAATGGGAGCTCACCCTGTCACGGGGATTCGAACTGCCGACCTTCTGATTGGCAAGTCCTAGGCTCTGTGGTTCATCCACCTTCAGTTCTCCCTCCCTCCCTCTTTGGATTGATCTGTCGAAATGTATAGTAAAATAGTATGTAAGAGTAGCATAAAACCAATTTATCAAGTAAAACTATTAAAAGGCCTGGGTTTTGAGATCAAGTAAATAACTTAGCAAGATGTTAACATTTTTTTTTGGGGGGGGGGAGGGTTGCATCAGATCATGATTATTATGTTGCTGGGGGAGGGCCCAGCTGCTCCTTGCCCAGCATACTTTCCTCTACAGAGCAAATAGCAACTTCAGGAGAAGGGAAAACAGCACGGGTCAGAAGAACCAAGACTCTGATCTGATGCAAGGATGCAAGGGAGCACAGGATATGCAAAGATGCAGCTGTAGAAACTGGTAATCTTTGCCAGCTGCTATTAACTTCTTCAAAAGCAAAACGGGGGATATCCATAAATTCTGTATATCTCCCATATAACTTTTAGCTGAACCCTAAGAACAATTTCTCATTAGTGGAGATCTGTGTGAGTGAACAGTGATGTGTCTCACAGTGTTCAGGGCCCCTGGAATATTTGAGAGGGATCCAAAAATGAGACATGCTTAATGCATCTTCTGTTATGTCCATGTAAAATCCTTCAGAGTATTGCTGGCAAGTGATCAATCTATCACATTTGAATTCTGCCCTTCCAATCGGGAGCTTGGTGTGGCACTAAGTTATCCCATTTTATTCTCACTGCAGGACTGTGAGTTTTGGAGGATAAAAGAGTTCCTGGCTCATGGCCACTTGGTGAGCTTCATTTGAACCCTTTCCCAGTTTAGTTCCAGCAACTCTGTCTGCAACACTGCACACTTGTTGTATGATGTAAATGTATGTTTAGTGCAGATACAGCAGCATGGCTGATGTCTGAGGTTGAATAGTCCTCTTCACAGAATAAGAAAGAGAAGGAACATTGTTGGTACTGTTCTTCCTTGATCTATGTGTCTGGGTTGTTGGCTTGCTGCTGAGAAATAACTGTTCCATATTAAGTTGTCTGTAAGCAAGAATAAATTTTCCTGTGGGAGATAATTGATAAATCTTAATAGATTTCTCATTTCCCCCCTGCTCCATTATCAAAGTGCTGGTAGAATTTTAGCTATAGGTGATCATAGGGAGTGACCTAAATTGAGTTAGCCGGTTCTGTGATTATCCCTTGCCTCTGTGCTTTGTATCACTACACGGCTATACTATGGCGGCCCCAAATTTATCTAGTATGGACTGGTTAAGGACCTATAAGAAAGAATCCAAAGAGTAGTTCTAGCAGGGGCATAAAGTTGTAACAAACCTTTAATTAATTAGAGCCTATTTTCTAATGTCCACTTGTCCTAAAGTCTAATTTGTGTCAGAATCTTGCCCATTCCAAACCAAGAGAGACCTCCTCTGTGGAAAAGTCCTGGGGCCTTGCATAGAATCACAGTACAGATAAAAACCCTAAGGAACCCTCAAATGTCCTAAGGTAGTGGAGTGCCTCATCTCATGCATGTCTCACCTGAGCCACCTGATCATAGCCCAAGCCCTCAAATATCTCAAATATCATCCTACACTCAAGCCCAGAGTTGGCATAGGTTTGCCTGCCTGCCTGCCTGCCTGCCTGCCTGCCTGCCTGCCTGCCTGCCTGCAGGGTCTATGTATGACTAGAGGTCTCCTTAGATGCAAGGCCTTTTTGGGAGGAGGGAAAAGACTCCACTGTGAATAGCAGCCCAGCAGATGACCAGGAAGAAGAGGAGCTAACAGTGAGGATTTAAGTCTTTCTGTCACCTCTGGAGCCTTGCTAGATTAAAAGCTGTTGTTGAGCTCATAGCCTCCAGCTCCGGAAGTTACACAGTTCTGGAACTCCCTACTTGGCTCCCTCATTTGGTGTTGATCATGTACAGTTTGTTTAAGCACCATTGCTTTAGTGAACAGTAGATTGGGCATGGTGACTGGTAGGAAGGGAAGGAATGTAGGAATAGAAACTATTAAAAGTAGGGCAACATACTGTGCTAGATTTGAATGTGATCGCAGGTACTTTATTTGCACAGGCTACTAGATTGTACATCAGCAGTTTTCCCCCCATCCTACATTTGCCTTCCTGCAACTGACACTCCACAATTGGCAACCAAGGATAGTTCAAACCTTATCATAAACTGCTGCTGCTTTTATTTCTACTTCTGTTTTATCAAGGTATGTTTTTAACATTTCAAGTTTCACTTAACTTAGAATTGCAAAAGGGCATTCTTAGATTGAAGCATTCTTAACTAACCTTTTAATCTAAAAGAGTAGTGTTGCCTGCCAGTACAAAGCCCTTCATGGCTTGGGACCTAGGTATTTGTGGAAGTGCTGTAAGATTTTCTGATGGCTCCGTTGTCAGCCATGGTCAATTATGTGATGATGCAGTGCAAGTGCCTCTCTGTTATGACACCCCACTTGTGGAATTCCTTCTTTTGTAGGTACAATTGTCCCCCTTGCAGGCATCTGTTTGACATCAGCTGAAGACATCTCTGTTTCTTTTGGTTTTGGTGGACAGGTGTTGGTTGGTTGTTCTGTTAGCTATAGCCGCTGAATTTGCATAAGAATCACTGTATTAGTAGGTGTGTGGTTTTAATGTTGATGTTTTGATACATGTATTAATGTTTTACACCTCCTTGGGAACCTTTGCTGAAGGGAGGTTCAAAAATGTAATAAATAATAATTGTAAAAAATACATCCACTGTTATAAACCACAATACATTTAAGCATGGTCTTGAATTAAACATGAAGTATACATGCTAGTCTTAACCAATTGTGCAAATGTAATTGGAAGGAACGCTTTCATTTATAGAAATCTCTAGTAAGTCTATACAGTATACCTCAAATTATCTTTCAGCTTGAAAGTGCTAATAACAAAATGGCTGTTTAAACAGGTTTTAATTCCAGTCAATGTTCAGTCAGTATTTATAATGCCAAAATTACTAAAAACATAAATATCCTTGGATTCTTCTATCAAGCCATGAAGAAGTGAATTATTGAAAAGATAAAAATAAATTTGTTTGCTTTCTGTCAGAGTTCATATCCACAGCCAACCTTGATAGAAGACCAGAATGATTTAGACAAGTTTGCTTTGGAGATTCATAACATATGCTTGCTGGACAGAATTGAGTTATCTGTGCTCTGGAGAGTAAGTTATTGTAGCAGGAGCTGACAGAGATGAAGATAACTGAGGGAAATTCAATTACCTTTTAGTGTTTTCCTTCTAATAGGATTCTTAATGTGAAAAAGATCCTTAGATGATGCGCCTCTGTTGCTTGGTGAGATCTACTTTGATACGTGCCTCCAGAATAAAGTGAACTCTCCTTTCTAGGCCTTCATTAGGAATGAAGCATGTGACTGCTTCTTAAATGTTGTATTAGATTTCAGGGATTAGATCAAACATTGTCAGTGGTAGACCACATATTCTTCCTTAAAAAAAGACAACCCAAATCATTTTTTTTAAATGCTGCTTTTAAGTTTAGAAAACTATGAAATAAAAGGATTGCATGTACATTTGCTGGTCCTTATCTACCACTATTGTTATGTTGAATCCTTTTGCTAAATACACTTCAACAGTACTTCCTGTATTGAGCAGTGAGACTGAAATTAGTTCTTGTTCAGGTACCTAGGCTCTCTTTGAAAGAAGTACAGTTCTTTTGAATGAAATGTTTGCCACATGTTTGTGAGAACCTAGGTCAAAAATATTGCCTTAAATAATATCTGGATGAGATATTTTACAACAGTTTCTTGTTTTTCCTCAACTGTTTGCTGTTTGAGGCAGCCTGATAAGACTTCAACAATAGCAGTCTTCCTCATATGGACACAGAGAATACAGCAGCAAAGTTAGACCAAAAGTATAGTTTATTTAGGTCCCTGAATCTAGTTGCTAGAAGAGAAAACTGAGAAGGAACATGGTGGCTGGAATGCACTCAGAGGTGTAGGCAACTCATCTTGGCATTAAGACTACCAGAGTATTCATCTCCTTCTGTCTGCCTATGATAATGCCATTCTTAAGAGTGCAAGCATTGTATAGTTATTAGGAAGTTTTTAAAACAATTGCTCAGCTTAAGTAGGGTAGGGGTAAAATCATCTTAACCTGTTATCAATATTCTGTTTCTACCTTGCCATGTAGAATCTTTCAACCCACAAGTAATTGTCACAAGTGGCTGTTGTTTTGCACAGGCATTTTGCCACATCTACCCATGTATGTACAAAGGAGCCATGGCTTAATGTGGCTTTATAAAACATTGCTATCTAATGGTGGGTTGCATGTATACACAGAAGTATATCCTTTGTGAGGAATTTGTAGAGCATACCTTGGCTCTCACTTTATCCAGATCAAAGTATTTTTGGACACGACTGATTTTCTTTTCAGGTTTTGAGCTGTATAAATATGCCTTAGCCCTTGCAGTCAGTTCAAAAAAGAGGATCTTGGGGAAAGATAGCGCCATAAGAAAGTATATTCCTTTCAGTGTTCTAGCTTGACTGATTTGATGAAAGCATGATGTACTGTGAGGGGGCGAAGCAGTTAATATGATTAGCTGTAATTTAGTTACCGTAAACACATTTGCAATCTGATTTTGTAACTGATGTAGTTTTCTTCTTTTGGGTATGCTGTCTGTACTTGAGCAGAAAATAAAAACATCTTAGTTTGTGTAATGGGCCACCGATAACAGTAAACATTTGTGTGTGTGTGTGTGTGTTTGTAGCTTTCAAAAACAATCTAAAATATTTAGTAAGCACACTCTTTTTTGCTAGAGGGATGTAGTTTTTTAAAGCTTGTGTTTATTTCCGATTTTAAGCTAGAGTAGAGGTCCCCCTCCCTCAATAGGTTTGTTGATTTGTTGTTTCTGTCTGGCCACAAGTTGTAGCTGCTTGTGTATTTTAGAATCCTAATATCATGAAGTTTCTGATTACCTGCCAGCAACTTCTGTTAGTTTTGGGTTGCCTTGTGTGAGCAGAAGAAGAATTTTTCATCTAACCTTCCCCTGCCCACTGATTTCCCTCTTCTAACTACAGTCTGCAAGTCCCATCTCCTACCATTCTGGAAATCCTTACCAGCCCTCAGGTAGGTTTTGGGAGAGACAGGAAGCAACAGTGGAGGGGAACGAATTGGGTTTTTAACATGAGCAGAACTCACCTTCCACTTAGCAGAATCCTTCCCTCTTGAATATTGTTGGCAGTAATCTTTAGCGGTAATTTTGGTCATGGATGTGAAGAAACTTTGTAAGCCTAGTGTCATGTACTCTTTACAAAAGAGAAGTAGTAGCTCTGTACAGTGGTACCTCGGGTTAAGAACTTAATTCGTTCTGGAGGTCCGTTCTTAACCTGAAACTGTTCTTAACCTGAAGCACCACTTTAGCTAATGGGGCTTCCCACTGCCGCTGCGCCGCCGCTGCACGATTTCTGATCTCATCCTGAAGCAAAGTTCTTAACTCGAGGTACTATTTCTGGGTTAGCAGAGTTTGTAACCTGAAGCGTCTGTAACCCAAGGTACCACTGTATTCTGCTCTTTGTGTATGTCACCTTGTTTAAACTCAGTGTTTCATAGTTTTAAGCATACAAATAAACACCAGGAAGGTTCGCTACCGTATTTCCCTTTAACAGCTACAATATAGCTACAGTACAGCAATAGAAGAAGAATTTATTTTATTATCCCCAGAGGAGTGGCCATATTGCAGGGGGGAAAAGGAGTTTTGAAATGCTTGATGGACTAACACATTTATTTCGGCATCAGCTTTTGTGGGCTGTCCACTTCACCAGATGAATGATACAACCAACGATACAACCACACCTGACTCATCAGACAGAGTCACAACTTAAGAATTTCCATCAGCATTTCTCAAACTACACTACCCACCCAAAGAAGGTTGTTGGTGGGGCAGGAAGAGAGAGAGAAATAGATCCACAAGGCTAGACTGGTACTTAGGAACAACCTACTACAGAAGAGAAAAAGATAGAACATTACTTGTCACTTAACGGTTTTCAGTTGAAACCAATGGGACAATGACACTTCCCTCTCACAGACCTTTGATGGTAGGGTGTTTACAGACAGGCCCCAACTAAGACAGCTACTCATCAGCAACTACAGACACATAGTGATATAGCAGAGATATGAACACAGGGACTAACTGCTGCTGCAGACCCAGATAAGAATAAGGATGCCAACTGTGTCCCCATGTCTACTCTGGCACCACTGTTACAAGGCTTCAGTGTGTCATCCACCTTGTCGGGGATCCAGTCACTAGTTCATCTTCCAGTCAACAGTGCGGCTGCAGCTTTTTGAGCCAATTGAAGTTTCTGAGCATTTTTCAAAGGCAGCTCCACGTAGAGTGTGTTATATAGTAATCCAAACATCCTGCCTGGAGAAGAGTTCTGAAGAACTTGGAAGCTTATTTGCTGTTTTATCACACTTCTGTGACACAAATCTGTCTGGAATGTGTCCTTGAACTGTGATAATTCCTCGTGTGTGTGTAAGGAATGTAGTCTAGTGTACAAAGATTAAGGTATCATCCATTGCTCTGCCTACTTTTGCATCTGGCCCAATCCACTTTTTTCCACTCTGCCCCACCCACTGTTAACATGTGGACCCTAGGTGGTGAACCATGAAGTGAAGTGGCCCTCAGGATGAAAAAAAAATCCCTACTTCAATTTTAGTTGTTCTTAATACAGTCGTACCCTGGAGGTTGAACGGAGTCCATTCCGGAAGTCCATTCGACTTCCAAAACATTCAGAAACCAAAGCGCTGCTTCTGATTGGCTGCAGGAAGCTCCTGCAACCAATTGGAAGCTGCGGAAGCCATGTCGGACGTTCAGCTTCTGAAAATCATTTGAAAACCGGAACACTCACTTCCGGGTTTCGATCGTTCAGGAGCCAATTTGTTCGGGAGCCAAGGCGTTCGAGATCCAAGGTATAACTGTATAAGATATTGCCGCAGTATGATTTTTGCATTCTCTTTGTTAGAATTCTACTATTTGTCTAATTGGTGCATTTCTTATGGAGCATCTACCTTTCAGTAAGAAGGACACAGAAAGCAACTGCCTTAAGCACAAATTAAATCTCAAAGGAAGTAGAATAGAGCAATTATTAAACTGAACATGCATTCTTATCTATATGCTTATTTCCTTCTGTTACCTATAGAAAACATATTCTTATCGTCATGTAAAAATATTAACCCTCTTTTGACTAGCACCAGTATATCACATTACTGTCCTTTATAGAACTTTCCTTGTACTGATTATAACGCTTCTAATCATGAAATAGTCTTAACACTTTATTTTCTAAAGACCATGGGGTATGGAGGGGGGGGCTACTTTTACTATGTTAATAATAACCAGGATTCCCTATATATGGCAAAGCAATGAGACCACAACAGATTTCTGTAACAAATAGCTTTCGAAAAAAGTTAATTTATATGCAGATCCTGAATCTTCAGATCCGTTAAGGGCTAGATAAATGATGATGATGCAGAGGGCGGAGGCTGCAGGTTGCAGAGATGAAAAGCCAATACATTGTATTCAGTCCATTAAAACAAGAAGAAATAGAAAAGATACCTTGATAAGTGTTCTGCCTGTGTTAACCTTGATGGCTATTATCGGGGGAGGGGAAAGGGGGCATGCTGCTATATCTATTTCATTGGCTTGGGCTTTTTCATGCTGAAAGAAATCAATACTTTGAGTCGTTGGATGACAGAAGCATCACTTCAGAATTGAAGGTGGCTGTCAGACATTGTCATTGGTTGACTTTTGTTTGCTATTGAGGTTTTAAGCTTTCATTTTTCTAAGTCTTATTCAGGAGCTTTGGAAGATTTCCCTGGGTGGCATTTCTAGTTCAGACTTTAAACGGGAGGTTAAAGGTCAAGTGCAAAAGATCTAACAGAAAAACGCAGGAGCTTGTTCCATTTACTAAAATCTGTGGTTCGGATGGGAATTTGCATTTGCAGGTGGCATGTTCCTGTTTCCCCTCAGATTGCTTTTTCTCTTCTTAATGATACCCTTATCGGAAATGGTTAGTAATCATTAGCTTGGATATAGTTTCTTTTTTAAAAAAACAACAACACTCAACTTAGTATTATTCAACGTAGTAACATTACACTATTATTTGTTGTGGAGCTGAAAATAGATGCATACACGGAAACATTTGTTTTCAAACATTTCTCTGTTTCTCTATACTCGGTAATACTTCTAGGAATATCCTAGTAGACTGGAATAATCATTAGTCAAAGGAGAAAATTCCCTTATTTCTCCATCCTTAATTGTTTTTCATACGAATTGTTGTTTCCCTTGATTTTTACCATGTCTTGACTGCTCTTTTTAAACACATTTTATATGGCATTTTATCAGTGCTTATTTTCTGGGGGTACTCAGGGGTATGTAGTACTGTCACCTTTCCCCCCCAAATGATAAAGCATGACACTTACTGTAATAACTTCATTGTGAGCTTTTTCTTCTTATTCTCCTTATAATAAGGTCAATTATACTGTCCTTTTGTTGAACAACCACCAGTTTAATATTGTTGCTATAGTATTAAACACTTGAATACCTTTATAGGAGCTGACTTAGTATAACCAAAAGTTAAATTCCTATTTAAGCTCTGACTTAGTATATGAAAATTAAGCCAATGGACTACTCTCAAAATGCTGGGTTATATTCAGCATCATGTGAGCAAATTGGATGGGACTTTCCCATTCTGTCTGCCTCCCTATGCCACCAAAACTGCTCCAAAGGATCCTGCAACCCTATACAGCAGATTTTGGCAGTGTGCAGGAGGCTGCCGATGTGTGTGTGTGTGTGTGTGTGTGTGTGTGTGTGTGTGTGTGTGTGTGTATGTAAATGGAAAGTCCCGCTGTGCAAACAAAAGTCTGTTGCATGAGTAGGCTGATACGACTGGATGTCACCCACTATTAACATAAACTCATAATTATTCTTCCTTTGATTACATCTTCTGAAAGTACTAGGGGCTGCTTACCCTGCTCACATTGCTTGCCTATCGCACTGGCTTACCTGGTCTTGATGGGGATAAAGAAGTAGATAGTTGGTTGGATGCTCTAGCCTTCCTTGTAATGTGAAACAGTGTGAAACAAATCAAACGGTGCACAGATGCACCGAACAGACAAAAGAACATGCATCTTTACACAGCACATAGTTAAACTATGATATTTGTTACTGTAAGATGGCTATCAGCTTGGATGCAGTGTTCGAAACTCCCATTGTTCTAGGGTGCATTTTGTGACAGGGAATCTCATTAGTGCGAGCAGTTTCTGAGCTCTGGGCGCAGTAGTACACCTAAGATTTCAGTTTAAAACTGCAGAGTGTGAAAAAGGAACATAATATTTTAGCTGCAGTTCATTCATTTTCAGCTTTGTATTCTTGTTATAAAAAAAGTGTGCCTAGACATTCCATTGTTGTGCCCATAACCTAGGTTTAAGGTGCCATTTAGATCCTAGCTTTCATATCTCAGTTTCTAACACTGCTTGGATGACTTTAGAAGGGTATCTAAAGTTCTATGGTGCTATGGCACTTCCACAGTCAAAGGCAGCATGAATGCCAGTCGTGGGGTGGGGGGCAGGGGTCCAGCAGTAGAAGAGGCCAAGTGTTTCATATATGAACCTTCCATTGACCAACACTTGCTTCTTCTTGGTATATGAGAGTTACTGGTGCTGGCTTCCTATGCTGTTTTTTTTTTTTTTTTTAATGTCATGTTCCCAAACCATAAAGTGCTACCAAATAAAATTCTATGTGCATACTTATTTAAGACTTAATTGCATCATCACCAATCCCTTCTTAAAAAGGAACTTGGGTGCATCATGTATTTACAAAATCCTCTAGGGCTGGGGTTGAGAACCCTTTGATCTTCTAGATGTTGGGGACTCCAACTAAAATCAGCCCCAGCTAAGCCAAAGGCTAAGTGTGAACAAGTGGGTATTCACAATAAAAATCACAGCTACTTTGTTGCTCCCTGTATCCTGCTCCTTGTACACCACCAGGAACTAAAACATGATTTGATTAAACTTGATGTCTGAACCTGAACTCATGGTCTGTTTCCCACTGACAAATCATGAATGGTTTGCCAAGAATAAACCTTGGACTACAGCTTGTCATTTTTCAGAAGCAAGACAAACCATGAGCTTAGGTTCAGGCGAAACACTAACCCAAACTGTGGCTTAACTGTGGGTGGTGTGGTGGTAATGGGACCATGGTAGGAGCAAAGCAGCTGTGATTTACCTGCATACTCCCCCCCCCCATGTTTGTTTATCTTTTTTTTTAGTACAGATATCATGGCAATTTACCTGCATGCTTATGCAATCACACATAGACTTGGTTTGACTTAGTGTTATGTGTCATCTGGGTCTGTATCTTGTTCCAGAAATTCTATGTGGAGAGTCTAGTAACTTTTTCTTTGTTGACAGAACTGAGTACAGAAGTGCACAGTATTTAACATGGTTTTTTTTGTCCTCTCTTCCCCACTTCAGTCATTGTCGGCCCAGTATTCTGCAGATAAGCGAGAGGATGAGAAGATGTGTGATCATTTGATAAGGGCGGCCAAGTATCGAGATCATGTGACAGCAACTCAGCTAATACAGAAAATCATCAACATTCTGATGGATAAGCATGGAGCCTGGGGCAATTCTGCACCAAGGTAAACAGATCTTTAACATTTGGCAATATATGGATGTGTCTGGTATCACTGGTCCTGAAAGGACAGTGTTAACACTAAAATTAGATTTAAACTAACAAAAAAGCAACAGAAAATACTGATTCATTTCTACAACTTGATCATTTTTTGACTCAGGTTTTCCATAATGTCTCTTAAATAGAATGGAGTGCCTGTGTTTAGATGTTCATTTGAGTATAAGAAGGCGGAAGTGACGATATATCTAATAAGGTGATCCAGAAACCAAAGTTGTCTCAGTGACCCACCTTTTGATTGAGATCTGTATAATCAGCTTGTAAATTATCTAATCCATTGAGTATAGAACATGATTATTTTTCACTTTATAACAATTTGCAGCTAAATGGAAGTATTGTATAATGCACTTTGCAATAGCCCTTATATCATTCCCCAAAATGTAAATAGCATTATCAGGAAAACAAAATGTCTTTATGGGAAAGCCAGAATGCATTTAGCCATCATAAAACATGTAAAAAAAGAAGCACACAGGATGATTATAGTCCCAATATTTTTTTTAAAAGGATTATAACTTGATCTTTTAAACATTCGTTTATGCTTTCCTGCAGAAGAAAAACATAAGAATTTTGTCACAGATACTAAACTGTATATTGAGAAATCTTAATATTTGGTTTTATGGTAGTTTTTGTGCTTCATCTTTCTTCTCAAATCCATATAACTGGTTGGAGCCTTGCCTCTGTAGGCCTAATACTTTCCCATTAATGTCATTTATTTTGTTTCAATATTGATGGCTTTCCTAATGCCATACGATCAGTAGGCTGCAATGCTGGCAGCCAGCCTGGGATCGGCAGTGGTTTTAATAAATCACAATCAGACCCATGCCATTACATCAATATTTTTAGTCAATTATACAGAAGGTCAGGTGCTACATTCCGCATAGGAGCCCCAGCATGTGGCATTTGAGAAACATCTGGTACTGCAACAAAACTGTAAGCAGGGTGGGGGGAAGAATCCAATTTATCCTTTCTGAAGGGACCAAAT